>NW_004444156.1:856381-897423 GCF_000243295.1 Trichechus manatus latirostris
CTGCATCCTACTTTGGTGAGTGGCTTCTGGGGTCTTAAAAGCTTTCAAGCAGCCATCTAAGATACATCAATTGGTCCCAACTCACCTGGAGTAAAGGCGAATGAAGAACACCAAAGACACAAGGAAAGTAGTAGCCCAAGAGACAGAAAGGGCCACATAAACCAGAGACTTCACCAGCCTGAGACCAGAAGAACTAGAAGGTGTCTGGCTACCACCAATGACCACACTGACAGGGAAAACGACAGAAGAGTCCCTGATAGAGCAGGAGAAAAGATGAAGAAATTGAAGATTTTTACCAACTTCTGCAGTCTGAAATTGATCAAACATGCAATTGAGATGCATTGATAATTACTGCTGATTGAATTGGGGAAGTTGGAAACAAAGAACAGGGATCAGCAGTTGAAAAATATGGCCTTGGTGATAGAAACAATGCCTGAGATGGCATAATAGAATTTTGCAAGACCAACAAATTCTTCACTGCAAATATCTTCTAACGACATAAACACTGACTATACACATGGACCTTGCCGGATGGAATACACAGGAATCAAATCGACGACACCTGTAGAAAGAGAAGATGGCAAAGCTCAATATCATCAGTCAGAAAAAGGCCAGGGACCGACTGCAGGATAAACCATCCATGGCTCATAGGTAAGTTCAAGTTGCAGCTGAAGAAAATTAAAACAAGTCCATGAGAACAAAGTATGACCTTGAGTATATCCCACATGAATTTAGAAACCATCTCAAGAACAGATTTGACACATTGAACACTAATGACCTAAGACCAGATGAGTTGTGGAATGACATCAAGGACATCATACATGAAGAAAGCAAAAGGTCATTAAAAAGATAGGAAAGAAAGAAAAGACCAAAAGGGATGTCAGAAAAGACTCTGAAAGTCACTCTTGATCGTAGAGTAGTTAAAGCAAAAGGAAAAAATGATGAAGTAAAAGAGGTGGACGGAAGATTTCAAAGGCCACTCATGAAGACAAAGTAAAATATAATGAAATGAGCAAAGACCTGAGTTAGAAAAACAGAAGAGAAGAACACTGTCAGTATTCCTTAATCCGAAAGAACTGAAGAAAAAATTCAATCCTCAAGTTGCAGAACTGAGGCATTCTATGGAGAAAAAAAATTAAACAATGCAGGAAGCATCAAAAGAAGATGGAAGGAATACAGAGTCACTGTACCAGAAAGAATTGGTTGATGTTCAACCATTTCAGGCGGTAGTGTATGATCAAGAACCGATGGTACTGGAGGAAAAAGTTCAAGCTACACTGAAGGCTTTGACAAAAAACAAGGCTCCAGGAATTGACAGAATACCAACTGAGATGTTTCAACCAACGGATGCAGTGTTGAAGGTGCTCACCTGTCTATGCCAAGAAATTTGGAAGACAGCTACCTGGCCAACTGACTGGAAGATATCCATGTTTGTACCCATTCCAAAGAAAGGTGATCCAACAGAATGCAGAAATGATCAAACAATATCATTAATATCACACACAAGTAAAATTTTGCTGAAGATCATTCAAGACTGCTTGCAACAGTATATCAACAGGGAATGCCAGAAATTCAAGCCAGATTCGGAAGAGGATGTGGAACAAGGGATATCACTGCTGATGTCAGATGGATCCTGGCTGAAAGCAGAGAATACCAGAAATATGTTTACCTGTGTTTTATTGACTATGCAAAGAACACTTAATTGTGCTCATAAGGAACCTGTACAAGACCAAGAGTCAGTCATTCAAACACAACAAGAGGATACTGCACAGTTTCAAGTCAAGAAAGGTGTGAATCAGCATTGTATCCTTTCACCATACTTATTCAATCTGTATGCTAAGCAAATAATCCGAGAGACTGGACTATATGAAGAAGATTGTGTCATCCAGATCCAGTCATTAACAACCTGCAATATGCAGATGACACAACCTTTCTTGCTGAAAGCGAAGAGGATTTGAAACACTTACCGATGAAGATCAAAGACTACAGCCTTCAGTGTGGATTACACCTCAACATAAAGAAAACAAAAGTCCTCACAACTGGACCAATAAGCAACATTATGATAAACAGAGAAAATACTGAAGTTGTCAAGGATTTCATTTTACTTGGATCCAGGGAAACAGAAATCAAGAAATCAAAGTATGTATTGCATTGGGCAAATCTGCTGCAAAAGACCCCTTTCAAGTGTTCAAAGGCAAAGATGTCACTTTGAGGAATAAGGTGCGCCTGACCCAAGCCATGATATCTGCAGTCACCATATATGCATGTGAAAGCTGGACAAAGAATAAGGAAGACTGAAGAAAAATTGACACCTTTGAATTATGGTGTTAGGGAAGAATACTGAATATACCATGGACTGACAGAAGAACAAACAAATTTCTCTTGGAAGAAGTACAGCCAGAATGCTTCTTAGGAGCAAGGAAGGTGAGACTTCGTCTCATGTACTTTGGACATGTTATTAGGAGGGACCAGTCTCTGGAGAAGGATATCATGCTTGATAAAGTAAAAGATCAGCGAAACAAGGGAGACCTTCAATGAGCTGGACGGACACAGTGGCTGCAACAACGAGCTCAAGCGTAACAATGACTGGGAGGATAGCGCAGGACCACGCAGTGTTTCATTCTGTTGCACACAGGGTCGCTAGGAGTTGGAACCGACTCCATGACACCTCACAACAACAATTCAGTCAGTGGCATGAGGCCAAGACTGCCCTTCTGACAAGCTCAAGGTGATGTTGAGGCTGCTGGTCTGTGGACCACACTTCTGCTAGGACAGCTGTAGTGTAGAAGATTATTTATCTTTTTATAAAACTGCCAGCTCATGTAAAATATGATCATAATTTTACATTCTTCCATTCTAGCCTCTTTTCCAAATATATTCATTGAACAAAATTTTACAATCACCTTCCATGAGCTGTGCACTCTATAGTCTGCTCAACTGTAGAGTAAATAGAAATAAGAATTGTACCCAGCTCTTTATATTGAGGAAAGCAGAGCTCAGTCAGGGGACCTAGAGTATAAACAGTTAGCTACATTAGAGTATCACTGTACCAGGGTCCAATGTATTATTTTACTATTCATATTCCTGACTCTTTTCGTCTCACTAATGAAAACAGTAGACAAAGAGAAACATGGAAACTAAGTCAAGAGAAGCTAGATAGAGAATTGATGCAGAGCAGACAGGTAAGAGGAGACAAGACTTCTAAAGCACGTTGAAGATCAGAAATATTTAGGAAGAAAGAGTAGGCGAATAAAGAATTTTTGTGGAACAGTTACCTTATGAATGGAACTCCAGAAAAATAAGTAGGTAGAGAAAAAATATATAGATTGGTCAAGAATAAATTTGGGGAAATTGAAATATTCAATAGGGCAATTCCCTCCCTGATGTCTCCTTAAACAACTTATACATGCACTTCATTACTTTTCAAACGTTTTTCCAGTTTTTATGTCTCCATTTTGGAGTGATGCCATGCTTTACCCTAGTCACAAAATTAAACAGTGGAAATTGAAACTCTCCCTCAGTTTAGGTTTTCAGGATAGTTATTCTTCCCTCTTTTTATTCAGTCATTTATTTATTATCCCTCTATAATCATTAGTTGCAATCAGATCTCCTCAGCCTGTTTTAAAATGTATTTTTCAGACGTAAGTGTATTCATTTTTAAATCCTCTCTCACAAAAATAGTTATTCTGATTTTTGAATAAATTTTACAGTCATTTTCAGCATCATTCACCAATTTGAAACTCCTTAATTACACTCAATATTTAGAACCAAATATAGCATTGCTTCTGACAATTTGTGAAATAGATGCATGATTTTCCTCGATTCAAAAAAAAAGTTGACTAAGAAATAACTTTTTTTAAATAACTTTTTATCCTTCCAAATCCAAGATGTGGCCCTGAGCCCACAAAGCAACCTGAAGAAACAGAACAGCTTCAGCTTTTCGCCATGTGTTCTATCATGTTGTGAGGAGGGCGTTCCCACTGCGCTCACATGGACGAACAACCTCATCCTCTTTGCTAGTACACAGAACTGTATAACCCTAGTTGTGGCCCTCCTGTACTGTGGCCATTCTTCTTCCTTAATAGAAAAACATTCCACAGTGCTGTGCTGATTCTAGCAGTTTCTTCTTCACTACTGGTATGTCCTACGCTTCATAACCACATCCTTCTACTGTTTATTATGCTACTCAAGGGGGCATGAACCAGAGAACTTAGTCATCTAAAGCATCTTATTGTTCTCTTTTATGTAAATCCATGGAATATGTTTAGAGGAAAGAAGGAGTACTTGAAGTCAAACAAGCTCCATCAATTTCTAACCATGTGAGACCAAAGTTTAGTCTTCTCTCTAGGCCTGTCCCTAGAGCAACTCTAGACCAATATTTCTCAAACTTCATGTGACCAAAAGTGAACTAGAAATCATGTTAAATGCATAGTCTATTTCGATGGCTAAGAGACGGGACTGAGATTCTGCGCTTGTAGCAATTTCCCAGGCGATGCCAATGCTGATGGTCTGTAGACCACACTCTGGGCTGTTGTCTTAGTTACCTGTTACAAGGTTGCACCTGACTCATGATGATCTCATACACAGTGAAATAAAACACTGCCTGGTCCCGCACCATCCTCATAGTCAGTTGGAGATCAAACCATTGTGACCAGAGGGTTTTCATTGGCTGATTTTCATAAGTAGGTTGCCAGGCCTTTCTTCATACTTTGGAAGCTCCACTGAAACTTTTTCAGAATCATAGCAACACACAAGCTTCCATGACAGACGGGCGAGGTTGTGCATGAGATGCGTTGGCCAGGATTTGAACCTCCGTTGTCTGCATGGAGGCAAAAATTTTACCACTGAACAATCAATGTCCTCTGAGCAACAAGGTACTCAATACTTATGTACAACTGTAGTTCCTTCCAAAGCTGTAAAACCTCATGAAATGAGAACTAGAGGAAAAACTTGATCTGTTACGAGTTACCCTTAGAAGTGGGTTGAGGGAAAGATTGATGTGAGCTTTTTAACAACCAAAGGATCTAGGAATATAAGGGTTGTGAGCAACCCTTGAGACCTGATGGCATCAATAACAGGTTCAGATAGTGAGATACTGAGAAAATGGACTAGGCCTTTTATCCCAGGTGAACTCCCGCTGAGAACTCATCCTGGAAGTCACTGCCAGCAGAGGAGCTGCTGCTGCCTACTAGGGGCACCGTCTGAGAACCGTCTGTGAGAAGGCAGCAGAGATCAACCACTAGGAAGAGCACTTAGCATACTGTTTGCAGAAGCTTAATTTCTCAGAAATTAGGTGTTTCTATTGTATGTCACCATCGACAAAAAAGAGGTCATTATTTTCGAAGCATTTAAAAATAGAGCGAGACACACTAGTCTTGTCTTAGAAGGATAAATGAGAGGAAGGACTTTCTGGGTGATGCAAACAATTAACACACTCAGCTGCTAACTGAAAGACTGGAGGTTTGAGTCCACCTAGAGGTGCCTTGGAAGAACGTCCTGGCGATCTACTTCTGAGAAATCATCTTATTAAAAACCCTATGGAGCATAGTTCTACTCTGACACACATGGGGTCACCATGATTTGAAGTCAACTGGACGACAACTGTTTTGGCTTCTTTGTTTGTTTTTAATAAGAAAAGATCAGAGTTTCCTACAATAATTGATGGGATTGGAAGCCCAAAACTTTTTCATAAGGTGTGCAGTGCTCAAACCAGTAATAGAAGTTCCCAGTTTCCAACCTTCACCTTTTCAATTGTAGAGACAACCCATTAAACAATGGTGGCATCAAATACTATCTGAACTCATATAGTCCACCTGCCTCTCTCCCTCAGTTGTATCATTGCTCAATTACTGAGCTACTCTTTCATCTTGAAATTCCAAACTCAGATTCTGATCTTGTTTTGAGGACCTAATTGTTTACTCATCCCTGTTGCTCATCTTGCTCAGAATCTCTGACCACTATCTATGAGTCATCAGCAGATTGTATTGCTGGCACACTGTGAGCCTGCTGCTAAATTAACAATATAAATCTTATTTAAAGTATTCCTGAATCCTGAGCCCATGGGAACCCTGCTTGTCAACTCTGCCCTAAAGAATTATTGCCCATGTATTATTAGCTTCTCTAGTCTGCCAGTTAGCCATCTATTTTAGCAGTCCTATGCTAATGCCACTATGTTGGAAACTTAGTCGCAAGCTTTTTGAGAGATGCTTTATCAAAAGATTGCTCAAATCAAGATAAATTATGCCTTTCATAAATTAGTTACTCCACCAAAAAAAAATTCAGATAGTCTGACATGATTTATTTTTAGAGAATCCAGGCTAACACTTGCTCAACAACCCATGTAATTGATTCCATCATTTTAGACGATATTTAACAGAGTAGCTCAGTTTTAAAGATAAGTACAAACAATTGACCGATCATGTTCTCAATTCAGAGTCAGGAAAAAGCACAAGAAATAACAGTCTATTAATTATATGGAAGAATGGAGGTTTTTTTCTAATTATTTTCTAATTCCCATCTTTAGTAATCTTCGGATGATGGCACTACATCCAAATTACTTTGAATAACTTAAAAATTTGGAAAGAGATAAGTGAATCTGAAAAAGGGGCCACTGTTTCCACATATCTGTGTGTCACTCCAAGGACTAGAATCACTTGGAAATTTTCTGAAATCTCTTCTATGCTTAGATCTTGAGGGAGTGGAAATGGAGGGTAAGTTGGAATTATTTATGATTCAATTTGCTCATGATTCTGAAAGGGTGAGATGATGGCTGAGGCTATGAATTAAAATCAGAACTCTTTTGGTTGCATGTGACAGAAACATACTGGTAGTTTAGTGAAAAGGAGATTATCTTGCTTAGGAAGCTAATGTGTAAAAAGAACATGAGTGGAGATTAAGCTCACAGATGACTAGAACCAATAGAACTAGGAACATAAATACTACTAGCATCTCCTCTAGTCTGATTTCTCATCTGTGCTTCTCTACAAAAGTCAGGTGCGTTCTTTCAGGCTGGCTTCTTCTATGTGAATAGTGACATGGTGCCTAATCTCTAAGACCCACACTAACAGTTCATCAGAACTAAGACATAGCAACATGTTACTGGTTCCAGAATTTAAAAAAAAAAAAGAAAAAAAATGGATATCTTTATTGGTTGTAGTTTGAATCAAGAGCTCATCTCTGGACCAGTAAATGGTGGTTAGAGATAGGGGTACACAGAAAATTTGGTGAACCAGTAGGTTCAAGCAAGTTCTCCCATATGAGAAGCCTAACCATGGAGTAATTTGCAGGGGAAATGCTTCCCTTGCCTCACCTTCCACTCATACAACTTGTCCATCTTCTACAACACAATAAAATAAGCTATAAATAGATTTTACTGTCCATATCAGGAATAGACATGTTTTGACTTATTCATGATAAAACAAGAATTAAAAAAAAAGACTTTTAAGATGATTTTATTCCCAAGCTTCAAACAACATTGAAAACAAATTAACATTCAATTTGAGATGTCAGAAAGAGCACATATGTTCCCCTTCTGCCCTCCCCCTACCTTACTGAAGTAAGACTATAAAAACAAATTTGGAATAAGAATAAAAGAGTGAAGAGAGTCAAAGGCAGCATCAACAGTGTTCAGGCTATTTCACAAATTTCTGAGAGATAAAAAGTTGATGTGATAGTTTTGACATACGAACAGAGACCTGAGGAAGCCACAGACCAACACACACCTTGAGAAGCTGCCAGGGAGACAGGAGCTAGTACATGCAGTGGAGGCACAAAAAGGCTCTGGGCTGGGACTCAGCAGGTATGACCAAGGTTGAGAGTAAAAGCAAAGCTTAAAACAGGTCTCTTGACTCAAGCTATGATATACCTCATTCTTCTCACCCCCAGGGCAGAGTGCAAGGAATAGGGTTTACCTAATTACAAGCAAAACACCAGAAGGTTTGTCTCTAAGAAATGGAGCACGTAAACTAGAAACACCTACGGATTCTTGTTAAGATGATGATGTAACAGAATAAAATCCTCCTGATCCATGCATTTGAGGAGGTAGCAGCCTGAAAATTCTGACAACCTGGAGACCTACATAATTATTCTAATCAGGGAGATGCTACAAGAGGCTTTAGAGTCAATGTATATGGTTTACACAAGCCTCGTTCTTAAAATGTGCGAACACCCATGGGTGACCAGAGCCTGAAGGAGAAACATCTAGATAAGAAATCCTGGGAGGAGTTAGAGGCAATTCAAGAAATATAAGTGCTTAAGCAAAACTGCAGTCAGTGTACTCAGAAGATGTAAGAAGATATTTAATTCATAAAACAAGAACCAAGTGTTATTAGGAAGAATAGACAGAGAACAGGAAACAAGTACTGAAAGGTTAAAAATATGCTTATGGTCACAACAGAGGCCCTGGACAGAGCTGGAGAAAAATGTAGAACAACATTCTAACTCAGAAAAAAGACCAGACTTACTGGTCTGACAGAGACTGGAGAAACCCCGAGAGTATGGCCTCCGGACACCCTTACAGGTCAGAAATGAAGTCACTCGTGAGGTTCACCCTTCATCCAAAGATTAGATAGGCCCATAAACCAAAACGATACTAAATGGGCACATGAGCCCAGAGGCAAGGACAAGAAGGCAGGAGGGGACAGGAAAGCTGGTAATGGGGAAGCCAAGGTCGAAAAGGGAAGAGTGTTGACATGTCTCGGCATTGGCAACCAATGTCACAAAACAATATGGAGATTAATTGTTTAATGAGAAACTAATTTTCTCTGTAAACTTTCATCTAAAGCACAATAAAAAATAAAATAAAATAACAATATGCTTATGGAATGAAATAGTAAACTTTAGAAGATCTTTTGGAATATAGAAAATGAAAAAAAAATGGAAAATATAGGCTACATTTTCCACAGTCAAAAATCATATAGGAGCTATTGATTTTTTTCCCCTAAAAAACATAGACAAGAAGAATATGAGCCAAGAAGGTACAAGCCAAATGCTCATCTTTCCAAGGGAGACATTTGCTGTAGTTTCTATTAGTTGCTGTCAATTCTATGTTTAAATTTATTAAGTTCAAAAATGGTGGTATTAGCATATTATCTAGCATTACGAAGGTAATCATCAAAAAATGAAAATGGAAATGGTTAAAAGTAGTTGCCTCTGGGGAATAGGGACGAGATTAGGAGGCATAAATCAGAAGACTGATCCTTTTTATCAAAAACCATTCATGATATGATAGCTGATATTTTGCTATGTGCCTGTATTATTTTGATTCAAAATAATAACAGGTAAATATTTCCTGAATATTTCACCTGGATTATAGATAAATCCAATTAACTTTATGTAAATTCAGCTTCAAATGTATTCAAGCGTCTAGGTCTATAACACATTTAGGGTGAGGAATAAGAAAGTAAAGCAACCTTTAAGAAGACAATGGAAAAACAGAGAAGTGCCAAAAGTGTATGAGAAAAACAGACATACCATCATTTCCAAAAACAGAGTAGGAAGATTTGTGAATTCTGGATAGCTAGAAACACCCAGGAATACATTATCATACATAATCTTAGAGTATTTCAAAAAGAATATACCTGTCATATTCAATACTTGGATAGATAGGGAGCAGATAAGACTTGAGAAAGCAAGACCCAGGAATTAAGGCAAAGAAAAAGATTTGAGGCCTAAACATGAGGGATATTATTCTGGAGACAGGTATGTAAACGAGGCAATCCTAACTAAAAGCCCTAGTGAGTGTGTGTGTGCGTGCGTGCGTGCGTGCGTGTGTGCGTGTGTGCGCGCGTGCGCGTGCGTGCGTCCAATTTCTCTTCTCCCCTTTTCCTGGTAACAAAATGCCTTCTACTTTAAGATGGCCCCATACCCACTCTCTACCTACAGCCACAAGTCTAAGTACCTAATCCAGAGAGTCAGCCTATAAGGGGGGATTTCTTTATCCTGGCTTTATGTCTGTATGTTGAGACCTCCATTAGAAGCATCTTGCAGTCTCTCTTTGCTGCCTCGATCAGGCTTCCTGAAAGGAAACAGAGTGGCTTATCTGATGGAATTTGGAGGAGGAATGGACGTATGTACCCTGACCTTCCCTATCCTCTTCCTCTTTGGGATTTTCAGCCCACAGAGAATATCTGTACAGCTCTCTCCTGCAGTGTGGTGAGTAGCTTCAACTCCACTGGAGTCCTCTGTGGTTTTCCACACTGCATGACCAGGAGTAAAGTTCTACCTCATTCTGGAGAAAACTATTAGGAGCAGGGGTGGATTATCCAATAGGTAAATGTAAACATGATGCTAACCTTACTTACCAGATCATCTGTAGTGAACAATTTCACATTTTTTCATCAAAGATTCTGCTTCTAGGTATGGCTGGCATCTTTCTCTCTTCCAACCCCACAGCACCTTCCTACAGAATCAAAGCTCCTTTTTAAATTTGCAATCCCTGACAGGGGCAGATGACCCAGTAAGCAAGGTAAGCACGGGCTTACTTGTGCTTGCCCGTGTGTAGCTTGCTTACTGGATAATCCAACCCTGATTAGGAAGGCCACCGCTGTCACAACTCAAGCCACATTCTCCAGTAGCTCCATTAGTCACACAGCTTCCACTTAGGCTCCAAGTAGCAATTATACAAACACCAATGGGGGAGAACTGACTTGACAACGTAGTGTTTAAAAAAGACCTGAGAATTTTACTTGACTAAATATAATTTAGCAGCCATTGATTATACCACTAATAACAT
This sequence comes from Trichechus manatus latirostris, assembly GCF_000243295.1. Classification (NCBI taxonomy): domain Eukaryota; kingdom Metazoa; phylum Chordata; class Mammalia; order Sirenia; family Trichechidae; genus Trichechus; species Trichechus manatus. Next base: position 867,114 of record NW_004444156.1, read on the forward strand.
GCATTAGTAATTATTATAACAATTAATTATATGGTATCTCAATCCCTTTTGTAGAAATCTAATCTAGAAAAATAGTGATACAAGCGTGTCCACGAATTTGGGGTACGGCATTGTTTCCAACAGAAACAAATGTTTACCTGACCCTAAAGGAGAACAATACACTATTTGTCTAAAATACTCTCAGAAAGGAAGCTTTCACTTATTCAAGGATTTTTTAACTGAATCTCACAGGGCTCTGGCGTTCCCTGGCTCAGCCTCAAGGAGTCCTGCAGGGAGCCAGCAAGGAGAGTGTAAGAGGTGATGGTTCTAATCCCCACACAGTCTCTCACAGGTCCACCAGAAGAGTCCCACTTTGGACTGTTTACTCAAGGTTTCATTTGGGGAAAAAAAAAAAGCTTATTATGCCTGTTTTTAATAATAGTTTTGCATAATATGACTCCTGAGTCTTTGCCTGAATTTGCCTTCTGTTTTTCTCTGCCTAGTAATACTAGCGTTTGAGTTTGAATTTTTCCTTCCTTCCTTCCTCCCTTCCTTCCTTCCTCCCTCCCTCCCTCCCTTCCTTGGTCTTTCTTTCAATAAGCATCCATTGAATCCCTAATGCTAATCTGTGTTCTTGTTCTTCCTTCTTGATGTTTTTCTAGCAATCAACATCTTCCAGGTTCCTCCCTTAGTTAACTTGCCAGACTTGGGAGTAGTGTCAGCCTGACTCCCACCATTGGTAACCTAAGATCTTAGACAAAATCAGTAATAAAAATGATTATCAAATGCACACTGAAATAGCTAAGTTGAATAATCTCCTAGTGGTACATACAAAGTTAGTATTGCTTCCTCTGCAATTCATCTTAAGCATTCTCCTTCCCAAAAGCATTCAAGGGCACCATGCTACTTCTTAACTTAGCAAAGCTAACCTTTCTCTAGAGTCCCTTTAGGACTGACATTTTGTGATCCCATCTTTGGTCCAACCTCAAAAAATTGGTAGTACTCTGTCTGATTCCCTTAGGGCTGGCTGATCTCATCAACACATTGAAACTAAATTATTCATAATAGATATTTTAAATGAGCCCAAATAATATCATCATATTAAGAGGTAACTTCACTGCCTTGATCATGAAAATCAAGGCATGAAAGAATTTTATAAACAGTCTTTGGAAGAGATTTATAGACAAAAGTTTGGGCACCTTACATATCATATGAATATAGGCAGTTGTCTAATACTTTTATTTATCTCCCCGTTCCAGAAATAAAAGCATTAAAAACCTCACATGTGTAGGCCTAGCTAGTGAAAAGCCTCATAACAAGCTTATCTCAAAATTTTTAAATTCCAATTTTAACACTGAGGAAGCTTTTTGTTAATGGAATATGTAGCAACTCCCAGCATTTAATTAGTTCTAACTTAATCCTTTTTCACTGCCCTGTAGAGTGACGTCTGAGGTAAACAGCAAGCTTGCCTTTAATGAAGCTGCTTCAGGAGAAAAAGTATGTGAAGTTTCAAAAGAAATAAAGTTTTCCAGTTGATACTTATCCCCCTGCAGACGCCTCAAGGAACTTTTGAATTGAATTCCTTTCGGAAAAAAATTCAGAACTCTGACCTTGTGAATATACTACTTGCCTTTGATAAAGCAAGAAAAGAATATTTTATTACCATGCTCTCATCCTTCACTTACGTTCTTCCTGGTGAGGAGGTGAACAGGGAGAAAGCCGAGGAGGTAGACTGAAAAAGTCGTCCCTGCAACAAAGTGGAAATCTGACTTTAGATCAGTTCACAGATCCAGAGAGCTGTCAGTGTGACTGGCACTCTGCGACCAGAAGAAGGGAGGAGGGAATGCTGAAGAGAAGGGAGTGGGGGGCGCGGAAGCACAGCACACAAGCTCTGGTTCCCTTCTTCTCCCGACGCTGTGACTTCGTAGGTGACAAAGAATCCCATGTGTGCAGGCTGCCTGAAACGCAAGGGAGATGGAGTGGCGCTTTCACTCTCCTACAGGCTTCCGCCTAATAAACAAGGCGATACCTCAGCTGGGATGAATGTGCATCCGAATTTAGCTTGCCTTACGCGCAGATCCATTATGGCAGGTTTAGTGACTCCACAGACATTTTAGATTTCTGCTGCATAATCAGAAAATACTAATAGCATTTTGAAAAAAAAATGTTGTGGAATACATGTATTCCCGGGGGGGTGGGGGAGGCTATATTTTGAATTGATGTAAGTTAATTAAATGATAGACTTAAGGGAATATTTTGCAAAGAGATGATCATCTTTCTGAATTAATGTAATAAAGTCTTTATTTCTGAGGTAACATCCGACATTGTAAAGGTGTTCATCCAACACTAAGCATTTCCAAAACATTGTACAAACCTGTGGATGAAGACGAGAAAGGGAAGTGATATGCAAATAACAGCACTGTGTTAGTGTAAGATAAATCTTCTCAAATTACGGTAAAATTAAAATGTGTACTTACAATTTATTTTAAAGTCTAAAGTTAGAGCAATCAACAACTTCTTGCTTTTAAGAACATGAACAAAAATATCTATGCATTCTTTAAAATATATTCTAGAAGGCATTGCTCACCCAAAGAATACAGTTATCACCAGCCAGTTTTTATCTATAAGAGAATACATCAGCCTCTCAAGGTCAACTCTCCTCTCCTACAAAAAAAAACACGGAGGAAGTGAGAGGAGAGGAGGAGGGACGGGGACGAGTGCGGTTAAGTCTGGGTGGAGCCTAACGTGCCATTTAAATGGTGTCCAAAGGAGTTTTTTTGTAAAAGTAAATTGTGCTTTTTGTAGACATAGAGTGAATAAATATAAAACGTAATTTATACAAATTTTTTACACTAGGTGAAAAAATTTCAAGATAGGAAGCATTTTCTTTTTTAAAAATTCAGCAAATTGCCAAAATATGTTCCTATACTACAACATTTCTCCCCTTGAATGATTTATATCCTTTTGAACAATAATTTACTGATTCAGTGGAAAGTATTTTTGTTGTTGGTAGTTACCATGGAGTAACTCTGAGTGAATTCCAACTCATGCCAACTTCAGGTACAACAGAATGGAACATGGCCCGATCCTGCACCATCTTCACAGTTGCTGGTATGCTCGAGTCCATTCTTGCAGTCATTGAGTATTCTGAGTGGCTTCCAGTATAAAGGGCTCTTCTTCAAGCGCTGTATTGGACGATATTCTGTTATGATCCGTAGGGTTTTCACTGGCTAATTTTCAGAAGCAGATCGCCAGGCTTCTCCTCCTAATCTGTGTTAGTTCCAAAGCTCCATTGAAATGTGTTCACCATGGGTGACTCTGCTGGTATTTGAAATACTGGAAGCTGAGCTTCCAACAGCGTAGCAATGCACAAGCCACCAGAGTATGACAAACCAATAGAAAGGTGTTAGGGACAGTGCTTAGTGCTAACTATATGTATATATGGAAACTCTGGTGGCATAGTGGTTAAGAGCTACGGCTGCTAACCAAAAACTCAGCAGTTTGAATCCATCAGGCATTCCTTGGAAACCCTATGGGGCATATGTACATACACACACACACACACATATATACAGGTGGAGCCCTGGAGGCAAAGTGGTTAACCGCCTGACTGCTAACTGAAAAGTCATTAGTTCAGACCCACCAGCAGCTCTGCAGGAGAAAGATGTAGTAGTCTGTTTCCGTAAAGATTTATAGCCTTGGAAACCCTATGGAGAAGTTCTACTCTATCCTATAGGGTCACTATGAGTTGGAATCAACTCAAAGGCAACAGATATACATATATATGTATATATATATATACAATTGCACCAATAAGCAACATCATGATAAAGAGGAAAGACTGAAGTTGCCAAAGATTTCATTTTACTTGGATCTACAATCAATGCCCATGGATAGCAGCAGTCAAGACATCAAACAACATATTTCATCGGGCAAATCTGCCGGAAAGGACCTCTTTCAAGTGTAAACAAAAAAAAGATGTCACTTTGAGGACTAAGATGCACCAGACCCAAGCCACGGTATTTTCAATCACCTCAAATGCATGCAAAACTGGACAAGAAAGACTGAAGAAGAATTGATGAACCTGAATGATGGTGTTGGCGAAGAATACTGAATATATCACAGGCTGCCAGAACAACCAACAAATTCTGTCTTGGAAGAAGTACAGCCAGAATGCTCCTTAGAAGCCAGTATGGTGAGACTTGGTCTCACTTATTTTGGACATGTTATCAGGAAGGATTAGTCACTGGAGAAGGACATCATGCTTGGTAAAGTGGAGGGTCAGCAAAAGAGAAAAAGACTCTCAACGAGATGGACTGACACAGTGGCTGCAACAATGGGCTCGAATATACCAATGATTGTGAGGGTGGTGCAGGACTGGGCAGCATTTTGTTCTGTTGTACATAGGGTCACTCTGAGTTGGAACCAACTCAATGGCACCTAACAACAACATATACACACACACACACACACACAACAAGCCCAAAGGTCCCTGGGTGGCACAAACATTTGCCCTCAACTACTAACCTAAAAAAGGTTGGCAGTTTGAACCCACATGGCGACACTGCAGAAGAAAGGCCTGGAAATCTGCTTCTGTAAAGATTACCGCTATGAAAACCCCATGGAGCAGTTCTCCTCTGTAACACATGGGGTAGCCATGAGTCCGAATCAACTCGACGGCAACAAATTTGGTTGTTTTTACATACAAGCTTAGTTCTAGACATTGGGATACAATGAATAAGACATAAAGATCCCTGCCCTCATGTGGCTTACATTCTAGCAGGGGAACAGGTAATAAATAATAATTATAATAAATATGAGAACTACATAGTGTGTTAGAAGGTGATTAGTACTATGGAAATAAATAGAGCAGAGAAGAAGATTAGAGTTGTCGGTATGGGGAGGCAGGGTGCAGTGTTAAAGAAGATGGTCACCATAAGAATCATTTCAAAGGTGATATTTGAGAAATAACATGAAATAAGAGAAAAAAAACCTGCCACAATTAGAAAAGGTGGCCTTAGATGGGAACAGGGACCACTCATTTTAATCACAGATGTTAAAGCAGAGTGCATGGGTGCAGGTGCTAATAGGTGATAGATGTGATCGTGGCAATCTGTGGAAGTTCATTTCTGATTGCTTTAATTTTCTCACTGAAAGAAGGAATGAGATAATCAGCTGTGAAAATATGAGGGAGGAGATATTGGGAGTTTGAGGAGAGAAGAGAAAGCATGAAATAGTTATTTAGGAAAACAGACAAATGAATGGACTAGGGAGATGGATTATGATTGTCAGACAGCGTTAAGGGTCCACTTGGGTCTCACAGCGAGACTACTCAACATGTCTACCACATTTTACGCAAATAACGTTACACTTTTTTTTTTTTTGCAATCCCTCCCCCACTTGTTATTTTCATAAGCACACTATCCGAAAAATTTTTCACATATTGTTTACTTCAATTTTATTTTCTCCAGCTCCTTTTTGTCCTTTCTCGATTCGCCAATTAACGTCTCTCCAACCTTTAACTCTCTCCCTGCCACTCTGTGGCTTGTTTCTTCTGCCCTGGCAACAACTTTCAGTTTGAAGTCAGGGGTGTAGGATTTGCATTTAATTCCTGACATGATCCTAAAGGGTTCTAAGATTTAGATTTATAAACTGAAAAAAAATGTGCAGAATGTAATCGGTAACTGGCTGGTTCTAGTAAAGAGATCGCAAAATTCAAACGCGAGGTGTACGAGAAGCAAGGGTCTTTTTATATGCTCGCAAGGGTATGACTAAGGTGACTCATGGTCATTGATCAAAGACATTGGCGCTAATAAGACATCATTAGACTATGGAATAAGCAGACCTACCATAGCTTAATGATTTCCCTTAAGATGACCTGATAAGGTTTTCACATTCAACTGTTGAGCCAAGAGCGATTGTGTATCAGTTTTGCTTTGTTTACTCCAATTAAAACCAGAGTCGGAAGACTGTGATAATTATGTCAATGCAGATTAAATTGATGCCATTTATGCCAGTCCAGGCTTTGCTTTGTATACAATTCCAACTGATAGCACATGGTTTATGGGCAGGCTTCAGTAGGTTCAAGATTCTGACTGACAACTCAAAAGTGACAGGGATATAATTATCCATTTAAATTCATAGAAACAAACACACAGTTTCAGTTGTTTATTTCCTGATTACCAGGGTACTACCAAACTTGATCCATGACTTCTTGACTTATACTTTTATTATACAAATATGATCAAAAGTTAACATTTTCAGACTATTGAATGAAGGTGAATGAAGCTGAAATTCACTGCTGGAAATGTCACGGGACATCCGCGGTATATGCAAGGGCACATTATGCCAGAACTTTTTTACATATTTTTGTCATTTCCGTGTGTTATATGTGCGCACATGTTATTTACATGGGCATGGTATTTGCAAGAAAATATAGTATATGTTTTTCTTCAGCCACCACCAGCAACGGGACGGCTTGTGCCAAGCAGACAGAGCTGTGGTTTTGCCAGTCAAGCATAATGAATCAATGGAATTGTGGATGAATGCAAGGGAGTGATTAGATTGATTTCCCCTGGAATTTATGTCCAGTAAGAAGAGAAGACATTAAAGTATTAAAAACCAATGAAAATCTGTAGAACCAGTGAATTAGGGCTCTTGGTGGGGTCAAAAAATTGTTAGGACCCCTTCAGGAGCAAGGGAGAATGAAGAGAACAGGATACAAGGAAGAGATTAGTCCAAAGGGCTAACGGACCACAGCTACCATGGCCTCCACCAGAGCCCTGTACAGCTAGATGGTGCCTGGCTACCATCAATGACTGATCTGACCAAGATCACAACAGAGGGTTCTAGACAGAGCTGGAGAAGGATGCAGAACAAAATTCTAACACACACACACACAAACAAGATTCACTGGCTTGAAAGAGACTGGAGAAACCCCGAGGGTATAGCCCCCAGACACCCTTTTAGCTCAGTGGTGAAGTTACTTCCGAGGTTTACTGTTCAGCCGGGGACTGGACAGCCCCATAAAACCAAATGGGACTAATGAGGCACAGCAGTCCAGGGACAAGGACTAGAAGGCAGGAGGGGACAGGAAAGCTGGTGATAAGGAACCCAAGGTTGAGTAAGGACAGTGTTGACATGTAGTGGGGTTGTTAACCATTGTCATAGGGCAATGTGTACTGTTTAATGAGAAAACTATTTTGTTCTGTAAACCTGCATCTGAAGTGAGAATAGCAGCACAACCGAAAGAACACAATCCATGTCACTGAACTGTGCATGTAGAAATTTTTGAAATGGTGTATCTTTGGCTATGTATATTGTCTCCAAAAAAAAAAAAAAAAAGATCAAGAAGGGAGAGAGTTGACATGTCATGGGGTTGTTAACCAATGTCATAAAACAATGTGTACTGACTGTTTAATGAGAAACTATTTGTTCTGTAAAACTTCACCTGAAGTACAATAAAAAAAAAAAAAAATTGTTAGGGTCAGAATGATACAGGGAGTTGCCTGCAGACTCAGCTGCTACATTCCTTTGCAAAATGAGTTAGGAAATTAATGGTTAATTTCCAATTTCCAACTTTTGACTGGTTTGTCCCCTTAAAATTCTGAAAGCACTAATAGCTAATTGCAAAGATTTAATTTGTCGTTTAATTGTGTGTTTTGTTTTTGTTTGCGTTTCTTTCTTTTTTTTTTTTAATTCAACTGTGTTATACTTGTCATGTGCTTCTATAGTTCTGGGAGAGTTTAGAACAAATTCTGCACTAAATAAATTCTAGCTGAAAGAGCAAATATTATTTCTCATAAAAAAACAATCTGGGTGATGGAATTCTAATATACTCCCATGAGAAACAGTCATATCTCTGGAAAGAAAAAACGAATTTGTTTTTCTATAAAAATGCTGCTCTTAACTTTATTAATGCAATCACAGACTGACCTATATTCCTTCTCTTTTCAATGCAATATGTTTTCCATAAAATAAAATTATATGACTTCAGCATTAAGTTATGGTATTATAATTATTTAGAAGAACAGAGGAACAAGGAAGAGAAACTAGAGATTTTAAAATTATTTTACAATAGTAAGGATTTAGGCTTTTTTACAATGGCAGTTTTCATTCCAGTGGATATACTTACAGAACGAAAAACTTATACCAATCACCTTTTAAAAAATACAAAAATCACATATAGTGTGTGTTACCTGTAAGGATCATATTTCCAAATGCTAAAAAGAACTAATATGAATTACTACAGAGATTTTCCCTCTAAAACATTAATCTCCTATAAACATAGCTTTAAAGAAGCCTATCAATTAAAATTAACTAGCCTTAAATAAAGGCTGTTTTTTATCCTAAATAGACTAATGATCTCCTTTTCCTTCTAATAACCAGATCTGGCAAATAACACAAATATCGGACGGATTGCTTCATATGAATTCAGACTGGACTAAGTAATTGGAATTTGACAAATTAGAGAGGTAAAATCAATAAAATCCCTTGAGCCATATGGATGCAAGTATTAAAGTTTCAAAACTTTACCCTATTCATTTCTGATTACATTTATACTGGGGTTAAATAACCCACTTTAAATTCCACTTATGTTGCTAAAAACTGGAATAGTATTGTTATAATCTAACGGGTTCAGGTGAATTCACATAGTAATTCCAAGGACGTAAAGAGAATGTTTACAGTCTAAAAAAATTTAGCAATAAAAGAGGTTTTGATTAAAAGAAGCCAGGGAAAGACATTATTATTTATCCTTTTTTTGAAATCCAATTTTAAAAAAAACGAAATAAAATTAAAAATGAGGCCACCTTCCTCAATAAAAAACAAAATATCTATATTCTCAAGCTGATACATTTCTCTTCAAATCTTAAATAGAAAACAGATTTCACTAAAGTCATGGTCAGGAAATGATAAAGCTCTTGGAAGACAAGAGACACAAATATTTTGTGTCTTTGGAACAGGCAAAGATATTTTAAAATCACACAAATGACACTAATCATAAACTAAAAATAAAGAAAACACGCTCGTGCCCCGGAAATCCTGGCCCCTGGACTCTCTATCTGCCCAGATCTAAAACAATTTCCGAGGCCAACTCTTCAGACAGGGATTGGACTGGACTGTGGGACATAAAGTGATACTTGTGAAGAGTGTGCCTCTTAGTCAAGTAGATACAAGAGACCAAAGGGGCAGCTTCTGTCCAGAGGTGAGATGGGAAGGCAGACAGGGTTAGGGGCTGGTTGAATGGTCATGGGGAATCAGGGGCGGAGGGGATGAGTGTGCTGTCGCAGAATGGGGTGAGCAATTAGGGTCTCATAACAATGTATGTATAAAAATTTTGCATGGGAGACTAACTTGAAATGTAAACTTCATTTAATTACAACAATAAAAAAAAAAAGAAAACATGCTAAATGAACCACTTTAATCAAATAGCTCCTTTCACTAAAAACAAACAAGAAAAAAGCATTAAGAGACTTTCATTTCTACTTAGGACACAGAAAGTCACAAGACAAGAAAGACAAGATAAATTTTTCCTACCCTAAAGACAAGAACAAATTGGATAACCTACACAATCATAATATTTCAAGCCCGTCTGAGAGCTGAGAATACAAAGAAATGCACTTTTACGAAATTTACCTAAATTTGCTAAAGACTGAGGACAAGGATGAAATAAGAGGAAATCTCCAGGAAACCACCCTGAATACGAGGAAGTGGATATATGTGGCTGGGGGAGAGGCAGGAGAGAGGAGAAAGAGCCATCTGAGGCACACACACACTACAGCTGCAGAAATTTGAGGGCAGGGTAGTAGGACAAGATAAAACCCCCAGGCACTCTGACCTCAGTCCTGCTGAAGGGAATATCTTCATGCCGTATGGTTCGAAGACAATTGTGAACAATCTAGCTAAAGCAACCAGAAAAGCCACACCTATCTCAGCTACAGAGGAAATGGATTCGGTTCCCCACATCAGCATTCTGACAAAGAAGGAGCATGCTCTTCCTGGACATGAATACTATTTATTTCAGCCTATACTAATCCTTCAGGAGCTCTGGTGGCGCAACAGTAAGCGCTTGGCTGCTAATCAAAAGGTCGGCGATTCGAACCCACCCAGCAGTTCTGACAGAGAAAGACCTGTCATTTGCTCCTACAAAGATCTCAGCCTAGAAGACCCCATGGGGCAGTTCTATTGTGTCATATGGGGTCGCTATGGGCTAAAACTCAACTCAACAGCACCTAACAACAATAATGGTATACTAATCTTTAACATACGATGTATGGCATATGGAAAATAAAACCAAGCCCATTGCCATGGAGTGGATTCCAACTTATAGTGACCCCACAGGACAGGGGAGAACTTCCCCATAGGGTTTCCAAGGCTGTAAATCTTTACTGGGGCAGACTGCCATATCTTTCTCCCACAGAATGGATGTTGCTAACCTTTCTGTTAGCAACCCAGCACTTTTACCGCTGCACCACCAGAGCTCCTATAATGTATGGCATAGAATAAAAATATATGTATCATACAAAGAAGCAAGAAAATATGACCAATTAACAGGAGAGGAAATAAGTTACAGAACTCATCCCAGAGTCTTTAAAATTGCAGTGATAAATGTGTTATCTGTTGCATCTATTGTTATCTAATGTATCCATTATAAATAATGTTACCTACTGATCTATTTCAAATGTGGACAACAAGCATGAAATGTGGAGAATTTTAGAAGAGAAATGGAAAATATAAAATAGGAGACCAACAGAAATGCTAGAAATGAAAAATACCGCATCAGAGATGAAAAATTCTTTCCATGAGCTTTTCAGCAGTCTGGCATAGCACAGAAAAATAAAAAAAAAAATCAGTTTACTTACAGATGAGTCGATGGAAATTATCCAAAACGAAATACCAAGAGAAAACAAGAATAGGAGAGACAGAAAAAAAGCCAGAATATCCTATTTGTGTGGCAGTATCAAATGAACGACCACATGCATAATTAAACTCTCTACAAATCCTAGAGATTGGAAAGGAAGAAATACAACTGTATTATTTGCAAATGACATGGTCAACTATAGAGATATCCTAAGAGAATTGTAAGAATTTTTTTTTAAAAGCTGATACAACCAATAATTAGATTTAGCAAGGTTGTAAGAACGAAAAAATAAAATCTTGAAATAGATCAAAGTGGAAGGACTACCTGATTTTAAGATTTATTATAAAGCCACAATAATTACTACAGGGTAGTATTATAATCATTGTATTATATCTATAAATGTGGGACATACATCTAGAGCATGCGTGTTCTAAGCAGGGTCCCAACGTTGAGGTTGAATGATACCAAAAAAAATGTTATTATCTACCTATTAGGACTAATATCAAAGAATGATTTACTACAAGGGGGATTACATATGTCTCCTGTATAATGGGCATGAACGCTCACTGTATCACTTTAAACATAATGAGGGACAATTTTTAGCCAACCTTACTCTGAAGCTTATTACAGATTTTATAATCACTGCTAATTATTTTTATAAAAAGAGTAGAAATTATTGCTATTGATTCAAGCAGTAAACTGGGTGTTAATGGGATGTCGTTTTGCATAACTCAATTACTAGTTTATTGATATTAGAAAACAATCGAAACATTTTTAGTGTACTTTTTGTTTCTTTCCTTGAACTAAGTTTTTTTTTATTTTTTTATTGTACTTCAGGTGAAGGCTTACAGAACAAATAGTTTCTCATGAAACAGTAGTACACATATTGTTTTATGACATTGGTTAACAACCCCACAACATGTCAACCCTCTAACTTCTCAACCTTTTTTTCTACTGAAAATACACATAGCCAAAGTTACACCATTTCAACAATTTCTACATGTACAGTTCAGTGACATTGACTACGCTCTTCCAATTGTGCTGTTATTCTCACTTAAGATGAAGGTTTACAGAACAAAATAGTTTCTCGTTTAACAGTTACTACACATGTTGCCCCATGACAATGGTTAACAATCTCACAACACATCAACACTATCCTTACTCAGCCTTGGGTTCCCTATCACCAGCTTCCTTGCCCCCTTCTGCCTTTTAGTGTACTTTCAATGGTCAGTTCTGGATTCTCAAGTTGACATCTTTCCTCATCACAATACAAATCTAAACAATGGCTTTGTGTACTATAAATTTCCAATCATTCCTCATTTGGGGAGTTATCTTCAAGTGCTGTTGTTTTTCTTTTTCCTTTTGTCTTAACCAACATAGATCACATTCTCAGTCTTGAGTATTCTCATTTTCCTCTCATTTTTGCATTATGTCAGTTTATTCAAGTAGCGTTTAAGAGTTTCTTCTTTGGCTTAAATATATAGGAAGATTTGACACGAAGACAATGAAGAATATATGAGAATGAAGTGGAATATCTTATCAAAAATTACACCAAAACAAAGCAGAACCTGTTGGTAAGTCTGGATGATGTTACTGTTTAAAAGACAGGGATTTATGCGTATCTAAGGCCGCTATCAAAGTACTACCTCACTGGAGGTATTACATTATAACAGATATTTGAGACATAGAATAGGGAGATATATCCAAGTCTTTCTGACCCTCTTTCTTTGAAGAACCGGGTCTACGGTATCTTCTAACGATTAACCACGAGGAAGAATGATTAGTTGGTTCATTTCAATAGTTTGCTGAATTATATACTTGTTACATTTACTAAAAGCCAAACACTATTTTAAGTGCTAGGGACACAATATTAAATAAAATAGAAAAAATTCTTGTCCTCATGAACTTGTGTTCTAGGGAGGAAGACAATAATAAACCAACATATAAACAAATACTTAACACGTCAATAATAACAAGTGCTGTGAAGACAAGTACTGAGGTAATGATGAGTGTTGATGTGAATGCAGAAGAGGGTTGCTGTAATATATAGGGGTGGTTAGGGAAGGCATCCCGGAGGAGGTGACCTTTGAGCAAAGGTGAAGGGGTAAGTGATGTGCGTATCTAGAGAGGAATATTCTAGGCAGAGGGAGCAAGCTGCCCATGAAATTACCATAAGGAAGTGGTTGACATGCCTGAGGAACAGCAAAGAGCCAGCGTGGGCCTGATAAGCAAGCACAGATAGAGTGGGAGAAGGTAAAGCTGGACCGACAACAAGACCATTTTTCCCTCAGAAGACAGGGAAAGAAGTTCGGGCTTTGTCGTAAGTCTGATGGGAAATCACTGATTGAGAGAAAGTGAGTAAAATATGTTTTGTTCACTTTGTTTTTCTTTGCCTATAGTTCTAATTGCATAAAGGTCATGTCTGAAAGAAGCAAATTTAGAGGCCTACACTAATCACACTTACATCTTGGTTGCAAAACTTGGTGAAGATTACCTTTTGCATCTCAACTACGTATCTGGCTCAACTGATTATAATCATTGTCATATTAATTTATAATTAAGTTGACACATCTGTCTTGCTGCTAGACTGTGAGTTACCTGAGCCTAAAATCTTTAAATACTGTATTCCAGAATTCAGTAGACGGCCTGTAAATATTTTTTTAATTGACACAAGGCTAGGAAAACACGGTCTTTTAACATGATCTTTGTACATCCTCAGTCAGTATAACAATTGCACGGGTCTCTTTTTACCTCCTGGCCCAGTGGTTAGGCACTTGGCTGCTAACTCAAAGGTTGTTAGTTCGAACCCACCAGCCACTCTGAAGAAAAAAGATGTGGCAGTCTGCTTCCCTTAAAACTACAGCCTTGGAAACCCTGTGGAGCAGTTCTACTCTGTCCTATAGGGTTGCTATAACTTGGAACAACTTGATGGCAACAGGTTTATAAAGAGTTCGTATCATAAGTAAAGACCAATCACTGGAAAAGGACATCATGATTAGTAAAGCAGGGAAATGAGGGAAACCCTCAATGGGATGAATTGACACAATAGTCGGAACTATGGACTCAAACCTATCAAAGATCCTGGCGATGGAGCAGGACAGGACCATGTGACCTTCTGTTACGCATAAGGGCCTTGTGAGCTGGAGCCATCCTGAAGGCGCCGAACAACACAGAAGGTCACTGGTTGTAAAACAGAATTAATACAGCTTTTTGCATCTTTTCCACTAAAACCGATCTTAACAACCTAAAAGGAAACAGAGACCACTCAGGCTCATGAATATTGTCTACTCCTTATTTTGTTATTTAAAAGTGAAATAAGAGAATCAGACAACTTCCTATGAAGGTCGTGTCTTCTAGGACAGCTTTGTTATTTACCACTCAATAAACCACCTGGCTTTAAGGACTCATTGTTCGAAATGAAAGATCTGTATCATTTATAGATATCAAATTAGATTAAGTGACCTTTCTAAAATACTACAAGACTTGTTTTTCTCACATTCAAATTTCCTAAACGTCAGACAAAAGTAAATGCCAAATGTGAAAAAATTAAAAATAGTAGGAAACCATATGCTATTTATGCTACTGAAAAGACAAGCATTATCTTGGCATCTGCAAGTTTTGCATTAAAATCTCAGGAAATCATTTGGCATAGCTTTAAACACACGACAATATTTTATTCTTTAAAATCCTTTATTAAATTCACTTCTTTTATTTTTTGTAGGCATATATATTCTCACTCACTTCCTTCCACATTTGCTTGTTAAATTCTCATTAAACCTAATGAGAAACCCAAATCATATATAGCTCACAGTTTTATAAATGTTTCCAACATGGATGTGTTTACCATAAAGTGACAAAGGAGAATATGCGGCTTTTATAAACAATAAAACCACAGGAGGAAATTTTTCCTTACTTTCTGACTGCTGAAGAGCAGATATAAAAAATGGACACCCTGTGTATTATTCAGTTAAATACCAAATGTTCTGTTTTTCCTTGATCATTCACCACAGGAGTCCGTCTTCTAAGCTTTTTAAGTTATTAATTGAATCATGCAAATAACTTAGTGAGACTATACCCCATGCCCTCTGCTAGATGCTGAACATGAAAATAAAGTTTAAGCTAGAAGTGAAATCTTGTATCCCAGCTTTCCAAATTTCACAGGTAATATGCTTGAAAGACATATTACTGTTTTTCTCAAAAATCGTAATAGAAAATAATCTTCAACTCCTAAAATTCATCCTATAAATAATTTGGCATTTCCAAATTGACTTAAAAAATAAAACTCTTCAGTTTGATTTCACTTTTTTCCCTCCTGGAATCAGATGACAGAGATTCACAGAACAATTCCTGACTCTGGAGGACAAAAATAATGCATTATAGAATTATCATCTCCTTTTTTGTGGAAATGAAGTTATTAGATTTAAATAAGTCATGCTTTCTGAGTCCTACTTAAAATATCTTGCCTATTCCAAGATTAAGATTTTCTCCTATGTTTTTTCCTACAAGTTTCACAGTTTCACATTTAGGTTTGTAAAGCATTTCAAGTTACTGATCTGAGATAAGGGAAGAGGTTTATATTTCTGCACATGGATGTTCAATTGCTCTAACACCTTTGTAGGAAAAAAACATGTCTTTTCTCATTGACTTGCATGGGTACCTTTGCTGAAATACAATTGGCCATATATGAGTGGGCCTATTTCTGGAACTTCTGTTTTGTTCCATTAATCTATATATGTCTATGCATAGGGCAAAATTCTCCTGCCTTGATTAATACAGCTTTAAAAAGAGTCTTGAAATCCAGCAGTGTGAATCCTATAACTTTGTTTTCCTTTTTCAAAATATTTTGGTCATTTTCTACCCTTTTCCTTTCCATATAAACTTTAGGAAAAGTTTGTCAGTTCCTCCAAGAAAAAAAAAAAAAAAAAAAGACTGCTGGGATTTTTGTTTTAGATTACATTGAATCTATAGGTCAGTTTTGGAGAATTGATATCTCAACAGTATTGAGTCTCCCCATCTATGAGCATGGTATATCCCTTTATTTATTTAGGTCTTCTTTAGGATCCCTTCTTTAGGATCCCTAGTGGTGCAGTGGTTAAAACAATCAACTGCTCATTGAAAGGTCAGCGGTTCAAAACCAGCAGTGGCTCTGCCAGAGAAAGATGTGGCAGTCTGCTTCGGTAGAGATTTACAGCCTCGGAAAACCTATGGAGTTGCTATGAGCAAGAATCAACTCGACAGCAGTGGGTGGGTTTTAATGTATCTTAGGAATGATTTCCAGTTTTCAGTATATGAGTCTTGGATGTATTTTGTTAAATTATCCCTACGTATTTCATATTTTTAATACAATTGTAAATGGTATTGTTGTCAATTAACTTTTAAAGGAAATTTTAAAATGCGGGAAGAAAATGTGCTTTGTATTTATCCACATAGTCCCTAGTTTGGTGACCAACAGCAATCCCAGACCCACCACCAGAACTTGTCTGTGGATCCACAGAGGCAACTAACACATGGACACAACAGGCTCTGTAGAACTCTCCACAGGCTCCTTCCCTGGTGCGGCTTTGGAGACTAAACATGTTTGGCATCTGACACTACCTTCCAAGGTCCGTCCAACTTGCCCTCCGTGCCTGTGACTCAGGGAGGCTGATCAGGATCTTGCTCTGACCCTGTGCGCCCTCTTCCAGATCTTCATTTCCCCTTGGGAAGCTCCTTAGTCCAGCAGTACTCACTGTGGCTCTGCTCCCTGACTGGTGCACTAGTCTTGGTCATTTCTCTTCATTACTCTTTCTGTGAAAGCTCTTGTAAATTTTTAAGAGACCTCGACGCCATCTTAACTATGTGATCAGAGTTAACGTCACCAGCAATGGGGAAAAACAGCGTCACACACATTTTGACATGTTGCACTGAGATGGCTACAATATTTCTCATGTATTCCTACCAAAAATGCATAACCTGAATTAGTCATGAGGAAATATCCAGCAAACCCAAATTAAGGAACATTTTACAAATAAGTCACCTCTCCTATTTAAAAGAGGTCCCTGGATGGTGCCAACAGTTTGCTATTGACTACTAACCAAAAGGTTGTTGGTTCAAACCCACTCAGTGGCCCCACGAAAGAAAGACCTGTCATAAAAGTCAGCCATTGAAAACCGTATGGAGCACAGTCTACTCTGACACATATGGGGTCACCATGAGTCGGAGTCAACTTAACGGCAACTTAGTAAACTGGAGCGAAGTAGAGGAAGAAAAAAGAGGCTGAGGAAAAGGACACCAAGGAGGGAAAACAGGAAAGTATGATACTGTGGGAATGTAAATGAAGAAAACGTTTCCCGAAGGTTGGAGCAGCCAACTGAATTGAATGCTCTTGACAGTCTAAGTAAGTTAATGACTGAGAAACAGCTGTTGGATATGGCAAGATGGTAGTTACGGATGACCTCGACGAAAAGGAATTTCAATAAAGTAATAGAGACTGTTTGCAATAACTAGGTTTATATGGGGTTTTGACTTTGCAAGAAATTTTGAGAGAAGTAAAGAAAAGCAAGACTGAAAAGGATTTTTAAGGGCATAAGTGCCTGATGAAAATGTATCTATTCTGGGAAAAAGGAAAGAGAAAATATAATTGAGATATTGGATAATGAAAATACGGACACATCAATGGACTGAGAGGCCTCAATTAGTCAAACAATTGTTGGAGTGAGAACACTTGACTAAATTAATTGGAAGTATAAAATGAGGGAGAGAATGTTGTTGTTGTTGTTAGGTGCCATGGAGCCCATTCTGACTCATGGTGACCCTATGAAAAAAGGAAAAAAACACAGCCCGGTCAGGCGCCATCCTCACAATTGTTGTTACATTCGAGTTCATTATGCAGCCACTGTGTCAATCCATCTCATTGAGGATCTTCCTCTTTTTCGCTGACCCTCTACTTTACCAAGCACGATGTCCTTCTCCAGGGATTGGTCCCTCCTGATAACATGTCCAAAGTATGTGAAGCAAAGTCTTGCTATCCTTGCTTCCAAGAAGCATTCTGGCTGTACTTCTTCCAAGACAGGTTTGTTTGTTCTTCTGGCAATATTCTTCACCAGCGCGGTAATTCAAACACATCAATTCTCCTTGGTCTTCTTTACTCATTGTCCAGCTTTCAGATGCATATGAGGCAATTGAAAACACCATGGCTTGGGTCAGGTGCACCTTAGTCGTTAAAGTGATATATTTGCTTTTTAACACTTTAAAGAGGTCTTTTGTAGCAGATTTGCCCAATGCAATACGTCTTTTGATTTCTTAACTGATGCTTCCATGGGTGTTGAATGTGGATCCAAGTGAAATGAAATTCTTGACATCTTCAATATTTTCTGTTTATCGTGATGTTGCCTACTGGTCCAGTTGTGAGGATTTTTGTTTTCTTTATGTTGAAGTGCAATCCACGCTGAACGCTGTGGTCTTTGATCCTCATTAGAAAGTGCTTCAAGTCCTCTTCACTTTCAGCAAACAAGGCTGTGTCATCTGCATATTGTCGTAGGTTGTTAGTAAGTCTTCCTCCAATCCTGATGCCCCGTTCTTCTTCAGAGTCCAACTTCTTGGATTATTTGCTCAGCATACAGATTGAATACATATGGTGAAAGGATACAACCCTGACACACACCCTTCCTGATTTTAAACCATGAAGTATCCCCTTGTTCTGTTTGAACAGCTGCCTCTTAGTCTATGTACAGGTTCCTCATGAGCACAATTAAGTGTTCTGGAATTCCCATTCTTCACAACGTTATCTATAATTTCTTACGAGCTACACAGTCAAATGTCTTTGCATAGTCAATAAAACACAGGTAAACATTTTTCTGGTGTTCTCTGCCTTTCAGCCAGGATCCATCTGACATCAGCAATGATATTCTTCGTTTCACGTCTTCTTCTAAATCCTGCTTGAATTTCTGGCAGTTCCCTGTCAATGTACTGTTGCAACTGCTTTTGAATGATCTTCAGCAAAAGTTTTCTTCTGTGTGATATTAATGATATTGTTCGATAATTTCCGCATTCTTTTGGATCATCTTCCTTTGGAGTGGGTACAAATATGGATCTCTTCCAGTCGGTTGGCCAGGCAGCTGTCTTCCAAATTTCTTTGCATAGGTGAGTGAGCGCTTCCAGTGCTGCATCAATCTGTATTCTGTCGATTCCTGGAGCCTTGTTTTTTGCCAGTGCCTTCAGTGTAACTTGGACTTCTTCCTTCAGTACCATCAGTTATTTAAATTTGGGATTTTGGAATATGGTATAGTTATAGGATATGACCATAAGAATGGGTGATTGAGGTGAAAGAAAGATTACTATGGATAAAGAGGTAAAGAAAATGAGAACGTTAAATTTAATTGTCCATATGAATTTTGAAATCACCAAGAATGATAAAAGATTAGTTGGAAAGAAGTCAGTATTAAAGTTTTCATTGAGCATAAGTAGGAAGGGAAGGTGACTGGCAAGGCAGTTGCCAGTGCTAAGGACTAACAGCATACGCTTCAAAGTAGCTATAATTTTTAAAGAAGCAAAGTGGAAAAATGATTTGGGAGCAGCAATGGAGAGCTAAGAAGATACTTAGCTAAACACTGTGGTCTGTAGTTTGTGAGATATAGTAGAAAAATCATCCTCCACTTGAGATGGCTATTGGGGAAGTGATACACTCAAAAGAAACATATTTAAGCTAGATCAAGAAAGTTGAGAAGTTGAGGTTATGAGGGAGTTTACTAATGTTATAACTTCAAATCCAAAGGGCAAAGGGAGGTCAGGGAAGAGCTGGAGATGAGAAATATACAGAGCACTATGGAGCTGAGTGCCTGGGTTACGACTGAAGAACTGGAAGGCAGACACTTCCAGAAGTGACTGAGGTAAATAGTCTCTTAAGGAGGACTGGACAAACGGTTCAAGATGACCTCTAGAGCTACGCTGTCCAACATGGTACTCACTAACCACATGTGACCATTTAAACTTAACTAACAAAAATTACCTCCACCTGTCTGTCAGTTTGTTGTACTGTGGTGTCTTGTGTGTTGCTATGATGCTAGAAGCTATGCTACCAGCATTTCAAATACCAGCAGGGTCACCCATAGTGGACAGGTTTCAGTGGAGCTTCCAAAGTAAGACAAACTAGGAAGAAAGGCCTGATGATCTACTTCTGAAAATAAGCCAGTGAAAACCTTATAGATCACAATAGAATATGGTCCAACTCGCTTGTTTTGGACACACCAACAGGAGAGATCAATTGCTGGAGGAGAATATCATGTCTGATGAAGTAGAAGGTTAGCAAGGTGAGGGAGAGCCTCTGTGAGATGAATTGGCACAGCCTTAATGATGGACTTGGACATGCCAATGATCATGAGAATGATGCAGGACCAGATAACGTTTTCTTCTGTTCTACATAAGGTCACAATGAGTCAGTCTTCTCTATGGCAGTTCTCTATCTAATTAAAATTAAATAAAATTTAAAACTCTGTTCGTAAGTCACACTAGTGACATTTCAAGTCTAGTTACTATATCGCATGTTGGAGAGTACAGATACAGAACATTTCCGTCTTTGCAGAAAATTCTGTTGGACAGTCTCTTCTAGAGTATATACTGTATTTCTACACAAATAACACGCACTTTCTACATTTTTTTGCCAACCACGCCCTCCCCCCATGAGGTATTTTCATAAGCATGCTATGCTAATTTTTTTTTATTTTACAGAAATACGTAAAAAAAAAAAAATTGGCATAGCAGTCCTTATGAAAATACCTGGTAGGGGAGGGCATGGTTGGCAAACAAACATCAAAAACGCACATTATTTGCGTAAAAATACGTTAGCTGGAAGCTATCGGTCATTGGGTACTATTTACATCTACAGCTTTAGACGGCTTGTTTATATAAGGAGGGACTGACTGGTGGGAACTTAAAACAAAGTACATATCTTGAGGTGGCAGATGTCTCCAGTAAATTCTGGTGGATTACTGGAGACACTGCTTACTACCATACTTTTACTCAGATAATGCGCGCCTTCTACGTTTGTTTGCCAATTGCAATGCCCCGCTGTGACGTATTTTCATAAGCAAACTAAGCTAATTTTTTTCAAAGCAACATTTTAAAAAAATTAGCATAGTGGCCCTTGCCTCACAGGGGAGGCAATGTTGGCAAACAAACCTAGAAAGAGGGCGTTATTTGCATGAACATAACAGTATATTTCTTCTTGACCCAAAGTAACTCAACAAAGTGAACAACAGCAACAGACTGGGTGACTTTAGTACCTAGTGCTGCTTAAGAACCTAACAAGTGAACACAAGATAGCATTCCTAAGGTGTAAAGTATATACATACACACACACACACACACACATACACACACACATACATATATATCTTACAATACATATATATTGTTGTTGACTACCCTCCAGTTGGCCCCTGACTCCTGGCGATTCCATACACAGTGAAACAAAATGATGCCAGGTCTTGTACCATCTTCATGAGCCGTTTTGGATCTGACCATTGTGATGCATAGGATTTTCATTGGCTGATTTTTAGAAGTAGATCACAGGCCTTTCTTCCTAGTCCATCTTAGTTGAAAGCTCTGCTGAAACCTGTTCAGCATCACAGCAACATGCAAGCCTCCCCTGACAGACAGGCGGTGGCTGCACATGAGGTGCATTTTCTGGAAACTGACCCCAGGTCTCCCTCATGGAAGGCAAGAAATCTACCACTGAACCACCAACACCCCAGGTATATGTCTAGACACCCATAAATATTCGCCCAGGTGCTGTTATTCAGGCACATTCAAAACAAGAATCCTCTACATTTACAGCCCTGTTCCCTCCATTTATCTTCACATTTAATTTACTGGCAGTGAAACTGCGTGAAAAACGCATCCAGTTTTCTTCATAATAAACTATTCTCAAAAATACTATTTTCCATATAGAAGATAAACACGTTAGCAAAATTCTCTCCTGAATTTATGTATGTACCAATTAAGAGGAGACATAAATCATTATCATAGCACAGAAAGTAATTTAATATAAAATAAGAATAGAGCAAAGGTTAGTATAGTTGCAAACATCTAGCCTGGAACCAGGTTACAGGTTCAAATTTTCTAACAACAAATAAATTGAATCTTGTGGCCCCAAATCATTCAAAACCCGTCTAGGCTGAAATAATAGGTGTAAAAAATTCATAATAATAATAATACAATGTCTCATACATAAAAATTATTAACCTTACATTTGTCTGAGTTTATGTTTCCAGTGTAAAGGGGTGGGAATGAACAAGAAGAAGGTAATAATAAAGGAGAAGAACAGAGCAAGTGAAGCAGGATACAATGGGACTCAAACATATACTGAGAAGGTAAAAATCTAGATTCAAAAGTCTTCTTTTGACAAAACCAAACATTCCATTTTATTTCTTAAGTAGCACACACACAGATTAATTCTTTGTATTATTCTTATGATAGCTGTTTCAAAGACAATGAATATCACTGCAGTGCAGTAAATCCATATTCTTGAAGTCCTAGGGTTCCTTGGATTCAAGGCAGTAAAGATAGTTAATTATAATTATAATGCTTTTCAGATGAGACATTTTTACAAATGGTCCACAGGAAGATCCTTTTTCAACAGATTTTTGTTTAATATTCTGAGTTCTCAAATGCTGTTCTAGAAAGAGAGAAAGAAAGAGAAATACTACGCTGTGGAATTCACTATTACACTATATAACTTTCAGCCCTATATTTGGTCCTAACCTATATGGTCCCAACACCCTCACACATACACACTCAATTTCTGGGCCTACCACCTTCCAAACTGACTTCTCCAATACCAAGTTCAGGTACAACCATGGGAAACCACCAAGAAGAAGCTTGGTGATATGGGCACAGTCTTTAGGCCTCAGGGCACAGCCAACAGACCCCGCTGAGGACTGCCTCAACCTTGTCCAACCAACCTGGGGCCTATTCTCGGAAACAAGCCCTCAGCAGTTGTTATCTCTTTTCCCCCAAGTCTAGTGGGTCCACAGGTGAAAATATCAGCAACAAATGAGAACTTCAAATGCCAAGAGAATTCTTGGGAGGTTTCTCCATCAAGAAGCAATAAGTCTTTTCCCCCTCATTTAGCAGATAACCTTATAGGTTATATAGTATGCATTGTACCAGGTAAGCAGATAGTGATGGAAGTAGAAGTTATAACCCCTGTCCTCACAGAACTTATAGTCTATTTGGAGGACCATCAAAGAACCACACTAATGATTTTAAAATTACAAACTTATATTTATGCTAAAGGGGAGAGTTACTGGGGGTGATGAGAGTTAATAAAAGAGTAAACGAACTAGGTTAGAGAAAGGTTTTCCTAAAGAAGCAATGATTAAGGGGAAATCTGAAGGACTGATACAAGTTAACACGCCAAAAATGAAGTGAGCAAAGGGAAAATATTTTCCAGGCAGAGAGAATATTTGGACAAATATTTTCAGAAGAGAACAGAGAACTGAAAGAAGACCAGTGTGATTAAGCACCGAGTGTGGAACAAGGTGCTCAGTAATGATGTTGGAGAAGAAAACTGAAAGTTACCTGCCTCTATTAGGACTTGTATCTAAAAGCAACTGAAGGCAGGGTGGTAGTGGGGTAGGAATTATTATATTTGCACTTCCTGAATGCCCTGTGAAGAATAGGGTGGTGAAGGGTCAGGCTTGAGGCACGAAGATCTGATAAGATGCTATTGAGTAGCTCTGTTATAAACTGTTGACATAGAATCGATTCTGACTCATAGCAACTCTATAGGACAAAGTAGAACTGCCCCATAGTGTGTCCAAGGAGCAGCTGGTGGACTCGAACTGCAGACTGTTTTTGTGTTTAGCAGCTGGGCTCTTAACCACTGCGCCAGCAGGGCTCCAGGCCTGTTATGACGGGTGGTAATTTGGACTAGGGTAGGAGTAAAGATAGAGAAAAGTGGTTGGATTGAGAAATATTCAGGAGTTAGACTGATAGTACTTGATGATGGATTAGAAAGAGGGACTACAGTAAGTCATCAATACCATCATATCCTACTTTGCCATTCATTGTTTTAAATCTCTACTACAAGCTGGGCATTACTCCAGGTACTGGGGATACAACAGTAAATACATGAAATGGGTGACGTCTTTTCTTTGTCACCAATAAAGTTATAAAACTTTATAACTTAATAAAT
The DNA here is from genome assembly GCF_000243295.1 of Trichechus manatus latirostris. Taxonomy (NCBI): domain Eukaryota; kingdom Metazoa; phylum Chordata; class Mammalia; order Sirenia; family Trichechidae; genus Trichechus; species Trichechus manatus. Next base: position 891,128 of record NW_004444156.1, read on the forward strand.
TAAAACGTTATAAATTTATGCCTCAATAAAGTCATTTTTAAGTGTCAATAAAATTATAAAAGAAAAAAACATGGTGTCTTCAGAATGAAGAGGAAGGCAGAGGGATTTCGGGGAACAAAAAACAAACACCATTCTTGTGACAATTTCCGATGAGGAGAGAAGGAAAAACTGTTCACAGCTTAGTGGGGAATATAGAACTGAGGGGGAAAAAGTATTGTTTGGTTTCATTTAAGACTGAGGGGAGTAAAGGAAAGATTAAGGAGTCATGTTTTTAAAAATCAAGGTCCCAAAGTAAGTAAAAGTTGCAGATTGTGTCACTAGCCAGTCTCTCTTCTCTGTGAATCTTCTAAAGAATCAACACCTCAAAGAGAGACCTTAAGTGGTGTTTGACCAGCAGAATGGACATAACCACTCTTAATCTGACTTTGAAATACTTCAAGAGTGGCTGTATTATAAGCTAGAACTTTTACAGGCCAGCTACTGCCAAATCAGGGAGAAATTCTTAAAGACTAATAAACCATCATGTGGCCTGTATTATTTATTATCAGATTCCTCTTTATATTGTCTTACATCCAGGATCCTGCAGTGGAGATTCTAATTTTCTCCCAACATCTCTTCTCTCTTTCTTCCAAACCTGTAGAATTTTTAGCTAGTCGTGGCTGCTCAAAAATAAAGTCTACATTTCCCAGCACCCTTTGCAGCTAGATGTGGCCATGAGCTAAGTTCTGGCCTGCAGAACATAAGTGAACATGTGTCTTAAAAGAATGCTGGTGTATGTCCTTTCCTTTTTTTTTCTTCCCTTTCTCTAAACTTTTCCTTGAAATGCAAAATGCCACCATCTTGGATCCTGAGGGAAATTGTGTCATCCTAGAGATGATGGAACAATGAGCTAGAAGGAACATGGAATTCATGGAACAGCCCTAGACATACCTGTGGACTTTACAGGAGAGAGAAATAGCTTTCTATCTTGGGTAAACTAAAACAAAGCACGTTTCTTTATGTTCTATAACTAAGCTCCTTCTGCTGGGTTGTGGAGGCTGTGGTAGGGTGACAAAGAGAGGCCACTGGATCTTGCCAGCTAAAAATATATCTCAGTTCTCTTTAGGGTAGATGCTCAATCTTTCATGGTTCCTCCTGCCTCCCCCTTCACTTTCCTAAGATGGCAAATTCTTCCCCCCAAACCCAGCAATTATCTTCATAGCAGTGGTAAGAGAAGACAGTACTATGTGCTACTCAGTAGCTTTTCACCATCTCCTGGTTAAGGTGCTCACCGAGGCCACACTGCTGGTCTCACCAGTCTCTCGGTGTCTATCCACCACTACTACCAGTTGAGTGTGGACACTGCCATTGCAGCTCTGTGTTCTCCTGGTCCTGACCCCAGACCTGTGCCTGTCCACCAGGACTCTTCTGCCCTCTGTGCGATATCCTGAATTCCCTGCACACTTCGAATAGGTTGTGGGAAATCAGCAGCAATCTTTTATCTATATACTTCCTTGTCTTAGTTTGGGTTCTCCAGACAAGCAAAACCGGTGATATATATACATATAGATATACATATATATATACACAGACAGAGGATTTACTTCAAGGGACTGGCTCACACGATTGTAGGACTGGCAGATCCAAAATCTGCAGGTCAAGGGAAAGGCCAGTGACTTCTGCAGCTTACATCCCAAGATCCATATGTCAGGCAATGAGAAGAGTGCAAGGTCCAAAGAGAGAAAAAGAGCACGAGCTCTGCCAGAACATCCATTTATATTCTAGAAGCAGACCACAGCCCCAAGGAAAATCTCCTTTCAACTGCTTGGTTGATCACATCAGATTGCATCATGGATGGTCATTACATTGCCTTGCGTTGCTTTGCATTGCACTGCATTACACTACATTACAGTAACCAGTCCAATATTGTTACCGCAGTAACATGGATTGGAACTGCCTGCCGCCAACAACCGATTCTGAGACAGGGGTAAGGTGAGGAGCAAGAGTTTTATTATATACCAATATACAGGAGACAGAGGGGAATAGATTCCTCCAAAAACCTGTCTCTTTGAACTGGAGACTGGCAGAAGGTTTTATACAGACAGGATTATAGTTCCTCCTAGAGGTAGTCATGGTTGTCACGTCTCAGATGAGTTAAACTTTTACTGGCAATTTGTGAGGGTTATCTGGCGCCATCCTGGTTTCTTGTCACAAGACAGGTGCTTTGTTTGGTTTTTCACGCCTCGATCATTATCACTTGTTTTTCACCCTCCAAGGAGGAACAGTGGTTAATCTTAAACTTTTTATAGAGACTGGAATGGGAGGAAAAGAAAGATCAGGAGACCATGTGGGGGTTAGCAATGGGGAGTAATAATAGTGAGCCGGACCTAAGCAGCCTCTTCCAGTATCTGTCCAATCCACTGAGAATCACAGCCTAGCCACACTGACAAATAAAGTTAATCATCACAGTCCTCTATCCCAATGCTCTTTTGCCTGGTGACACATTATTAAATGTGAAATAAGTAAGCATAGTACCATCCCAATGTTCTCAGATTCTCCCTCAATCTGTTGGGTATTTCTATTTTCCACCATTTAGCCAGGTATTTCTAAAACACACCTTCTGTCCACCTAGGTTTCAACAAATTCCTCTGACCTGCCGTCCTTCTTCTTCTGTCCTGCCTCCACTCATCTTCTCAGAAGGGCTTCTCATTCCACTTCCTGCTACAGAGTCACTTTCTCATGTCCCTAGTTAAGTAAAGCTATAGAGTGTGACTCCAGGACTATGGTTCTTGATATATAAAGGGGGAAAATTGTAATTGAGATACAACCTCTCTTCTCTTTACAAAGTCTGGCTCTCAAGACCTCTATCTCCCTGAATCAGCACTGAGACTCAGAGTTGATGGACAACCTCTCACATCCTCTCTGTTCTAGGTGATTCCCATCAGTTCCTTCCCTGGGGAAGGAACTATTACACTACTAGCACACTGTTATTCCACTGTTAGGAACTTTCACACTAGTAAAGTCATTTACAATTGAATCACTTACCAACAAATTCACATCCATGTGGAGCTAAAGGAAGGAGAACGAGATACTAGAAAATTCTAAGTAGAGCAGCTTAAGATATTGTGGACGTTCCTACTCAGAAGCTACCTGACTCGTGTTCAGAATCTTGGGCCCATCTTTAATTCATTTGCTCTTTCGCTTGGTATTTGTAATCATGGATTTTTAACACAGGCTGTAAGCTTGGTACTAAATAAAGAAAAAACTCCTCTGACAGCTGCAAAGGGAGCTTAATTAGGAACCTCTTTAAGTTGACTTTGAAATGCATAATTGATGTGAAGCAGATAGCACCCCTTAACATCCTCACAATATTTTCAAAGTTGCTGATTGTCACATTTGTTTCACATCATTTAGAAGATGTCATCTTCTGGCTCCTTTTTATCTTAATCCAGGGCCACGTTTCAGTTTAATAATTCATTAGCAGTTCTTTGCAATTTATTGCCTGCTGAGTTTACTGACGACTGATTAGCAATTTTATCATTTCTAAGTTTTCTGTATATATTTTCCTAAGTGTCATCTCCTGCTGATTCTAATACTTTCCTGTTGGAAACAACTTTTTTCTGATTTTTTTCGGGTTTGCCACTGTGCACCTATCAATCATTTCTATCCCCCACTGACGTCTGAGATTCTGTTGATCATTACATATGATACCTATTTTAATGGCATATTCATGTCTTAGAGAAGTTTTATTCTGTCCTCTAGCGATAATCACCAATTCTAATCATGTGTGCATTCACAGTAAAATAAGGCAAAATGGGCCAAAACATGAGTATTGGAGTAAGACCCACCTGGAATTTGAATTTTGCTTCTATTGCTTTCTATCTGATTGATTTTAAACTGGTTTTTATTTCTTCACTTAATTTCCCTAAATTTCAGTTCCTTCATCTTTAAAGTTGTAATAATGACTAACTGTAGCTTTGGTATAAGGATTAGATGAGAGTATACATGTAAAATATGCCATAATGTACCTGAAAATTACAGATAATGTTAATTTCATTTATTTTTATTTTTCCTTTCCTTCATCCCATTCCATTTTAGTCAAGCTAACACCAACACACTCTTCACCAGTCTCATGACATTACCAGAGATCCTGATCCAAAGATCCTGAAAGAGTTCTTATCCCCAATTTAAGCCCTAGGTAGTCCCAATTTTATTGTATCGTGTCAATTTAATGTTCCATTGTACTAAGAGGATTCCATTTTTTAAAACTCTTTTAGTAACTTTAGTTTTGATTGCCCCAAAAGCTCCTAGAGTTGCCATTTGCTCACTCACTACCCAAAACGATTTAAAAAAACAAAGAATGGGCAGTATTGACACATGCCAATCATAACTGTTCAAAAAGGCCCAGGTGAATTATGCATTTTAACATATTTTTACCAAAATAACACACACCATCTACATTTGTTTGCCAACCATGCCCTCTACCCAGTATTTTCCTAAGCACCACTATAACAATTTTTTTTACATGTTGCTGTAAACAAAAATTAGCATAGCAGGCTCATGAAAAAACCTCGGTAGGGGGTGGAGGGCAAAGTTGGTAAACAAACGCAGAAGGCAAGGGTTACTTGCGTAAAAATATGATAACTGGGATTTCACTTGAAAAAACAACCTTCTAAAAACCCAGGCTAACCTTCCCACATTCAACATTTGCATTTAACTGCTCTGATTTGATGGGGTTTTGCGATGTAGCTAGTCAGAAAACAGAATCTCAACCAGATGATATAAATAATCATTGTTTACAGAGATTTCTGTTTGGCATAGGATTGTATAACCCAATTTTTACTATTAATATGTCATTATTAATCCTGGAGAATCACTCTTTATTTTTATTAAAAAACTTAAAAAATGCAGAGAAGTAAATAAAGAAAGAAGGAGAGAGAGAAAGAAAGCGAGCAAAAAAGGCTCGGTACTTTTTTTTAGTCATGTGTACTTGTTTTAAGGATAGAGCCTGGACATTGAAACTTGGTACTCTGGCTCATGTGGTGATGTTCTGGATTTAGATATATTGGAGAATGGGGTAGGAGTGATGACAATTTTCATTTAATAACCTCATCTCTAAAATTTCTCAACTATTGTTTAAGAGTGCACTGCTTCTGAGGGACAGTCCTGTGAGAGCAAAGGCAAAAAAACAATGGTTAAAAAAAAATACTGAAGGGGGGAAATGTGTTGTCTCATGGGGTCATCCAGGCAACAAACTCCATGGCAAGACAATCTGCCTTAAAAATGAGACATCTGCTTCAGGGACACTTATTAACAGTCTATCATAAAAATGAAGTCAGACTTTCCTGACAGAAATTAGGCAGATAATTTTGACAATGAGAAATGGCTTTGCAGTATAGATGATGGGGCAAATATTGTCCAAAAACTGAACAACCTAAATCTACAGTTGCAACAGTTTGGAAGAAAACATTTAAAATACGAAAAGCCAAAAGCATTTTGATCAAAATTTATTTCAACAGAAGGTACTGAAAACAACAATAATTTTTCTCAGTCTTTTCTGGATACATCACATAAAACCTAGTGCTTCTCAATAAAATAATAAAATCTATCACTTATACTCATTTGATATACCTCATTAAGGACTTTTAATGCTCAGAAACTGAGAAAGTGCATAGCTATTCTAACCGGGTAACAAATCATTTTGCAAATCAAGTGGTTTCCAATTTTGCCTTCAAGAATATTTAAGGATAACAATCAAGTTGCCAGCTTGATTTAAAAACAATTAAATTGACTAAAAAGAATTTTTGATTACCCTACATTACCTGTAAAGAAATAAGTTAATCAACACAAACATTTAACAGAATAATACACATATATACCCTTGGAGAATGGGGTGGGAGTGATGTGTGTGTGCGCATACATTAAATTTCCCATGTCCATTCAACCAGCTCCTGACCCTCTCTGCCTTCCCATCTCTCACCTCTGGACAGGAGCTGCCCATTTAGTTTCATGTATCTACCTGAGCTAAGAAGCACATTCTTCACAAGTATCATTTTATGTCCCATAGGCCAGTCTAATCTTTGTCTGAAGAATTGGCCTCAGGAATGCTTTTACTTCTGGGCTGAGAGAGTCCGGGGGCCATACTTTCTGAGGTTCCTTCAGTCTCAGTCAGACCATTAAGTTTGGTCTTTTTACTAGAATTTGAGTTCTGTACCTTTTCTCCTGCTCCATCAGGGACTCTCTGTTGTGTTCCCTGTCAGGGCGGTCATTGGTGGTAGCTGGGCACCATCTAGTTCTTCTGGTCTCACGCTGATGCA
>NW_004444156.1:897523-974671 GCF_000243295.1 Trichechus manatus latirostris
GGACTCTCTGTTGTGTTCCCTGTCAGGGCGGTCATTGGTGGTAGCTGGGCACCATCTAGTTCTTCTGGTCTCACGCTGATGCAGTCTCTGGTTTATGTGGCCCTTTCTGTTGGGCTAATTAATACTTTTAAGCATAATAACATATTATACAAAGAAAATTTTTCTGAGGTAAAAAAATGGTAAAATTTCTGACTTTAAAAAGGAGTTTATGTATTTTTAAAATGGATGATAAATCACTATGAGGTTTATATTACAATGATACATTTTTAAATGATACAGTGTTCTTTTCAAATGTCAGTATTTATATGACACTGTATATTACATTTTAAAAAACTCTTTCAGCCTGTTTTAGAACTTTTAATGTCAACTTTAAGATATACAAGGGACAACAAAAATATTTCAAAATTCTCTTAGGGGATGTTGCTGTTGTTGTTAGGTGCAGTTGAGTCAGTTCCAAATCATACAGATCCTACGTACAACAAAACGGAACACTGTCGGGTCCTGCGCCATCCTCACAACTGTTTTTATGTTTGAGCCCCTTGTTGCAGCCACTGTGTCAATCCATCGCATTGATGGTCTTCGTCTTTATCGCTGACCCTCTACTTTACCAAGCATGAGGTCTTTCTCCAGGGACTGGTCCATCCTGATAACATATCCAAAGTAGGTGAGAGAAAGTCTCACCATCTTTGCTTCTAAGGAATATTCTGGCTGTACTTCTTCTGAGACAGATTTGTTCATTCTTCTGGCAGCCCATGGTATATTCGATATGCTTTGCCAACATCACAATTCAAAGGTGCAAATTATTCCTCAGTCTTCCTTATTCATTGTCCAGCTTTTGGATGCATATGAGGTGACTGAAAATACCATGGCTTGGGTCAGGTACACCTTAGTCCTCAAAGTGACATCTTTGCTTTTTAACACTTGAAAGAGGTCTTTTGCAGCAGATTTGCCCATTGCAGTATGTCAATTTGATTTCTTGCCTGCTGCTTCCAAGGGCGTTGATTGTGGATCCAAGTGAAATGACAACTTCAATATTTTCTCCGTTTATCATAATGTTGCTTATCAGTCCAGTTGTGAGGATTTTTGCTTTCTTTACGTTGAAGTGTAATCCACACTGAAGGCTGTGGTCTTTGATCTTCATCAGTCGGTGCTTCAAGTCTTCTTCACTTTCAGCAAGCAAAATTGTGTCATCTGCATATCACCACAGGTTGTTAATGAGTCTTCCTCCAATCCTGATGCTATGTTCTTCCTCATATAGTCCAGCTTCTCGGATTATTTGCTCAGCATACAGGTTGAATAATTATGGCGGAAGGATACAACCCTGACACACACCTTTCCTGACTTTGAACCACAATGTATCCCCTTATTCTATTCGAATGACTGCCTCTTGGTTATGTACAGGTTCCCAATGAGCACAATTAAGTATTCTGGAATTCCCATTCTTGGCAATGTTATCCATAATTTGTTATGATCCACACAGATGAATGCCTTTGCCTAGTCAGTAAAACACAGGTAAACATCTTTCTTGTATTCTGTGCTTTCAACCAAGATCCATCTGACATCTGGCTTGAACTACTGGCAGTTCCCTGTCAATGTACTGCTGCCACTTTTGAATGACCTTCAGCAAAATTTTACTTTGTGCATGATAGTAATGATATTGTTCAATAATTTACGCATTCTGTCGGATCACCTTCCTTTGTAATGGGCACAAATATGGATCTCTTCCAGTTAGTTTCCCACGAAGCGGTATTCCAGATTTCTTGACACAGACAAGTGAGCACCTCCAGTGCTGCATCCGTTTGTTGAAACATCTCAATATTCCATCAATTCCTGGAGTCTTGTTTTTCGCCATTGCCTTCACTGCAGCTTGCACTTCCTCTTTCAGCACTATTGGTTCTGGATCATATACTACTTCTGAAATGGTTGAACATCAACCAATTCTTTTTGGCATAGTGACTCTGTGTATTCCTTCCATCTTCTTTTGATACTTCCTGTGACATTCAATATTTTCCACTTAGAACCCTTTAGTATTGCAACCCAAGGCTTGTATTTTTACTTCAGTTCTTTCAGCTTGACAAATGACGAGCATGTTCTTCCCTTTTGGTTTGCTAACTCCAGTTCTTCACACATTTCACTACAATATTTTACTTTGTCTTCTTAAGCCACCCTTTGAAATCTTCTGTTCAGCTCTTTCACTTCATCACTTCTTCTGTTCCCTTTAGCTACTCGATGTTGAAAGAGCAACTTTCAGAGTCTCTTCTGACATCCATTTCGGTCTTTCTTTTCTGTTTTGTCTTTTTAACGACCTTTTGCTTTCTTCTTGTATGATGTCCTTGATGTTGTTCCACAACTGATCTGTTCTTTGGTCATTAGTGTTGAATGCACTAAGTCTATTCTTGAGATGGTCTCTAAATTCAGGTGGGATATACTCAAGGTCATACTTTGGCTCTCATGGACTTGTTCTAATTTTCTTCAGCTTCAACTTGAACTTGCATGTGAGCAATTGAAAGTCTGTTCCACCATTGGCCCCTGGCCTTGTTCTAACTGATGATATTGAGCTTCTCCATCATCTCTTTCCACAGATGTAGTCAGTTTGATTCCTATATATTCCATCTGGCCAGGTCCACATATATAGTTGCTGTTTATGTTGTTGAAAAAAAGGTATTTGCAATGAAGAAGTCGTTAGTCTTGCAAAATTCTATCATACCATCTCCAACGTAGTTTCTATCACCAAGGCCATATTTTCCAACTACAGATCATTCTTTGTTTCCAACTTTACATTCCAAACACCAGTAATTATCAATGCATCTTGACTGCTTGTTTGATCAATTTCAGACTGTAGAAGTTCATTAAAAATCTTCAGTTTCCTCATCTTTGACATTAGTGTTTGTTCTGAAACTTTTGAAAAACAGTTATATTTACTGGTCTTCCTTGTAGACGTATGGATATTATCCTATCACTGACAGGGTTGTACTTCAGAATAGATCTTGACATGTTCGTTTTGAAGATGAATATGACACCATTCCTTTTCAATTTGACATTCTCAGCACAGTAGACCATATGATTGTCCGATTCAAAATGGCCAATGCCAGTCCATTTCAGCTCACTAATGCCTAGGATATTGATCCTTATGTGGGCCATTTCATTTTTGATGACTTCCAATTTTCCTAGAATCATTCTGCATACATTCCATGTTTTTATTATTAATGGATGTTTGCAGCTGTTTCTTTTCATTTTGAGTCGTGCCACCTCAGCAAATGAAGGTCGCAAAAGCTTGACTCCTTCCATGTCATTAAGGTTGACTCTATTTTGAGGAGACAGCTCTGCCCCAGTCATATTTTGAGTGCATTCCATCTTGAGGGACTCATCTTCCGGCACTACACCAGACAATGTTCCACTGCTATTCACGAGGTTTTCACTGGCCAACTTTTTCAGAAGTAGACTGCCATTTCCTTCTACCTAGTCTGTCTTAGTCTGGAAGCTCCACTGAAACCTGTCCACCATGGGTGACTCTGCTGGTATTTGAAATACCAGTGGCATAGCTTCCAGCATCACAGCAACACATAAGCCACCACAGTATGACAAACTGACAGATGCATGGGGTCCTAGGGGATAGATGAACCCTAATTTTGAAGTCCATTACTCTAGCGTGCCTACCAAGCCAAAAGGAAGACACTGCATGTGTCAAAAACCAAATGGCAAAAGAAAGAAATGAATAGAGGAAAGAAAGAAGGAGGGAAGGAAAGACGGAAGGAATTTGTATTAAACATACTTTATGACAATTTTGAATTTGATCTGAGCCCTGTGATCCTGGAAAACAGCAACGGCTAAAAAACTCCTCCCACCCCTTTATGTGCCGGAAACAGCTTGCTGCAAGGTACCCTTCTTCCCGATATGAATTTGATAAGACAAAACTCAAGGATGTTTATCAATAAAAGTTTATCTATAAAAGACCAGACACAGACACTCAAAATTTCCATTCTTTGCCTCATAAATGATTAGCTGAGCTGTTTTCTCCCCACTGGTCAATTAAAACAAAATGCTTGTTAACCAAACTTTGATAAACTTCCTCTCCTTCCTCCAACCTCCTGCACTTTGACCCACCCCCAGCCTGAGCCAGCACACAACCCCTCCTTAAAGGCCCCTCCTGAGAATAGGCTGGCCTCAGGGTAAAACATGCTCTGATACACTGTCAGATTCTACCACCTCTACCGTTTTATCCAGCCCATCCCATTTCCCTACACCCCTTACTTCCTAGTCCAGCTTACTCCTCCCCAAAAAAGAGAAACCTCTTTCTGCCTAACCTCTGAGACACTCGATGATGTGATGATCTGAGCTCTCTCCCAATTGCAATAATCTGCAGTAATCCTTTCTAATAAAGTCTCTCCTTACCTAAGTCTGGAGTTTGTTTTTTATTTGATATTTACAAAGAATACTAAAAATTATTATCATTTTAGATGTGAAAGTTAGTAAGTGTAAATAGATGAGGTCACAACACACTGAGAACATAACCATATGTAGTAGCATCTTTTTTCTAGATTTCAAAGGAAGCACTGTGAAGAACTTGAAAAAGAGGGTGGTCAAAAAGACAATTTAGCAGCTGTTACAACAATACCAACCTTAAAAGTATAACAGATTAAGGGTGAAGACATTCACAGTGGTAGTTTTGCTACCACAGGAGACAAACCCAAAATTTCAGCAACTTAATACAACAAAAAGCCAGAGCTTGTGGGTAAGGGCACTCTTCCAACCAAAGATTCTAGGATTCAGATTCCTTCTATCTTAGGTCACCACCATTTAGCACAATGCCTCCAGATCACCATCATGAGGAAAAAGAAAGAGAGAAGTAAGAGGGTAATAAGGAAGCTTTCAGGGGTCGGGCTTGGAAGTGTCTAAAATTATTTCATCCAACGTTTCAAGACTAGAAGTCAGTCAAATAATTTCAATCTAATCGCAAGTAACAATGGGAAATGTAGTCTTTCTATCGTCTCAGAAACAGGAAAATAAAGTGAGACTTGGCCCATGAGAGGGGCTTCAGGGAGACCCATCAGACAGTTTAATATGTGTCACCTAGAACTGGGAGAATACCATGTTTCCTCATGCCAAAAATTATGAAGGTAAAAGTTTGCAGCTAGAGACCCGTCTCCCCATAATGGGGATGAAAAGGGGGAAGTCAATTGTGAGAACAAATATATCTCTCCCTAGTGTGGCAAGAATGCACGAGTTCCCTGTGAGAAACAAACACTGTGGAAGATAAGCAAGTTAGAGGAATCTTAATGGTGACTCCTGCAAGTAGTGATGGTTAAGTTTAAGGGTCAAATGGACTAGGCCATGATTCACAGTGGTTTGGCAGTTACATAGTGATGTAGTCTGGCACTTATGCAATGATGTAATTTGGAAGTTATGCAAGGATGTAGTCATCCTCCATGATGTGATCTTATGTGATTAGCCAATCAGTTGGAAGGGGAGTTTCCTCAGGGGTGTGGCCTGCATCCAAAATATGTATGGACGACACAGCAAAGCTTGCTTCCTTGCTCTGGATTCTGCATCTGGCTTGTCATCATCTGACCTCCAGTTCATGGGACTTGAGTGAGCTGCCTGCCGTATAGCTTGCCGATCTTGAGATTCACAGGCCTTCACAGGCTGTGAGCCACCAGCCTGCTATCTTACCTGCTGATCTTGGATTCCTTAGCCTCCACAGTCCAGCACCCAGCAGCCTGCTGTTGATCTGCAGATCTTGGGTTTGTCAGCCCTTGCAGGTATGTGAGTCAGGAGAAGCCTCCAGCCAGACAACTGACCCACAGACGTAGGACTTGCCAGCTTCTACAACCATGTGATCCATTTCCTTGAGATAAAGCTCTCTCTCTTTCTGTCTCTCTCTCTGTTTCTCACTCTCTCTCTCTGACTGTCTGTCTCTATATTTCCCATGCGGCTATCAGTTTGTCATACTATAGGGGCTTGCTTGTTTTTATGATGATGGAAGTTATGCCACTGCTATTCAAATACCAGCAGGGTCATCCATGGTGGACATATTTCAGCTGAGTTTCCACACTAAGTCACGTTAGGAAGAAGGACCTGGTAGTCTACTTCTGAAAAGAGTTAGCCAGAAAAAACCTTATGAATAGCAACAGAACATTGTCTGATATAGTGCCAGAAGATGAACCCCTCAGGTTGGAAGGTCCTCAAAAGACGACTGGGGAAGAGCTGCCTCCTCAAAGTAGAGTCTATATTAATGACATGGATTGAATCAAGCTTTCAGGACCTTCATTTGCTGAGGTGGCATGACTCAAAATAAGAAACAGTTACAAACATCCATTAATAATCAGAACGTGTAATGTACAAAGTATGAATTTAGGAAAATTGGAAATGGTCAAAAATGAAATGGAACACATAAACATCAACATCCTAGGAGTTAGTGAGCTGAAATGGACTGGTATTGGCCATTCTGAATCTGAAAATCACATGGTCCATTATGCTGGGAATGACAAGTTGAAGAGGAATGGTGTTGCATTCTTTATCAAAAAGAACATTTCAACATCTATCCTGAAGTACAACGCAGTTAGTGATAGGATAATATCCATATGCCTACAAGGAAGACCAGTTAATATGGCTACTATGCAAATTTACAAACCAACCACTAAAGCCAAAGGTGAAGAATTTGAAGATTTTTACCAACTTCTATAGTCTGAAATTGATCAGACATGCCACCAGGATGCATCGATAATTATCAGTGATTGGAATGTGAAAGTTGGAAACGAAGAAGGATTGGTAGTTGGAAAACATGGCCTCGGTGATAGAAACAATGCTGGAGATTGCATGATAGAATTTTCAAGACCAACAACTTCTTCATTACAAATACCTTTTTTCAACAACATAAACGGTGACTATACACCTGAACCTCGCCAAATGGAATACACAGGAATCAAATGGACTTCATCTATGGAAAGAGACGATGGAGAAGCTCAATATCATCAGTCAGAATAAGACCAGGGGATGACTGTGAAACAGAGGAAAAATTGCTCATATGCAAGTTCAAGTTAAAGCTGAAGAAAATTAGAACAAGTCCATGAGAGCCAAAGTATGACCTTGAGTATATCCCACTTGAATTTAGAGACCATCTCAAGAACAGACTTAGTGCATTCAACACTAATGACCAAAGAACAGATCAGTTGTGGAATGACATCAAGGACATCATACAAAAAGAAAGCAAGAGGTCATTAAAAAGACAGCAAAGAAAGAAAAGACCAAAAGGGATGTTAGAAAGACTCTGAAACTTGCTCTTGAACATGGAGTAGCTAAAGTAAAAGGAAGAAACGATTAAGTAAAAGAACTGAACAGACGATTTCAAAGGCGGATAGAGTGAACAAAGTAAAATATTATAATGACTTGTGCGAAGACCCGGAGTTAGGAAACCAAAAGGAAAGAACACGCTCAGCATTTGTCAAGCTGAAAGAACTGAAGAAAAAATTTAAGTCTTGAGTTGCAATGCTGAAGGATTCTACCGGGAAAATATTAAACGATGCAGGAAGCATCAAGAGAAGATGAAAAGAATACAGAGTCAATATACCAGAAAGAATTGATCAATGTTCAACTGTTTCAGGAGGTTTCATATGATCGGGAACCAATGGTACTGAAGGAAAAGGTCCAAGCTGCACTGAAGGCACTGGCGAAAAACAAGTCTCCAGGAATTGATGGAATATCAGTTGAGATGTTTCAACAAACAGGTGCAGCATTGTAAGTGCTCACTCATCTATGCCAAGAAATTTGGAAGACAGCTACCTGGCCAACCGACTGGAAGAAATCCGTATTTATGCCTATTCCCAAGAAAGGTGATTCAACCAAATATGGAAATTATGAACAATATCATTAATATCACACACAAGTAAAATTTTGCTGAAGATCATTCAACAGTGGCTGCATCAGTATGTCAACAGGGAACACACACTTTACTGGTTTTGCTTCTCTAGAGAACCCAGCATAAGACACCTTTTTATTAGTAGATGAAGTTAGTATATATGTTCCCATCCCAAGTCTCAAGATCCCATTTCTTTCCAATCAATATCTTCACTTTAACTTCAGATCCATTAAAGTTTGAGATTCAGATGGCATTGTAATTCAGCCACTCTTACAATAAGCCTCTGGGGTTCTGCCAGTTGCTGAAAAGATCTATTCCAATTATGCATTATGGAACTGGGGAAATCACTACAGGATGGGTTTGGGGAACAACTGGACCCACTGTGAGATGAACCTGAGCTAAGACTCCATTAATAACCTGACGTCCATATGTCCCCCACCCCCACTCCGAACAGTGGGCCACAGTGACGTTTTATGTCTCTGGAATTAGTGACAGTTCAGAGCCAGTAATCCAGTAATCCCAAAAAGTCTGATTATTTCTTTTCCCCAATGAATAGTCACTCTCATGAAAGGCCGTAGATCCCTTTGAGGAAGGCTGGGAGAAAGACTGACAGTATAAATTTTTGGCAGTGTAGTGGGGTCCTTCCCCAAGGGAACTCAGCCTCCCCTTTTTTCAAGGGGGTATAGGTCTGTAAACTGGCTCAAGTCTGAAAATTGATTGAGAGGCTGTAACTCTCTATTCTGGTGATTCGAGTTAGATTGCCATTCACTCGAACTAGAAGTCTTCCACTTGTAGAGATCAAGTAAATATTTAGCAGATTTCCTACCTATTTCACTCCTAGGGACACCATGACTAAGTAACCAATGCCATTAAATCCATATTAGATAGACTGTTCTGATTACTGCTTTGATTCTGCTGTGCATTATAGTAACCACACCTACCTTATCTTTGTCGACTGAGTGTCGTCAATCCCTACCACTACAGGGTCCAATCAGTCCCATTGTAGTTAAAAAACCAAAACCCATTGCAGCTGAGTTAATTCTGACTCACAGCAACCCTATAGGACAGAGAAGAACTGCCCCATAAGGTTTCCTAGGAGCGGCTGGTGGATTCGAACTGCTGACCTTTTGGTTAGCAGCTGAGCTCTTAATCATTATACCACCAGGGTTCCCCATTGTAGTTAGGTTTCTTAATCCAGTTAGGGCAGTTCTCACTGTCAAATATGACTTACATAAAATAGCAGTCACAGCAGTCTTCAAGGATGCTGAGGTCCCTTCACAAATTTATCCCTCACCACTGTGGTAAAAGTTGTGTCCTCTGGGCACTCCATGTGTGGAGCTGTGAGTCTAACCTGCTGCTCTAATACACGAATTTCCCTAAGCCTTTGGATAACTTCTTTTACAGTATACCAAGGCAGGCCTAGGACTTCAACTTGATTTAGTGTACACTATGGGTAATCCATGCTTCAGGGAACCAACGAAATAAACTATTAGATCCTTTCCTAATCCCTAGAACTGAAACACTGAATGAATGAAGAATCTGTGCTTAGTGTGTCTATATAAATAAATTTAGACTGATCTAAATTTGTTCCTTGCACCAGTATCCCACATCCTTAATAGCCATTCCCACACATATTCCCCACGTTTCTGTTTGTACACGTTAGAAAAGTCAAGCAGTTCTTTTGGAGTGTAGCATACTTCCTCCTGGGTCACACTTTGTACTTCACCTTTTGGGACTCACTGGGTGTCATGAATTGAATTGTGTCCCCAAAAAATATCTGTCAACTTGGCTGGGTCATGATTCCCAGTATCGTACGATTGTCTACCATTTTGCAATCTGAGGTGATTTCCCTATGTGTTGTAAATCCCATCAGTATGATGTAATAAGATGGATTAGCAGCAGTCATACTGATGAGGTCTACAAGATTAGATAGTGTCTTAAGCCAATCTCTTTTGAGATATGAAAGAGAGAAGCAAGCAGAGAGACATAGGAACCTCATACCACCAAGAAAGCAGTGCCCAGAGCAGACTGCATTCTTTGGACCTGAGTTTCCTGTGCAAAGAAGCTCCCAGACCAAGGGAAGACTGATGACAAGGACCTTCCTCCAGAGTTCACATAGAGAGAAAGCCTTCCCGTGGATCCGGTGCCCTGAATTTGGACTTCTAGCCTACTGGACTGTGAGAGACTAAACTTCTCTTTGTGAAAGCCATCCACTTGTGGTATTTCTGTTATAGCAGCACTAGATGACTAAGACGCTTGGACTTAAATCTAGTTATAGGTCTAGATGTAAAAATGGTTGGGGGGTGGTCCTGGGAATATTCAGCAATGTCTTGTAATGCATCTACCCCAGGCGATGTCCCACGCAGTGACTCTGACACTCTCCAGGCAATGATGCATATACTGCCCCAGGCGATGTCAGACAAAGGGTCTTCAGACACAGGTGGGTTAATCTCTTCAGGCAGGGTCCAGGGGATAATGATTTTACTGGGGAGGGTGATTTAGCAGACTGAGAGGGAGTAATCTCTTCAGATGGGAGTAAGAAGGCTGATTCTGTTGGCAGGAATGATTCAATGGCACTAGGGGCTCAAAGTCCCCAGCTTTCTGATTATCTGCCTATATGTCCCCATCCCAAATTTCAAGTTCTCATTTCTTCCCAATCTATGCCCTCACTTTAACTTCAGACAACAGTCAAAGTTGGAAATTTAGTTGGCGTTGTAATTCAACCACTCTTATGATAAGACTCCGGGTTTGGTTTTCGGCACAATCAGCTCTGTTACTACAAGAAATAAGGCTTTCTTCGGGGCATAAGTGCCAGCTTTGTGGTCTTTTATGAGACACTTGAGCTGTGACTCTGAAGCTCTAAGCTCATCACCACTGGTTCATTCACCGCTTCGTCTAGTGAAAGTAGGACCAACCAACCAGCTTCCTTTTACTTCTCATTCTGACAAAATTGTAGAAAAGAATCAAACATGCAATCACCCAGAGCTGTGCTTCTCAGCAAAACTTGATCTTCTGGTGGTGATATTTTTCATATTAAATATCATGGATTAGCAGCACTGCCTTTACGACTGGAGGCAGAGTCATCAGCGATTTTAAAGCAAGTCAAGCTTGAGAACCAATTTAGAAAAATCATTCTAATGATTGTTTCTCTAGAACCACTCTCACTACCAAATATCTTAGGCTGAGTTCTCTAGAGAAGCAAAACCAGTGAAGTGTATGTATATATATAGAGAGAGAGAGAGCGGGAGGGAGAGGGAGGAGAAAGAGTGAGAGATATTTATTTCAAGGAAATGGCTCACACAGTTGTAGAGGCTGGTAAGTCCCAAGTCCATGAGTCAGGTGTCAGGCTGGAGGCTTCTCCTGACTCACACAGCTGCATTGACTGATGAACACAAGATTGGCAGGTCAGATAGCAGGCCACAGGCTCATGGGCTGCAGAGTCCAACAAATTAATGATTGGCAGGTAATATGGCAGGATATTCAGTCACAGGCTTTGGAGGCTGAAGAATCCCAAGATCAGCAGGCAATACAGCAGGCCGCTGGATCAAGTCCCAACAACCAGAGGTCACATGATGAGCTGGATGCAGGATCCTGAGCAAGCAATCAAGCTTTGCTAGAACGTCCATGTATATATTGGATGCAGGCCACACCCTGAGGAAAGTCCCCTTACAACTGATTGGCTGATGACATTAGGTCACATCATGAAGGATGTCTACATCATTACATAACTGCCAAACCACTGAGAATTATGACCCAGCCTTCACCATCATACTCATCATCCTGAAGAACCTGACTTGATAGAATGATGGAATGGCCTTCTGAAGACACAAATACAGTGACAGCTTGGCAGCAACACTTTGATTAGTTGCAGCAATGTTCTCTGGGAGACTGTGTATGCTAGAAAACAGCATCCAATATATGGTGCTCTTTGTATCATACCCAGGATTCATGGTTCCAGGAACCAAAGGGTGGAGATGGGAGTGGCATCACTCACTATTACCCCTAGTGACCCACTCAAAAAATTTTTGCTTCCTATCCCCAAGATCCTACACTCTACAGGTCTAGAGGTCCTGTACGGAGGACCTCTAGAGAGGAACGCTCCCACTTGGAGACACAACAAGGAATCCATCGTACTGAAAGTTAAAAATGCCACCCAGCCACTTTGGGCTCCTTATGCCTCTGGATCAACAAAGAAGGAAGTTTCTATATTGGCTGATGTGATTGACCCTGACTACCAAGGGGAAATCTAATTGATGTTGCATAATGGAGGTAAAAAAAGAGTATGTCTGGAATACAGGAGATCCCTTAGGGAGTCTCTTAGTACTGACATGCCCTGTGATGAAAGTCAATAGCAAACTACAGCAACCCAATTCCGGCATGACTACTAATGGCCCAGGAGTCCTGGTGGTGCCATGGTTAACAGCTCAGCTGCTAACCAAAAGGTCAGCAGTTCAAATCCACCAGCCACTTCTTGGAAACCCTAAGGGGCAGTTCAACTCTGTCCTATAGAGTCGCTATGAGTCAGAATCAACTTGATGGCAATGAGTTTGCTTTCAGTTTTTACTAATGGCCCAGACACTTCAGGAAAGCAGCTTTGGGTAATCCCACCAGGCAAAGAACCACAACCAGCTGAGGTGCTTGCTGAGGTTAATGGGAATATGGAATGGAGAGTGGAGAAAGGTAATTCTAAATGCCAGTTACAACCACATGACCAGTTGCAGAAACGTGGATGGTAATTGTTATGAGTATTTCTTCCTTGTAGGTGTGCACCAAATATTTTTGTTTTCTTCACTTATAAAATATAAGATGTAAACAGGACTAGTGCATTTTCAGTTGTATGCATGTTAGTTGTATCATGTTAGGTGCAAGTATGACTTTGTAATTGTCTTTATTTAGAGATTTTGAATGGTTTAAGGATATGTGTACAGGTGTAAATTTGACAAGGAGTGGACTGTGATGGTTAAGATTGTGTATCAATTTGGCTAGGCCACGATTCTCAGTGGGTTTGGCAGTTATGCACTGATGCAGTTTGGCAGTTATGTAATGATGTAGACATCCTCCATGATGTGATCTCATGAGATCAGCCAATCAGTTGTAAGGGGACTTTCCTCAGGTGTGTGGCCTGTATCATATATATATATATATATATATATATATATATGGACATTCTGGCAAAGCTTGCTTGCTCTGGATCCTGCATCTGGCTCATCACCAACTGACCTCTGGCTTTTGGAACTTGATCCAGCAGCCTGCTGTATTGTCTGCTGATCTTGGGATTTGTGAGCCTCTGCAACCTGTAAGCCAGCAGCCTGCTTCTGACCTGATGATCTTGATTCATCAGCCAATGCAGCTTTGTGAGTCAGGAGAAGCCTCCAGCCTGACACCTGACCCACAGACTTGGGACTTGCCAGCTTAAGAAGCTATAGAGTGTCCAAAGAAAATACCACATATGACAACCATAAAAGTTATAGGCTGGAAAAATTATGGGTAACCTTAAAATTCTTCTAAGGGGATAGGAAAAAAGTTGCCCTATATTGTGGGTTTGAAGCAATAATAAATGAAAATAGTTAAACTGCTTTAAATTGTACTCTGCTGTATTCACAAGGAAGGTATTAACCCAAGAGACAGAAAGGGCCATATAAACCAGAGACTTCATCAACTTGAGACCAGAAGAACTAGACAGTGCCCAGCTACCACCGATGACCCCTGACAGAGAACACAACAGAGAGTCCCTGACGGACCAGGAGAAAAGTGGGGTGCAGAACTCAATTTCTAGTAAAAAGACCAGACTTGGTGATTTGTTTGAGACTGGAGGGACCCCAGAAGACATGGCCCCCAGACTCTCTGTTAGCCCAGAACTGAAGCCATTCCTGAGGCCAACTCTTCAGACAAAGATTTGACTGGACTATTGGACATAACATGATACTTGTGAAGAGTGCTCTTCTTAGCTCAAGTAGATACATGAGACTAAATGGGCAGCTCCTGTCCAGAGGTGAGTTGGGAAGGCAGAGAGAGTCAGGAGCTGGTTGAATGGACATGGGGAGGCTGGGGCGGAAAGGAGGAGAGTGCTGTCACAGTATAGGGAGAGCAACTAGGGTCATATAACAATTTATGTATAAATTTTTGTATGAGAGACTAACTTGAATTGTGAACTTTCACTTACAGCACAACAATTTTAAAAAAACTGCACTCTGTTGTGTTCTGCTCTTCACAATAACATTACATTGAAATCACCTATTATTTTGTTCTCCATTTTGGGGGGCTTTAATCAAATCTGAGTCAGAAAGAGACTCACTGTAATATTTTGTGATATCAACCATCCTCAAAGATATTCTGCAAATCTAGTCTTTAGATATTTTTTTTTAAAGTCAGGTTTATTCAAGCATAGCTTACATTGAATAAAATCCACTCTTTTTAGGTGTACAATTCTATGAATTTCAACAAATGAATATATTGTTTAACCATCACCAGAATCAAGGCATCAAATATTTCCTCCACTCCAAAAAAATCGCCTTATATACCTTTTAATACGTCTTAAAATTCATGTTAAAAGGGTAGATTTTAAAATACAGATATTCAGACCTTCCTCACGGCATAACTAATCTGATTTTTCATATTGTTACACCTTAATATTTCCTTACAATGTTGAAGTAATCTTGTTCTATACTGGAAACAGTATTCTTAGAACAAGGGGAGAAAATACCACAGGAAAACAGAAGAGCCAGGGGTCCAGTCTTGCTTGCTTGCTTTTTTAGGGAAAATGTCCCAATTCTTTATGAAGTGGCAGAAAAAGTTTTCCTTTTAGGGCTGGTCTTTCCTCCTTATTTCCCAACATTTCTCTCATAGCAGGTAAACCTAGGTTACAAGCTGACCAAGAAAGAATAGGACTGGGAAACTGGTGAATTTGTAGGGTCACAGCTAGGAAGTTAAGGATTGAGTGAGACAAGCTTATGAACACTGTGAAGCAAGTGAGGAGGCAGTCTTCAGTCAGGGACAAAGACTTCAGGGAGTACAGTGTGACACAAGCAAAAAGAAATAGGACAAGAAAGTAACAAATTAAGAAAACGGGCCAGAGAAGAGTTTGGAGCTGTTTATTCGTAAATAAGCAGGGGTTGGCACTACAGGATCGCTATGAGTCAGAATCTACTCAATGGCAGTGTGTTTGGTTTGGTTTTCAGACTTCAGTCTAGGAGGCTAGCAAGCTGACACAGAGACCCAACACAGAGAGGTAGAGTATAAATGATCAGATCAGAGACCAGGCGAGAGTGAGGAAGAAGAATCTGAAATTCAAGGTCAGAGGAACTGAAATCTAAAGCCAAAAAGAGCGATGAGATATGAGACACTGGAATTAACAACTGGAATTATACTAGAATTGTGTTAATAATGCAGAGCCCTACTGGTGCAGTGGTTAAGAGTTCAGCTGCTAACCAAAAAGTCAGCAGTTCGAATCCACCAGTTGCTCCTTGGAAACTCTATGGGTCAGTTCTACTCTGTCCTAGAGTCAACTCAACGGCTTTGGTTTTCTTTTGATTTTGGGTTAATAATGACCAAGTTCCTCTGTGGCACACGCTCCCAGCTTAGGCAACCTTTCACGTTGTCCTGGCTAAATGGGGTAGAGAAATGCAAGGAACAGTGACATTTCGGACGACCAGCAAAGACTCAGGAAAGAATAAACTCTGATTTCTCATTTATTATTCACAGTCTCAATCTAGACTCCTTGCCTTTTCCCCCTCTAGACAACGAATATTATTTTCCATTCATGTGCCACAATATCTCTACAGAGCAATTTTGTCATAAAAGATTGCAGATCATTTTCACAAATGTTCAATTCTATAGCATTTTCCAGAATCCTTAGGCATTGGTTTCAGACATCTGAAGCCCCGATCAGCAGTATGCTTTAAGAATTAAAAAAATATTTAGTTTGGGAGGATGTGTCATTGATTTTGTGAGTCTGGTATCTGAAAGCTAAGTCTCTGCTTTAACTGACTCCAGAGTGGTAGCTCACTTTACCTGCTAGAAAAGATCATATTTTGGGAGATTAGATGGCATCAATCTCAGATAGGGCAAAATTCATTTTCTAAAAGCCACATCTCTTACAGACAGATGAGAAAAAGCTAGACAGGAAGGTTACTGGATGAGGGTCTTTACATGTGCTTCTCTACCCCACCACATTTCTGAATTTGGTGTTTTGTCATTGTGATATGTGATCAAGGACATACTCAGACTCAAGGAACATATGTTCATTTTCCTTTTGGAACATGAGATTCTGTGTGCCCCCCCATTACCATACCACTGACACTTCTAGGACCCCTGGGGCACAGTTAAGCACTCAGTTGCTAACAAAAAGGTTGGCAATTTGAACTCACCCAGCGGCATCATGGAAGAAAGACATGGCAATCTGCTCCCGAAAAGATTACAACCAAGACAACCCTACGGGGAAGTTCTTTCTGTCACACGGAGTGGCTATGAGTCGGAATTGACTCCACTGGCACCTAATAACAACTAGCATGAGTGAGACCCAGCTCCTCTTGGCTAAGCTATCCCATAATGGTTGAGTGCCTTGTAGCTGGGATATGGAGCTAACAGGTTTTGAATCCCATTCCCACAAAGAAAAGGGGTGTTTTAAAGGAGCTGCTTTATGAAAAGTAATAATTATAGTCTAAGGCTGATGTTAGGGCAGTGGCAGTTCAGTGGTAGAAGTCTTGCTTTCCATGTGGGAGATGTGGGTTCAACTGCCAGTCAATGCCTCTCAAGCACAGACACTACCCATCTGTCAGTGGAGGCTTATGTGTTACTGTGATTATGAACAGATTTCGGTGGAGCTTCCAGACTAAGACAAACTAGGGAGAAAGGCCTGGATCCACTTTTGAAAAGCTGCCAATGAAAACTCTTTGACTCACAAGGGTCTGATCCCATTGTGCATGGGGTCTCCGAGAATCAGGAGCCAACCTGATGACAGCAAACCACAGCGAGGCTGGTGTTATTATTGACTGGATTGTGTCCCTCAAAATGATATGTTCAAGTCCTAACCCTTGGTACCTATGAACGTGACATTGTTTGGAAACAGAGTCTTTGGATATGTTATCAGTGAACATGAGGTCCTAGCGGAGTAGGGTGAGTCTTAATCTAATCCGAGTGAATGTCCTTATAAAACAGGAGAAGAGAGACAGAGAGAGACAGGACTGACATGTGAAGATGTATCTACAAGTCAAGGAATGCCTGGGGCTACCAGAAGCTTGAAAAGACAAGAAAAGATCTTTCCCTAGAGATTTCAGAGGTTGCATCGTCTGGCTAACACATTGATTTGTACTTCTAATCTAGGAACTGTGAGATAATACATTTCTGTTCCTATAAACCATCTAGTTTGTGATATTTTGTTACAGCAGCCCTGAAAACCAGCACAGCTGGGATTCCATGAGGATAAGGTGGGAGATGAGATTCATCAAGTGGCAAGAAATGTAAGGAGTAATTATCTCAAGGAGAAGGAGGATGAATACTAGCAGGTAACAAGAATGCCAACAGGTTAGACTCCACGGAAGAAACAAGATTTTCAATTGCTAAAGCGCTCAGAGAACTGAACAAAGGGATAGATAAACTGAGAATGCTGAGTGACAAGAAAATTATCCAATTAGGGCCTCTGTAAGGAGGTTTTGTGTTAAATTTTAGCTTCTGGGCTCAATAAAGGAGTCCCTGGGTGATGTGGCACAAATGGTTAAGTGCTCATCTGCTAACTGAAAGGTTGGTGGTTTATGTCCACCCAGGAGCTCCTCAGAAGAAAGTCCTGTAATCTACTTCCAAAAGGTCACAGCCATTGAAAACCCTATGGGTACAGTTCCACTCTGACACACAGGGTCGCCATGAGTGGGAATCAACTTAACAGCAGCTGGCTTTTGGTTTGGTACTCAATAAACTCCTGATGGCGTTGTCGCTAAAAAATTACAAGAGGAGAATCAGACTAAAGGTGCTGTCAAAAGGAACCTTAATATCATCTTTACCTAATTTTTTAAAAGGAGAATGTATCTGTGTATAACTGGTACGACAAAAATTTAAAAATGCTTAAAGACCTAGTTAATGGATGGTACCGGATTGTACTGAAGTAGTTCAATGCTACACTAAATAGCCTCGTGTTTGTTCTTAATGATTTTGTGAAAGGAATTCATTAATATTTCCTCATGAGATGTCTGATATTTTTAGTAAGCTCTGCAGTTTTCCCTAAGGTCTTCTGAGCGTTTGATCCTGACTTGGCTATCATCATGGATTTTGGGTTGTGGGGGCAGAGGCACAGACACCTGGGAACAATTCTGACACCGGTCAGCTTCAGCTACGCGTTCATGCAGAGAAGAAATTATGAAGAGTCTAAGCATAAAAGGAACTCTATAGAACCTACTACAAGAGGCAATCATGGGGATGGCTCAGGACCAGGAAGCATATAGTTCCGCTGTTCATGGGGTCACCATGAGTCAGGGCCAAGACCACCCAGCTAACAACAACAATCACAAGAGGAGCTGGATCAACTCTACTGAAGAGGCAAAGCATTGTACAATAGAATACTATTTTACCCAAGGATGTTTATATGTCTTGCAGGTATCTGGAAACCTATGTAGACTAACAGAGAATTCCATGACTTATTTCTTCTCTGAAAGTGACAAAGTGTTATTGTGCTGTAAGTTCATCCACGGACATGGCTCCCCATTGTGCTGATGACTCAGGTGACCTTAAGATACTTTGTGACTTTGGATACCTGAGACAGAGAAAGATACGTTTCCTGACTCCCAGGACCCGTGCATCTTCAACCTTCCTCAGTATATTACTCAGAAGAGGCTATTGTATGTGGCAACTGTTCTTGTTGTTTTTACCTGCCCACGAGTTGGCCCCCGACTCATGGAGACCGTGTGTTCCACAGAACAAAACACTATCCAGTCTTGTGCCATCCCCATAAATAGTTGCCAATAGAATCTTTGTGATTCATAGGGTTTTCATTGACTGATTTTCTAAAATAGGTCTCCAGGCCTTTCTTCCTATTTCATCTTAGTCTGGAAACTCTGCTGAAACTTGTTCAGCATCATAGCAACACACAAGTCTCCATTCATGAACAGGTGATGGCTACAAATCAGGTACATTGGCCAGTAACTGAACCTGGGTCTCCTAACTTCTCAAGGGAAGGTACTTGGCTTGAAAATGACAAAGATTATATCTAATCACAACTTATTGGCCCAGATTGTTACATGGCCCTTCTCAACTACCACACCTAATAAGTAATCTTAGCTGACCCCAAATAGCTCTCCTCGTGGTTGAGAAAGGACATTTAAGGGTAGAAATAACCTTCACGGAGCCCTGCTGGTACAGTGGCTAAGAGACTGGCTGCCAACCAAAAGGTCAGCAGTTCAAATCCACCAGGTGCTCCTTGGAAATCCTAAGGGACAGTTCTACTCTGTCCTATAGGGTCACTGTGAGTTGGAATCAACTTGACAGCAACAGGTTTGTTTTTGTTGTTGTCGTTTTTGGTTAATGACCTTCATAGAGTCTTTATGAGTCACAATCAACTCAATGGCACACAACAATAATGAGCTTCTGAAGATCTGAAAGGGAAAACGAAACCTCTTGGTTCCTCCACTAGATGAACACCTATTTATTGCTGCTTAAAAAGAAATAACATATATCACAGTGAGAGGGTACATGGCAAAAAAGAAATATTTAAGATAGTGCAAACTTCGGCATTCGAGATTAAACACTATAGATTTTAACAACAATTTTTATACTCAACGGCTGTTTGACCTATAAATTCTTGGGAAAAGAGGAAATGTTCCTAATTTAGGAATAAAAATTTCCTGACAGGATTCTAGGCAAAGAGGTGTTGCTCCTATTCTTTCAGTTCATAAATCGGGATTGATAATACTTCAGTTTAAACCTTTGGAGTATTGCCACAATTAGTCCAACTGGAAAGCCGTAAATTGTCACTAGTCACATAAACTGCACCCTTACTCTATTATTCCCAAGTATTCCTACGTAGCTAGTTTATTGAAGTCTTCACTCAGTGAAGTGAAAACATGTAACGATTTTACTTTTTTACAATCATTGACTAAGCCCATGCTCCGTGGAATCACCATTTCTTGTCCCTTAATGACATCCTAAATGGGTCCTAAACCTTCCCAGTCACTTTCAGTTAATAAAGAGTCCAATCCAATTTAACACAGTTTAACACTTCAATATTATGTTGATACTATATTGAATTTAACGCTCATCTTCTCTGCTTCCACAGCATTACCCAGGGTTTGGCCCAGAGGATTTGCAGTGGGGCACGTTCTGGGTCACTTCTCACTGCTCTTCCACCGGCACAGCAGCTCAGTGAGATTCCAGGAGAGAAATCAGAC
Source organism: Trichechus manatus latirostris (assembly GCF_000243295.1). NCBI lineage: Eukaryota > Metazoa > Chordata > Mammalia > Sirenia > Trichechidae > Trichechus > Trichechus manatus. Next base: position 917,750 of record NW_004444156.1, read on the forward strand.
CCAAGCCTCCCTCCATTAAACCCCTCCCGTCTCCAGGCATGGTGCTATTGGAGTGCCTCCCCTGCCTCCTCCAGTCAATCACCGGTGCCCCATTGTAAGCAATGCTACCACTGAGAATACTGAGCAATTCTAAGACAAAAAAAGAAAACACACACACACACACACACACACACACACACAAAAACCAAACCATTGCCATGGAGTTGATTCTGACTAATAGCAACCCTATAGGACAGAGTAGAACTGCCCTAATAGCATTTCCAAGGAGTAGCTGGTGGATTCCACTTGGTGGGCTGGATCATCTTTGTTTGCCCCTCCAGACCCACTCCCAGCTTCTCCATACTGCCCTGAGCCCCTAAGGGGGCTGACCTCTATGGGCTCCTTCAACAGGCTCTTGAGCTCTCTGGCCTCTGACTGGATTTGGCCAAAGGGTGCACTGCTGGATCAGAAGTTAGAGAAAGACACTGCAGTTTTTATTTCCTGGGTCTCCTCCTTGCTGGACCACAGCTTTGCAGAGACTGCATCCCTGCTCGGAAGACAGCAGGTCGTGTCAGATGCCCTCCTCTGCAGATGCAACTTTCACTGGGTTCTGGCAACCGTCCCTTTTCCCTTTTGGGCTAGTGGGAGTTAGAGCTTCCCACTGTTGCTATCATCATGCCTTAGTGGCTCACCTTAACTCAGCTCACACCTTTGTGTATAGTCCCTTCATTAATCTCTCTTCAGTTGCTCTGAGCGCATGATCTGTTTACTGTGTGCACCTTGACTGGGAAAGAAACCGTGCTTCTTATCCTACCCCCACAAAAAGCCAGGAAAAATCCCCACATCCCCCTATTCAGAGGACTCGGAACCTGGACAATGTCCTTCTTTTGAGCCTCTGCCTCTCCCCTAAGTTGTCTGCTGATATAAATTATGAAGGGCCTAAGACTTGAGGCAAGGGCAGCAGACTGTTTTGAACCCTTGTAATAAGTCCCAAAGGGAGTTTCAAATTTCAAATGCAAGTTTTCTTTGGATGATATATCACTTTGTAGTTCTCTGTCCTTAATTCACCAATTTACAATTCTGGGGCAATAGGAACAGCCACTCATCATGCTGAAACACCTACATTTATCAGTTTATGCAGTAAAAACTCAGGATCAATGCAACTCATCATAAACGGACTGATTTGCCTGCACTGCATTTTGTCTGTAAGTTTGGGTCGTCACTATCTTGAATAATCAACAGTTAACAGATGCTTGAGAATTTACCTTTATCTGTCTCATTACCTTCCAGAGAAAATAACAAGTTATTCATACAGAATTGGAGCATTTGTTCTCTGAGCCTTTTATTACGTTTTTAGCACATATCCAATGTCAAAACAGTATTCCCAGGACACTAACAGAGAGATTCATCTAATGGCATATTTAACAAAATAGCTGCTTTGAGGAAGAACAAGAGCACAATCCTTCAGACGCATTGTGCCGTGTGTTTCATTTTGCTATAATAAAGCACCACCTGAGAGCCGTCTCCAGCTAACCTTATGCTTTATTTGCATTTTTTTTAGCTTATTAAATGTGAAGGCATTCAGAGGTTTGAGTGAAATTGCCAGCAAACTGTATTTCATGTTGAAGATCAGCAGGGGCCTTTTGGAGGGCTTCAATTTCTCTCTGAGTGTCAGGAAATCAGATTATTGCATCCAGCTGCAAGCTGTTTTGATTGAAATGAAAGTCTGATTTAATTTGGTACAAATGGCAAATTACTCCTCTATTCATCCTTGAACTGCATGTACCCACAAAGTACTAGATTTCAGGATGCTGTTAAAAGTTCAGAGTAGGAATGTGATTTCTTAAAGGTAGCTTCTCCCTGCTTGGAACAGTTGTGAAATTCCAATACATGTTGAAAGCTGCAGCCGAGGTAACATACATTCCTACACTCTCTGTCCTCGTGTTGCTGATGGAATATTTGTATTGATTCAGCGGTTACATGCATATTGTGAAAGGGCATCTGAAGGTTCTTGACACAATGCAACGAAGTGGCTTGGAGTGTTCACTTATTGCCACCACCTAAAAAGCAACCGAGGCTAAGACCACGCCACACTGGAAGGACTCTTGTTGTAGCTGCCACCCAGTGAGCCAGGTGGCCCCGGACTCCTGGCGATCCCAAGCACAATGGACCAAAATTCTTCCCGGTCCTGTCCCATCTCGGTGATCTGTTGTGGATCACACCGTTGTGATCCATAGAGGTTTCACTGGCTGATATTCGGAACTAGATTGCCAGGCCTTTCTTCCTAGTCTTAGTCTGGAAGCGCCACTGAAAACCATTTAGCATCACAGCAACAACATGCAAGCCTCCACTAAGTGACAAGTGGTGGCTGAGCGTGAGGTGCATTGGCTGGGAATCGAACCTGGGGGCTCCCACACAGAGGCAAGAACTCCTCCAGTCAATCACCAGTGCCCCACTGTAAGCAATGCTACCACTGAAAACACTGAGCAATTCTAAGACCAAAAAAGAAAACACACACACACACACACACTCACACACACACACACACTCACAAAAACCAAACCGTCGCCATGGAGTCGATTCTGACTAACAGCGACCCTATAGGACAGAGAAGAACTGCCCTAATAGGGTTTCCAAGGAGTAGCTGGTGGATTCAAACTGCTGACCTTTTGGTTAGCAGCCAAGCTCCTAACCATCATACCACCAGGGCTCCAATTCTAAGATAGAAAATCCTAAAATATCCAGCCCTTTAAAGAATAGTATTTAAAAGAAGAGACAAGACAAATTTGTTAATTAGTTTTGTTAAATCTTCTTCTATGTTATAGCTTTTGGGAACAACTATACAGAGGAACATATTTTGGAGAAACAAAAGAACTCAAAACTTAGAGAATTATCTTAACATGATACTTTCAGAAGCCAGTCCTTGTTTCTGCACTTTCCAGCTCAGAAAATCCACAACTGCAAGAAAACACAGGTTAGGATGTTTCCAGTTGAGTCAAAACAAAGGTTTATATGAAAACAATGGCATTCATTACTATGAATCCTATAAAGTGTACAGTTGGATGATTTGTTTTAAGGAGGTTTAAAATAAGAAAACTAAGTACATTGAATTTCTTTCCACTTAAGGGATACAATGATAATGAATTTTTCCAGTGACTGTTTAAACCTTCTCCATTTAACACAACAGCATTTGCAGAGACATAAAACCACAAAGTCTAGGTAGGCAGTAAGTAGCAATATAATTTTTAAAGAATGAGAGTTCATACATCTTTTTTATTTCTGATGCCAAGTCTGCTTATGTGGCTCTTCTGTGCCGCAAAGCTACCTTTATCTTCCCTTCCACCTATTAAAATAACGTACATCATCAACTCAGCTATCACACTTACTCAGGCATACATACTGATGTTTACTTTCTCTAAACAAACATAGAATTTAATTTAGATGACTTATTTTAGCCAATAATCACACAGTGCCCAACATTTTTTTCTGTGGATATGCTTGCTGTCCAACTAGTTTGTAAGGGCAACAGTCAAATATTCCTTTATTTCCCTCCTTCTGAAAATCTATTATAATGTCATGCCCCACAAATGCTTACTGAATAGTCAGCATGGGTTCTGAAATGCCTTTGCAACTTTTTTTGCAATGCCTAATTTAAATATGGCTTTTAAAAAACTGAAAAATTATTTTCTGTTTGCGTTCTAGAATCGTAAGTATTTGTCTTAATTTTTGGAAGCTTCCCTATAATATTTCTTACTACATTGTTTTTTAAAATATAAACTAAGAAACAGTTTAAAATGGAGTTACACTTAGAAAATTTAGTTGTCCTATTTATGTAATGTAGAAAACAAATACGATGTCATAAGGTTTGAATTCCCTTGAGCCAAACAATAGTCCTTTATTTATTTTCAAACTGTATAATTTTAAAGCACTCCATTCTATATAATGGGAATTTTTGAGGCCCACAATTCTCATTGAGTACAGTGTTCAACAATAATATGGGGAGTACTCTAATATCTGTGAAAAGAGAATCACACATGATTTTCTGTTAATTTCAGGCTAATACGTGCTAATAAATGCTGAACTGAACTTATTAAGACAAAATGTTCTTGTAAATCAAATGATAGTCATTTTCTTCGAAAATGATGATAGCAGGTATTCCTATCTGAACCATTCATCTACAGCATGATTTAAAATTAGTAAATGTCAACATGATGGAGGGTTAGCGTCAGAAAATACAGATTACGCAGACCATATTCAATGCAAGCAGCGAAGCATAAACAATCATCTTTTTTCGCAGTATGCTTTCACATACACTAAATTATTCGCTGCTTATAACAACTATATAACAGAGGAGACAGGCGTATTATTACTATTCTCATTTTTCAAAAGAGAAAATTAGGGCTCAGAGAGATTTAATGACTCATCATCCAGGGTCACCTCATTTATATGTTTTAGACTATAGAGCCAGAATGAAAACGCACATCTTCAGATAACCAGTTCTAGACTTATTCCAACATATCATGAAAATTCCTCAGCATCTTTAATGTTCTCACACAGAAGAATGAATCCTCAATGTAAATAACAGGACAGCCTTCCTGTCTGCAGCACTCGAAACCCCAGCGTGTGAAGGAGAGGCAATGGAGAGAAAAAAATAATCCACACTATTTCCCATTCCCTTTTCCCTCATTGTTTTCTCAAAGATTGATATATATTTTTTAATTTAAAAAATACATCAGCCTGACTATGCATTCTAATTTTAGCCTTATAATTCTATTCTCCTGATTAATATTTTCATACACCTGGTTTTGTGAAAAGTGGAATCGCAGATAACAGAATTTGGATCAGCCTTATACAAGATACAAAAAAAAACCCAATAGAGCGTAAATGAAAAGAATCAAAGGTGCCTCGTGCCTTCTTACTGCAGTTCCATGTATAATGGCCGACTCTGACAGATAAATGGCCAGTATCTCACAAAATTGTCTATGTTCTCAGTGAAGCAAGGTATCTCTTCTTCACACATGGCTCACGAATTACAAATCTGTTCTGATTGCTGGTAATGCTATGGATTGGATGATTAAAAGAACATTTGAATGATAATACTTTCATTGTATGCTCCCCAAGAAAGAGACAAGAGAGTAGAGGAGAAATAACACTGATGCCTGAAATCCTAAATTTCTTTTCAGGAAAAAGAGGTTAACACTGTATCAATGATTTCAGGACGAACAGCAGGAGAGAAAATACAGGATTTGGTATGAATGATCCCTGTTATCAAAATGAGAGGTCAAACTAAGACATCTGGGCCACCGGCCATATTTAGACCACGGCTCCTCAGTAAGATTACCCAACGGGCAGGCGACACGTGAAGCTCCAGCTAACCAAAGAACCCAGAGGGGTTAGTTTTTTGTAATAATTTGAAATTTAATGTTCTAGGAAAAGCACTGAAACAGAAATCACGCAAAAAATCAGAACAATAGTGGACTTTCTTATAATTTTTATGCATCAATTTTGGTTTTGTTTTGAATAACATATTAGGGATTTGGTGAAACGGTATTTTCAGTGCTTATTAAAAACTCTGTTGGTCTGAATTCAGCCTTACCGCTTTTGCCCTTCTGCATCTCTTGTATTGAGGCTGAAACCTTTCCCAAGGAAAAAAATCCATAAATTTAGTTCAGAACCTTGGCAAGTGAAAGAATGGAATTCATAAGTAGGACTTCAGTTCTTTGTAAGTCACATTTCTGGGACAAAAGGAACAAGAGGTCAGAGGTCATGTCCCGTCTCCCCTAAATCTCTGGGGGCTTTCCTCCTTCTGCTTATTCAGTCACACTATTTCCTCTACCTGATATTTTATTTTCCTTTGAGATTCAGGTTTTATGTTACCTTTTTCTTTAAGTTTTTACTAATATCACCATCCTAAGTGATCTCACCAATTTCTAGGCTCCAGAATTAATTTGTTCATAACTCTTTGGTGTCATTCATTACATTCTACCTTAAAATAGAATTATTTTTTGTGTTATCTGCTACTAGACTCAACTTCCTTTGAGAAACATTTTCATTCACATCCTCCAAAGACCTAGAAATAATAACCATTCAGTTAATGTCTGTTGAATGAAAGAAGTGATGGTGATTTTCTAAATCTCTGGCACCTTCGATCATTGCTTGTCCTCATTTCTTGTGGTGACTTGACATCTGAATGAAGCCTCACCTCTGACGTACCAGTGAAGCCAGAATGAAAATCTTTAGCAATGTTATTTTTCAGTTAAAAAAAAAAAAAAAAGCCCCTTTGTATGGAAGCAGTGTAGCAAACCTATTTTTTTACTTACTTTAGAAAGTGTTTTCCAGTTTTTTGCTAACATTGAAATTTTTTTCATTTAAATAAGTCACAGTGATATTTTCAGTAAAGTGTATGAAATATAGTAAAACTGATTACAATCAGACAAATATAATTCCACTGTGTGAACAGAGAAGAATGTTAAACTTTTTTTTACTGTTGTTGAAAATACACAGAGCAAAACATATACCAATTCAAAAATTTCTATATGTACAATTCAGTCACACTGATTACATTCTTCAAGTAATGCAACCATTCTCACCCTCCTTTTCTGAGTTGTTCTCACTCATTAACATAAACTGACTGCCCCTCCAAACTTCCTATCTAATCTTTCAAGTTGCTGTTGTCAATTTGCTTCCATATGGATAGTTCTTCAAAAAAGCACAACGCTTAACGTGGCCATTCTTTCCTAATTGAACTAAACTATTGTTTGGTTTAAAGAAGACTTCGGGGGATATTTTTGGTTTAAGGTTTAAAGATTATATCAGGGTAACAGTTTCAGGGGCTTATATAGTCTCAATGGCTCCAGAATGTTTGGATTCCATGAAAATTTGAAATTCTGTTCCATATTTTCCCCCTTTTGATCGGAATTCTTCTATAGAATCTTTGATCAAAATGTTCAATAATGGTAGCCAGCACCATCCATTTCTTCTGGTCTCATGGCAGAGGAGGTAGTTGTTCATGGAGGCAATTAGCCACATATTCCATTTCCTCCTCTTGTTCCTGACTCTCCTTCTTCCTCTGTTGTTCCAGGTGAACAAAGACCAATTGTTGTATATTGAATGGACACTTGCAAGCTTTTAAGACCCCATACACTAACCAACAAACTAGGAGGTAGAACAGAAGTACTAAAAATGCTATTAGTCCAATCAACTGGGGTGTCCCATGAAACCATGACCCTAAACCTCCAAACTAAGAAACCAAATCCCATGAGATGACTTGAGATTACAGTTTAGGAAATCCTATGGGACAGTTCTACTCTGTCATATAGGGTTGCTATGAGGCGCAACTGACTTGAAGGCATACAACACACATGCAATGGAATACTACTAAGCCAGAAAAAGAAGTGAAGTCCTGACAAGCTACAACATGGATGAAGCTTAAAGATGGTATGCTGAGAGAAATAAGTCAATCACAAAACAACAAATATTGTATGACCTCACTTTTATAAAAAGACAACCAAAGACCAAACCCATTGCCGTCAAGTTCATTCCAACTCATACCGATCCTAGAGGACAGAGTAGAACTGCCCCATAGGGTTTCCAAGGAGCAGATGGTAGATTCAAACTGCTGACCTTTTGGTTAGCAGCCAAACACTTAACTGTGCCACCAGAATCCCATATAAAAGAACAGGCAAATATATAGAGACCAAAATCTTTTATTTTAAATAAGCATAATTTTTAGAATAGTTTCAGATTTACAGAAAAAAATCAAGAGAGTACAGAAAGTTCCCATGTATCCCCTGACACAGTTTCCCCTATTATTAGTGTCTTATATTACTATGGAATATTTTTTATAATTAACAAACCAATATTGATACATTAATATACTTAAGGTCCTTCGTTTATTCAACTTTCCTTAGATTTTACCTAATGTCCTTTTTTCTGTTCCAAAACTCCATCCAGGATACCACATTACATTTTGTGATCACGTCTCCTTAGGGTCCTCTTGATTATGACACTTTCACAGACTTTCCTTGTTTTTGAAGACCTTGACAATTTTGAGGAATATTCATTCATCAAATATTTTGTAGTATGCCTCTCTGTTAGAATTTTTCTCACGTTTTGCTTATGATTGGACTGGAGTTATGGGTTTTTGGGAGGAAGATTACAGGGGTAAAATGCCATTTTAATCACATCATATCAAAGTTACATGATTTATCACTGTTGATATTGACCTTGATCACCTGGTTGAGACAGTATTTGTCAGGTTTCTCAACTATAATGTTATTCCTTTTTTTCCCCTTTTCACCTTCCATACAGTGCTCTGAAGGAAGTCACTAAGCACAGCCCACACTTAAGGGCTGGGGAGTTATGCATCCCCTACTTGAGAGCAGAGTGCCTGTATAAAAGCCAAAAACCAAACCCGTTGCCACTGAGTCAATTCTGACTCATAGCGACCCTATATGACAGAGAAGAACTGCCGTATACGGTTTTCAAGAAGCAGCTGGTGGATTCGAACTGCCAATCTTTTGCTGGAGTATCTGTATAAGTTATTTGAACTTTTTGTGCAAGGGAGATTTGCCTCTTCACCCACATTTATGTATTCAACCATCTATTTATATCAGTACGGACATGGATATTTATTTTGTACTTTCAATTATAATCCAATAATACTTCATTTTGTTGCTGAAATTGTTATCTCTTTCAGTTGGCTCCTGTGTCCCTTTGATATCCCCCCATCAGTGTACTGGTTTTTTGGGGTTTTCTTCCCCTTTTTCTTTAGAACTTTGTCATTTTCTGGCTCTACAAGATGTTTCAGGCTTATCTCGTATGTTTCCTACCCTAGTCCTAGAATCAGTCATTTCTCCAAAGCCTTGGTTCTTGCACTGGAGAATGGTATTAGAAACAAATATCCAGGCACTAGCTGTGATCCTTGCCATTGGTGGGTCACTGCTTTTGTGTGCTCTTAGTCGGCAGAATAAAGAAATACATATATTCTAACCCTTGTATATACACGTACTTGTAAATTTTAGGTGTAACCATCTGGATCTATGTTCAATTAAATGTGAATTTCTACTGATGCCTCCAACTCTCATCTATTACTCCATGCACCATGGTAGCTTCTTCCTTTTGTGTATCTGTAACCTCCCACTCCAACAGCGATAAACCTGGCTTCCACAATCTAACATCCATGTACTTAATTGTTCAATTCCAGTAGACACGTACAGCAGTATCAGAATTTTTGACCCTTATCCCCATAGGAAACAACCTTCTGTACTAGAGTACAGTGCTTACATGCAGTTCCTTTTGCCTTTAGTCTTACAGACGCCACTCATTTCCAAAGTGACATAGTTTAGCTCCTTTTCCCAACACACCTTCAGAGATGTTGTTTCATACATTTGTAATACAGTTAGATTCTTTTGTCACATTCTGCCTTTCTTCCTAGGATCCCACAACATTAAGAATCATGCTTTGTACTGTTAAAGTTCTTTGGGTTTTGACAAGTGCATAATGTCACATATCCACCGTATTATAGTATAATCCAGAATCGTGTCACCACCATAAAAAATCTCCTGTGTTTTCAGCTATTCAAAACTCCCCCACCCCTGCCAACTCCTCACTTAACCCCTGGCAACCACTGATCTTTTTATTGTCTCTATAGTTTTGTCTCTTGAAACGGTTGAACAATTTCAAGAGGTAGCATATGATCAGAAACCGAAGGTACTGAAGGAAGAAGTCCAAGCTGCACTGAAAGTATTGGTGAAAAACGAGGCTCCAGGAATTAACAGAATATCAACTGAGATATTTCAACAAACGGATGCAGCACTGGAAGTGCTCACTTATCTATGCCAAGAAATTTGGAATACAGCTACCTGGCCAACAGACGGGAAGAGATCCATATTTATGTCTATTCCCAAGAAAGGTGATCCAACCAAATGTGGAAATTATCGAACAATATCATTAATATCACACGCAAGTAAAATTTTGCTGAAGCTCATTCAAAAGTGGCTGCAGCAATATGTCGACAGGGAACTGCCAGAAATTCAAGCCAGATTCAGAAGAGGACGTGGAACCAGGGATATCATTGCTGATGTCAGATGGATCCTGACTGAAAGCAGAGAATACTAGAAAGATGCTTACCTGTGTTTTACTGACTATGCAAAGGCATTTTATTGTGTGGATCATAACAAATTATGGATAACATTGTGAAGAATGGGAATTCCAGAACACTTAATTGTGCTCATGAGGAACCTGTACATAGATCAAGAGGCAGTTGTTAGAAATGAACAAGGGGATACTCTGTGGTTTAAAGTCAAGAAAGGTGTGCATCAGGGTTGCATCCTGTCACCATACCTATTCAATCTGAATGCTGAGCAAATAATCCAAAAGCTGGACTATATGAAGAAGAATGGGGCATCAGGATTGGAGGAAGACTCATTAACAACTTGCAATATGCGGATGACACAATCTTGCTTGCTGAAAGTGACAAGGACTTGAAGCACTTATTGGTGAAGATCAAAGACCACAGCCTTCAGTATGGATTACATCTCAACATAAAGAAAACAAAAATCCTCACAACTGGACCGATAAGCAACATTATAATAAAAGGAGAAAAGACTGAAGTTGTTAAGGATTTCATTTTACTTGGATCCACATTCAACACCCATGGAAGCAGCAGTCAGGAAATCAAAAAAACGCATGGCACTGGGCAAATCTGTGGCAAAAGACCTCTTTTAAAGTGTTGAAAAGCAAAGATGTCACCTTGAAGACTAAGATGCACCTGACCCAAGCCATGGTATTTTCAATCGCATCATATGCGTGCGAAAGCTGGACAATGAATAAGGAAGACCGAAGAAGAATTGACGCCTTTGAATTGTAGTGTTGGCGAAGAATATTGAATATACCGTGGACTGCCAAAAGAACAAACAAATCTGTCTTGGAAGAAGTAAAACCAGAATGCTCCTTAGAAGGAAGGATGGCAAGACTACGTCTTACATACTTTGGACATGTCCTGGAGAAGGACATCATGCTTGGTAAGTAGAAAGTCAGTGAAAAAGAGGAAGACCCTCAACGAGATGGATTGACACAGTGGCTGCAACAGTGGGCTCAAGCATAACAACTACTGTGAGCAAGATGCAGGACCGAGCAGTGTTTCGTTCTGTGGTGCATGGGGTCGCTATGAGTCAGAACTCACTTGACAGCACCTAACAGCAACAACATAGTTTTGTCTTTTCTAGAATGTCAAATAAATGGAATCAGAGTATTTAGCCTTTTTAAAACTGCCTTCTAAAACTTAACAATATGCATTTAAGGTTCATCATCGCCTTTTCATGGCTTAATGGTTCTCTCTCTCTCTCTAATCACTAAATAATATCCCATTGCATGGATACCCCACAATTTGTTTATTCATTCACCTGTGAATCACCCATGAAAGACAACTTGGTTGCTTCCAGTTTGGGGCAGTTATGAATAAAGTTACTATAAGCATTTGTGTGCAGGTTTTTGTGCAGACATAAGTTTACAAATCAGTTGGGAAATATCTAGCTTGGGTAAATAACAATTGCTAGACCATATTGTAAGACTATATTTAGCTTTGTAACAAATTGTCAGACTATCTTTCAAATTGAAACTGTCTTTCAAATAACTATGTGTCATTTTACATTCCCACTAGCAATGAATTAGAGTTGCTCCACATTTTTGTACTGTCAGTTTTTGAACTTTAGCCATTCTAATAGGTGTGTAAGGGGAACTTCGTGGCGCGATGGTTAAGTGCTTGGCTGCTAACTCTAAGATTGGCGATTCAAATCCACCAGGTGGCTGCACGTGAGAAAAGACCTAGAGATCTGTTCCTGCAAAAGAGTACAGCCTAGAAAATCCTATGGCGCAGTTCTACTCCATCCTACAGAGTCGCTATGAGTCAGAATCAACTGCACAGCAACAGGTTTGGTTTTCTTGGAAGGACAAATGGGAATCCCTGGGTGCTTCAACGGTTGGCACTTCGAGTTTACCTGGAGGCACCTTGGAATAAATGCCTGAAAATCTGCTTCTGAAAAATCAACCATTGAAAACCCTATGGATCACAGTTCTACTCTGCCATAAATGGGGTTGCCATGATTGTGAATCTACTCAACAGCAACTGGTAATGGGGCGGTGGTAGTTCAGTGGTAGAATTCTCACCTTCCATACGGGAGAGTCAGGTTCAATTCCCAGACAGTGCCCTCCAGGTGCAGTCACTACCTGTCTGTCAGCGGATGGTTTCATGTTGCTATGATGCTGGACAGGTTTGAGCAGAGCCTAGGTAAAACAAACTAGGAATAAAAGCCTGGCAATCTACTTCCACCAAAGCAGTCAATAAAAACCCTATGGGTCTCAATGATCCAATCCTGTCGCACACGGAAGTCGCCGTAAGTCAGAGGCCGACTCCATGGTAGCTAACAACAACAAAGGACAAATGATTCTGAGCATCTTTTCATATGATTATTTACCATCTGTATGTCTTCTTGGTTGAGATGCCTATTCAGAACTTTTGCTCATTTTTTAATTGGGCTGTCTGTTTTCTCGTTGCCGCATTGTAAGTGTTCTTTGCATATTCTGGATATAAGTCCTTTAACAGATAGGTGTGTTGCAAATATTTTCTCTCTGTGGCTTAGCTTTCGTTCTCTTAATAGTGTCTTTCACAAAAGAGAGTTTTTTTAATTTTAGTGCTCTCAAAATTATCATTTTTTTCTTTTATCGATCATGCTTTTGGAGTTGTGGCTAAAAACTCACTGCCAAACTCAAGATCACCTAGAATTTCTCCTATGTTATCTTCTAGAAGTTTTATACTTCCTTCCTTTAAATTTCGGTCTATGATCCATTTTAACTTGGTTTTTGTAGAATATGTCAGGTCTATGTAGAGATGCAAGGTCCCTGGCTGGTGCGAACAGTTTGTGCTCCACTACTAACCTAAAAGTTGGTAGTTCAAACCCACCTAATAGTGCTGTGGAAGAAAGACCTGGAGATATGCTTCCGTAAAGATTACAGCCAAGAAAACCCTTTGGGGAAATTCTACTCTGTAACACAGGGGGTTGTCATGAGTTGGAATTGACTTGATGGCAACAAGTTTGATTTGGTTTGGTTTTGTGTATAGATTCGTTCTCTGCATATTGATGTCCAGTTGTTTCAGTACGATTTGTTGGGAAGACTGTTCTTTGTCAATTACATAGCCTTTGTTCTTCTGTCAAATGTCAGTTGACTTTATGTGTATGGGTCTATTTCTGGGCTTTCTATTCTATTCCATTGCTCTATGTATCTACTGTTTCACCAATAGCACATTATTTTTATTATTGTAGCTTTATAGTAAGTCTCGAAGTCAGGTAGTGTCCGTCCTCTGACTTCATTCTTTCTTTTCAGTATCAGGTTGGTATTCTGGGTCTTTTGCCTTTCTATATAACCTCTGGAATCAGTTTGTCAGTATCTACCAAATAGCTTGCTGAGATTTTGATTGGAATTGTGTTGAGTATACAGATCAAGTTAGGAAGAATTGGCATCTTAACAGTATTGATTCTTCCACCATTTATGTGGATCTTCCTTGATTTCTTTCATCAGAGTTTGTAGTTTTCTGCATATAGATCCTACACATATTTTGTTAGATTTATATATTAGTATTGCATTTTTGTTGCTACTGTAAATGGCTTGATGGTTTTAATTTCAAATCCCAACTCCTTGATGATGCTATATGGAAAAACAATTGACTTTTATGTATTAGTCTTACATCCTGGGACATTGCTATGATCGCTTGTTAGTTTCAGGAGGGTTTTTTGTTGTTGTTGTTGTTAATTCTTTGGAATTTTCTACACAGACAATCCTGTTATCTGTAAACAAAGACAGTTTTATTTCTCCCATCCCAATGTTTACACCTTTTGTTTCTTTTTCTTGTCATACTGCACTAGCTCGAACTTCCAGTACAATGTTGAATGGAAGTGGTGAGACAGCACATCTTTGCCTTGTTCCTAGTCTTATGGGAAAAAGTGTCCAGTTTCTCACCATTATGTACGATGATAGTGTAGTGTTTGTTTTCTTTGTTTTTGTTTTTTTACGATGTGTTAGAGCTAAGGATTTTTCCTGAATACCAAACTTTTAAATAAACATTATTGTGAGAGTATATCCTGAATTTTAATTTTCTTTCTGACCCTAGTAGAGTGGTAATATAAAAAGCGAAGTATTTCAAAATATATTTAAATTGTTTAATGTAAAACTTCCAAATATGAAGAAATAAACTTGCCACTATTTTTTTTATTGATAAAATAACTATCATTACATATGTGTTATATTTTAAGGAGGGTACTTAAAAACTAAACCGAAGAAATCATTTAGTACACAAAAGATAGCCACCCTTTGTTTTTCTGAGTGTGAATCTGTAATACATTAAAAAATCATAACATCTTGGAATGTCACCTATCGATAATATGAGTGTTATGGATTGAACTGCATCCTCCCAGATATGTGTTGGGATTTTCACTTCTAAACCTGTGGATGTAATCTGATCTAATGTAATATAATCACCTTCCATACTGCAATCTAATGTACCGTGATCAATCAGTTGAGGTCGTATCAGTGTAGGGTAGATTCTAAGCTTAATCACTTCTGAGTTATATAAAGAGCAGTATAAACAGAGAGACATGTAAGCACAGGAAAGACAGACACTATCTGATGATGACAGAGGCAGATGCATCTGCAAGCTCAGGAACGCCAAGGATTGCAGGCTACTGGAAACTGAAATAGACAAAGAAGGACCTCCCCTTGGGCCACACCCTGAATTCGGACTTCTAGCTTCCTGAAAATAAACTTCTGTCCTTTAAAGCCACCCATTTGTGGAATTTGTTCTACAGCAGCATTAGGTAACTAAACCGATGAGCCATAAATTAATTTCCAGGTACAAATGCAACATCAGAGACGAGAAATCTGCTGCTATATAAAGCATTAGACGAGATTCTAAATCAACCAGGCATTTTCAATAGGAAATTCATTTCTCAAGGAATTAAAACTGATGCTCTAGAGTGTCACATCTGTACACGGTGTGCAAATACAACAGCCTGTTTGAACCAGCCTGGTACTAAACCAGTACTAAGCCAGAAGGAACTTGATTTTACTAGTAGTAGAGTTCTTCCCCCCACCCCAAGACTTTTTAATGGGAAAAAGTACATTTCTTACCTAAATAATAGAAGAAAAAGAAAAAGAAAAGAAAATTAAATGGGTAGGGGAAAGACAGAATAAACTGAGTTAAGGGCTGACTTCCAGACTACAGATATAACATAGAGCATTTTCAAAATCTTTATATACTTCAAATGAGTAAAGCACATAACTCAAATGTCCTTCCTGGACACAAAAATATGATTATTATATAATTTATCATAAATTTTATCACAAAACTTAAATTAGGACCAAATTAGATTTAACCTAGGCCAAAGAAGTCAGCACCCTGAGGATTTACAAATTCCTGGAGACTTATAAATCTCTGCATGCAATGGAATAATGAGGAAGACTCTGTTTATTCTACCTTAAAAAATGAAATACAACTCTCAAGAATATGAAGTGTACAACACATTGTTTGTGAGGTTAAATGGATAAGAACAGAAAAGATGGAAATGTGACTAAGAAGAGTCCCAGGACAAGGCTGAGATGAATAGGAGGGGCTGACTGTCCCTCACAGCTGTCCAGCGACCTTCACGTGTCAGGAATCAGCTCAGGACTTGAACCACCTTAAGAAGCTCGTCTGCGCTTTGCTCTTCTTCCAGAGAGAATCTCTACGAGAACATTTCAGAAGAGTGTTCAGCCTTTTCTTTCAGATCTCCCGAGAATGACTCCACATAACCTCTCTCAGTATCTAGCAAGCATTGTAAACTCTCGCCCCTACTACATTGTGTGAGGCTGCCTATCAGCTGTGTGGTCTTTCATTTTAGAAGGTTGCACATGACATTTTGAAAAGGTGAAAGGGAGCAAAACGTGACTTACTAAAAAGAGAATGGTATCCCTCAAAGTAAACATGAGTATAAATTAGAATATCACGTCTTCATGCCACTCAGAGCAAATAAAATTTTCAGAGTCACAAGTCCCTATCTACTATATATTCATCAAATAAAGAACTAAAGAATAGTTCTTATGTTTGAATATCAGATACCTGAAACGTTTTAACAGACTTCAATCAATTCCAGAATGGGACTTATCTGTGAAAAAGATAATGAGTTTCCTTTTGAAACAAAATACAATAAATAGAACAAAAAGATTCTTTTATGCGACTGTTTCATTGATAGCTTTTACACAGCCCACAAACTCTTGACAATGAACTCTCAATAAAGCTCAGCTTCTAAATGTCCCCAGCATGGGGCTGGATGCTGAGCTACCGTCCTGGAAAAACTGATCAGCTCTTTAAGTCCAGGCAGGCTGTATGGTAATCCTGGCTCCTAGGTTGCTAGTCGGTCAGAAATAGGATTTATCTGCAGGTTTCTAATATCCTATCAGCTATAAGCAACGTCTATAGATCTAGGACCATTCCTCCCCCACTAACTGTTTATCAGAGAAACAGCTAAGTATGGATTCTGCTTTATGATGTCCCCGCCCTGAGGGTTCCTACCGCTTCTCTTGGCCGGGGGTGAAATTCTTGGTTGAATCTCCTTTATTTCCAAACACAATGCCACCAGCACCCTGCCTAGCTGTCCTCTAGGTCTAGTCTCTGTTATTACTGCCCATTGCTGAGCAAGACTCAAGCAAAGTTCCAGAGTTCAGCAAGGCAGAAAGGCTCAGGTGGCCAAAACTTCCCTGTCAGCTCCGATCTTCGGAAAACGTGATTTGTCCTCTGCCATAATTTAACCTCCACTTTGGGCGTTCTCTTCAGAAGGGATAATTCCTATTTTCTCTAGGAATTGCAAATTCCTGGAAATTAGTTCTCAAATGTCACTGTATATAAGAGTCAGCATCAGGGCTTGATAAACGGGCAGATTCTAGACTCCACAGTTAAAGATTCTATTCCATAGGTCTGGGTGGAGTCCAGAAAAGCTGCAGAGGGAACAAACTTGCACAGATCTGTGTGTCATTTTGAGAAGCAGTGGGCACTTCCTCAGGACAGATACCTCACTTAACAGAAATGCTTTGTAATGATGTTGATGACTGAATAGTAAATATCTCCTATAAATAGTTGCTACTGACAATTATTAAATCAGTTGGAAAGGTCAGTTTGACAAAAGTATTTTTAAAAACTGGCCATACAGATAAACATTAAATTTTGTTTAATTCTACAGTTCAAATATATCCTCTATTTTAAAAGCAGATGAAAATGATATCTGTGAGCTGAAAAGTAACGTCTCTAATATTTAATGTAGTCAGCTCAACCATCGATACTAGGTTAAAAATTATGAGAATGGAGGGAAGAGGTGCATAGAATATTTTTAGATTCCTTCAAAGAAAATTGAACTGCTTTACAAGGACAAATAAAATCTGCATTCTAATCTCAATGTGAACACTTTTTTTTTTTTTTTTGCATGTGGGCATAAATAATTACTCCATGGAATAACTGAAAAAAATGAAATAGAATTTAGGTGAGAAGACAGAAATTTGGAACACTATGCAGCAATAAGATATTTTTTTCCCTAGAGAAGCAACTTGGACCTATACATTCTGGAACATTCTGTTCTGTTGCTCTTATAATACATTTACACAATATCTCTTTCCAAAGCATGATTCTGTATATCTTGCAAAAATCAAAATTACACTAAAATATTTTAGTTGTCCTAAACCCGTCCTGTTGCCGTCAAGTCGATTCCGACTCATAGCGACTCTATGGGACAGAGTAGAATTGCCCCATAGGGTTTCCAAGGAGTACCTGGTGGATTCGAACTACCAACCTTCTGGTTAGCAGCCATGGCTCTTAACCACTATGCCACCAGGGTTCCCTCAGTTGTCCTAGTAGATGAATATTTCTACTCTGGATGACCTCCTTTGGAAGCAAATGTATTGTATACAGGATTACAACTATCCCCCAGCGAAATTCACCAAAGGCATATTAAAACTCTACATTATTTAACTCTGGAGCATCACTTCAGGATTCACTGAAAGTAGGTGATGTTGTCTTATCCTAAGAATTTCATAGTATAGCCAATACTATAAAGAAACCAAAACAACCCACTGCCATCAAGTTAATTCCAACTCATAGCGACCCTGTAGGACAGAGTAGAACTGCCCTATAGATTTTTCAAGGCTGTAAATCTTTACCGAAGCAAACTGCCCCATCTTTCTCCCACAGAGCAGCTGGTGGGTTCCAATCACTGACCTTTGGGTTAGCAGGTGAATCTTTACGCACCGCACCGCCAGGGCTCCTTCATCAATACTGTACTTCCGTCCAATGAAGCATATGCTGTTATCATGTCACTCAGTTAACTGACCATTACTTCATCAAGCGACTGGATTAATCCATGCTCTCTAGTGTTTCTCTAAAACTTACCAATTGGTGCCCACAACATGGAGAAACTTTGTAATTAATCGATATATTCCTAATGCACTTCAGCTACCATCTGTTGAATTGCGTGAAGTCAGGAGTCAGTTTTATTTATTCCCAGACTTGTTCATGCAAGTTTTATTTTCCATTTTAATTATGTAAGTTTCTTAAATTTTATGTAAACTAATAAAACAGGAGTATGAAAACAGACTTGCTTCTAAGAATATTAATGTAAATGCCTTGGTTAATGTTATTGGTGGGATCCTGTGATTCAAGCTGTCGTGAATAATAATGCTATCAGATGGCTAAAATCCAAAACGCTTATAACACCAAATGCTGGCAAAGACGCGGAACAGCAGGAACTCTCTTTCATTGCTAGTGGGAGTGCAAAATGATACAGCCACTTTGGAAGACAGTCTGGCAGTTTCTTAGAAAGCTAAATATAGTCTTAACATATGATTCAGTAACCGCACTAAGCATTTACTCAAATGAATTGACAACTGTGTCTACACAAACACCTGCACACAAATGTTTACAACAGGTTTATTCATAATTGTCAAAAATTGGATGCCACCAAGATGCCCTTCAGTAGCTGAATGGATAAGCAAACTCTAGTACATCCAAATAATGGCGTATTATTAAGCAATAAAAAGAAATGAGCTGTCAAATTAAAAAAGATACGGAGAAACTTTAAATGCATATTGTAACTGAAAGAGGCCAGTCCGAGAAAGTTATATACGGTATGACTCCAACCTTATGACATTCTGGAAAACGAAAAATGATACAGGCAGTAAAACGATGAGTGGTTGCCAGGAGCTCAGGGGGTAGGATGAACAGGTGAAACCTGGGACACGTTAAGGGCAGCAAAATTAAAAATAAAACTTTAAGAGAGACATCAGCAACAAGAGAGCTCAAGTGAATCACCGTGTCATGACTCCATTAACTATTTCAAACTTAGATAAATGAAATTCCTAAATTCCTAGGAATAATAGGTTAAAGGATATAAAAATTTAATTGTGGGTGCTTAAAAGTGTCTAGGTTCTGGAGTGGTGCAAAAGATTTGTGCTCACAAGTGGTTTGCACTCTCAAAGGTTAAGCACTTGGCTGCTAACCAAAAGGATGGTGGTATACACCCACCCAGTGTCTCCAAGAAGAAAGACCTGGCGAATTATTCCTGTTTGGGGCAGTTCTACTCTAGCACATGGGATCGTTATGAGTCGAAAATCGATTCCGCAGTACCCAACAACAGTCAACAACCAAAAGGTTGTTGGTTTAAATCTACCCAGTGGTGCCACAAAGGAAAAAAAAAAAAAGCCTGGCAAAATACTTCCACAAAATTACAGCCAAAGGCACCCTGGTAGCAGAAACTGTTAAGCGTTTGGCTATTAACTGAAAGGTTGGTGGTTTGAACTCACCCAGAGTCTCTGTGGGAGAAAGACCTGGCACTCTGCATCTGTGGAGACTGCAGCTGAGAAAACCCTAGGGAACAGTTCTACTCTGTCCAGTGGGGTCACTGTAAGTCAGAATCAACTCCACAGCACCTAACAACAATAACATTTATTGCTGGTGGAAATACAAAATGGTACAGTCACTTTGGAAAACAGTTTGGTGGTTTCCCAAAAAGTTAAACATAGAACTACCATTGTTGTTGTTAGGTGCCACCAAGTCGGTTCTGACTCAGAGTGACAGAGTAGAACTGCCCCATAGGGTTTCCAAGGAGCGGCTGATGGATTTGAACTGCCAACCTTTTGGTTAGCAGCTGAGCTCTTAACCACTAGGCCACCAGGGCTCCAAGCACATATGATCCAGCAATTCCGCTCCGAGCCAAGTCAAGAGATTTGAAAGCTGTGACGCAAACCACACACACACACCAGTGTTCACTGCGGCACTGTTCGCGATAGCCAAACAGTGGAAACAAATAAATGCTCATCCACAGATGAATGGATGAACACAATGTGGTGCGTACATACGATGGGATGCTACTCAGCCAGGAAGAGAAATGAAGTCCTGATACGAGCTGCGACATGGAGGAAACTCAGAAACATTATGCTGAGTGAGGTAAGTCAATCACCAGACGACAGACACTCTATGAGTTCACTCATAGGAAATATTCAGAACAGGCAAATGTATAGAGACCAAAGCTTATTAGTGGTTACCAGGGGCAAGAGGAAGGGGGAAGGGAGCGCCATTCTTTAGGAAGCAGTGAGTTTCTGTTTATGGTGATGGAAAATTTAGCAACGGATAATGGTGATGGCTGCTCAACATAATGTAACTGTGTCACTAAACTGTACATGTGAAACACGTTGAATTGGCAAATGCTGTGCTATATATATTCTTATAACAATTTAAAAAAGAAAAGAAAAACATTTTAAAAAGAAAAAACAAAATTACAGCCAAGAAAACCCTATGGAGCTCAGTTCTACTCTGTAACACCTGGAGTTGCCATGAGTCAGAATCGGCTGGACAGCAACTGATTTGGTTTATGTAAAGGTGTCTAAATTTCAGTGACAGAACTAACACTGAATTAGAATTTTAAGATGCACCATGCTTTCCAAAAGTATATCATAGGCTCAGTGGATTTTTCAGTAGTTTGGTGCGCTGAAGAGTCAATAAAGTCAGGTGATTAGAGCCTCCGTTGTTATTTTCCTGGCTGTGAAGATTAGTCATGGCAAATGTAATTGATGGAATCTTTTACACAGAATACAGCAAAAAATGAATTAGCTCTATGTTACTTTCCTAGAACTGCCGTAACAAAATATCACAAACTCAGTGGCTTATAACAACAAGAACTTATATTCTCACAGCTGTGGAGGCTAGAAGTCCAAATCAACATGTAGGCCAGGCCATTCTCCTTGCAAAGGCTCTTGTGGAAGATCCTTTCTTATCTCTCCCAGCTTCCGCTAGCCCCAGGCTTTCCTTGACTTGTAGATGTACCTTCATATGGCCACTTTCCCTCTGTGACAGCCTCCATGTCTCTTCTCTTTTATAAGGACACCATTCATATAGGATTAGAATCCACCCTCCTCCAATATGACCTCTTGTTAACTTAATGGTAACATCTTCAAAAACCCTATTTCCAAGCAAGGTCACGTTCACAGGTTCATATAACATCAATATATCTTTTTGGGGGACACAGTTCAATCTCTAATGGCACCCAGACACAATCCCTGGTAAGCATTTTGGAAACTGAAGAAGTTCACCTTTACCTGTAGATGGATTTAAAAATTATAACAAAAGGATAAACACGGATTCAACTAATCTGCTGCACAAATTTAACTTTGAGAAAGACAAGATTGAGACATGTAGCTTGGGTACTCAGAAACAAAATTAGGTCATTTATTAATTACTTAATTGAACACATCTTTAGTAACAAAGTTAGTATTGCCTGAAAACAGTGTATCTATGCCCACAGTGATCTCTTAAATGTAGACTGCAATGTCTACCTACGTAAAATAGAGATTAGAGATAAAACTGACTACCAAACACAGGTGTTTTGAGATTACAATGATAATAAGCCAGCATGAGATACCTATGCTCTTACAACTACTGCCTAGTATGGCACATGAAATAAAAGAACTAGTATACTTTTTTCCTTACAGGAATTCTTTTGAGAGCCAGAGAATCATGTTACGACTGGCGAACGTTACTTTTCTCTCTCTCTCTCTCTTTTATCTGTAGTGTTAACAGACTCTCTAGTGTCATTGGACGCTAAAGGAATTCATGGAGGATAATTAGCTTTCCCCCTCCCACCCCTCATCTCCACAGCTATCTGAAAATGAAATGACCCCTCAGGAGACAAATTAGTGAATGAAACATTTGAATTACGTATCATACGTTCAAACTAAATGGGATCTGAAACAGCTATCGCATTAAGAGGTCAAAATGGACTAATTTGAAATTCTAATAAATAATGCTGAGGCTTACAAAATTGGTACACAAACCTGTTCATTCCAAGTAGAGGACAACCAAGACAACATAGATCTTCAATTTGTGATTACTCAGTATTTTTACAAGAGCACACTTTGGCATCTTGTTATCTGGGAAACAATCATTGCTTTGACTTACATATTGTTTTGGATGAAACGATGTCAGATTAATAAGGCTTTAGTGGAGTGGCATGGAAATTAATCAAAGATATGCACCTATATTATTCCCTTTGTGAATAACTGTATGTAACTAAAATGAATTAATGCTTAAATTCCACGCATTTAGGGGTTAGTTTATGAAAAACAGTCAACTCACCTTCTTGTGTGCTATGGGACCTACTTATGATGCTTATCTCCTGTCCGACTTCATCATAAGAAAAACCTCATGCAAATACACAATCTTGTCACTTGTGCAATTCAGTTGCTTTTAAAGCACTTTGTTGCAGGATGTTTTAAATGTATTTCAGAGAGAGAAGCCACAGGGAACATGCTTGCAATGGATTTGTGACTTTAGTGTCATGCTCACAAATCAGTAAATCAGCGTAAATCTGTGGTTCTTGATGTCTGGAGATGTCTGCGGTGTCACAACCTGGGTGGCTGAGGTAGAAAGGGGTATCTAGTTGGTAGAGGTCAGGGACACAGCTAAACATCCTATAATGCACGGACAGACCCCACAACAAAGAATTATCCAACCCAAAATGTCAATAATGCCAAGAGGTTCAGAAACCCTGGTGTACGTTCTCAAAGACCCTCATGAATTCTTCCACAGACTTGTAGCTGGTCTTCCAAAAAGCTGGCGAGCAGCTTGCTTTCAGGTCCCACAGAAGGATGCTTTCCTATTATTGCACAAAAAGGTAAAATGCTTGGAGTGGATGGTTTTCCTGCTGTAAGTTTTGGGTAAAACATGGCTCACATTAAAGACACTGCAGCCTCACCCAATAAAAGTTCCCTTTATGAAAGTCTTAAAGCAGAGATTCCCATGTTGCTACTTACTGCCTGCTGAAGAGAAATCCGTAAGAGAGTGCGCTTTAGGAAAATGTGAGAGGTTCATTCGGTATTTCTACCTAACCTCAAACCAAATGGTACTTTGTTCTCAATGTCTGTCAAGTCTCTTGGTTATGATGACCAGTCTGAAGTTCTCCATGTACATTAACAGGAAGATCCATCCTTCTTAAGGGAAAATGTCCTTGATAACAAGTTGTTTGCTTTGGGTTTTCTTTTTTAAAATAAATAGCCTATTTTATTTTGAATGACAATCATAACATAAACAATCTTACAGCAATTTTTATAAGAAGCGTGCATGTGGAAAATCCCCTGCGTGGTGCAAACAGTTAAAATGCTTAGCTGCTAACTCAAAAGGTGAACATTCTAGTCCACCCAGAGTCACCTCAAAAGAAAAGCCTGGTGATCTACTTTTGAAAATAAGTCATTGAAAACCGTATGGAGCACAGGTCTACCCTGATACACAAGAGGCTGCCGGGAGTCGGAATCCACTTGACAACAGCTGGTTTGGTTTTTGGTTTTTGTGGATACAGAACCATTATCTTTTCTTCTTAATGCTCATTTACCATTATGTGATGGTTTAGAGTCAGGCTTTAGAGTATGACAAACCTGGGTTATAAATTGTTCTGACACCTACGATCTCTGCCATATTGGCCAAGTCATATCTTGAAGCTCAGTCTTCTTATATGTAAAATGCGAATAATAATAGTGCCTAGCTCATGAGTGACTATGAGTATATAGTAAGGTAACACGTATAAAGGTCTTAATGTCAGGTGGCTAAAAAGATAATCAGTAAATGTTAGCTGGTATTATTATCATAATCATAATTACTATGTTGTGATGAGAATCTAAGATTTAATATAAATCTAAGGACTTGCTATTATAGCTACACCCACATTAGACACCAGGGACCTTGAGGTGCAGGATTATCTCCTTTATCCCTACTTCCAGCTCAACGTCTGAGGCACAGCATAGTCTCTCCAAAGTTGAATGAATATTCAAACGACTGGATGAGAAAAACAAGCTTACAAGTTAACATCAGAAAAATTTAAGAAAGACTCACCTTATATACTACAACAAACATTTTATGATTTCTGTTCATTACCACAAGATATTGTAATAAAATCCCATTGGTTGGAAATGCCTGGGTAATAGAGAAATCTGCATAACTGAATGTTCTCCTTAATAGTGTGCTCTGAGACAGGCCATCTATGCCATATATGTTGTTTCTTTGTGCGTATACACACACATATAATCTATATACAGTCATGCATCACTTAACATCCATGATACGTTCTGTGAAATAAGACATTATGTGATTTGGACATTGTGTGAACACCATATTATATACAGGCAATCCCCGGGTTACTAATGTCTGACTTACGTACAACCCCCAGTACGTACAACCCCCAGTACGTACAACCCCCATAGAGCCTACTATGTGAAAAAGTGGAGGTACATACAATGGTTCGTAATAACAAACAAGCACTACTTTTTGACACGCATCAGAACATTATTATTATTATTATTATTACCGCATTATTATATTAAAGATTCTTTAGTATATCTATGTCCCGTTGTCTGACCGGGATTTCTGAACTTATGGGGCCACGGACGTGTATGTGGCTGGACGTTGCCTGAATGGGCGTTATGTGGTGCGTGACTGTAGTATACATCCAGATAACAGAATACGTTCTGATGCCTCAAAGTCACTTAAGACCTTTACTGTGACTGCATTGAGAAGTCGTTTTACTGTTTCATGCCAGAAAGTGGCATGATAAGAATTAATTTTACAAAGATCGCTTTAGCTACAGTGTGGAGTATAGACTGTAGGCAACAAGAACAGAAACAGAGACAATTTAGAGGGCATTTTCTGGGTGGTCTTAGAAAAAGGTGATGGCAGTTAAGACTAGGGTGTTCAGTTAAGACAGAAAGATGACAGAGACGAGATACACCTTGAAAGTTGCTGGACTGAAAATGACCAGGGGTTGGGGTGGCAGATGGGGTGGGTGGCTAGGAAGGCGTAAGAGGAGGAAAGAAAAAAGAGCATCCAAGCAAAGCAACAAGAGTGGACGGTAGCGTCGTTTGCTGGGGAGAAATGGAGAGAGGAGGGAGAATCGAGACTCCTCATTACACTGCTTGATGCTAATGATCCTTTCAGCCCCCAAATTTTGATTCTATCCACCTCTCCCCGAGGAGACAAAGCTGTCTTCTGGTTACTGTTTGTTTCTTCCATTTGGTAAAAGCACTCTTTTTAAAAAAAAATTTTTTTTTAATTCCCCTTCATCACCTCTGCCCCTAGATAGGAAGCTAAAGATTTCGAAGAATATAAAAGAGAGATGTAGATTTCCAATAAATGCCTCTCTCATGGGAAAAGGTCACTGAGCCCAAGAAGAAGAAGGAATAAACGACCTTGTAAAACTCATCATTAAACTCAGTTTACTTCGTCCCACTGCACTGTTTATGACAAGTCGCTAAAACGTCAGCCCAGCCCTCAGTGAAATGAGTCTGTCTGTATTACAGTTACGCTTCTCCTTAAAATGTTTCGGTGGATAATGTACACAGGACACATAACCACTTTATGCTCTCAGGGCTAGAAGCATTTACAGACGTCTAGCATTATGCAAACAGTACGTAAGCAAGGACGCTTTCTTCAAAATCTCTCGGGGCTTGATTTTAAAACAGTTCTCGGTAAAGACAACAGGCAGGAAGTGCTGTGTTCATTTCTTGAAGAGTTACTCTCGGGTGCCCTTTATTGGGTAATGAAGCGCTGAGTTAATGAGCCTCAGAACGACCTCTTGAACCAGACTAGCTAACTTACCCAGATGCTGC
This sequence comes from Trichechus manatus latirostris, assembly GCF_000243295.1. NCBI lineage: Eukaryota > Metazoa > Chordata > Mammalia > Sirenia > Trichechidae > Trichechus > Trichechus manatus. Next base: position 943,949 of record NW_004444156.1, read on the forward strand.
CTCAGCATCACTTCTAAAAAATACCTTCACAGCAAACATCAATAATAATGTCTAGGAAAAATAATAGGAAGGCCTTATAATAAATTGTCGAAGACACATTTGGTAGGTAGGCAAATGATCTCAGCTTATCCATGCTAAAAAAAATAAATAAATAAAACAAAAGGAAAGAGGGAAAAAAAAAATAAAACAGCCTCAGTATTCCGTCCCTAGAATATTCAAACTTTTGAGAAGTACTGCAGTTCTCACACCCCACGCTTGCATGTTTGGCCAGGGTAGCAAAGGTTTAAGGCACTGGATGCCAGATGAGCCAGGATATATGAAATGCTAAACAAGTGAAGTCCCCAGCTCCCAAAACTGCTCCAGAGTGAGACAGAAGACAGCACACAGTGGATAATAAAAAGGCCAAAATCATACTCCCATTTTTCAGCTGAAAGAAGCATGGGTCCAAACCCAGACTCTTTCCAACATGCACAATCGGGACTTGATCAGTTACCCTGATGTAACCATGGGATGAATCCTGTTATTACATTAGCTTCCTGGTGAAGACACCGATTTTCATCTTACCTGAAAGACGGGGTTTTCACATCACCTGGGAACTCATTATAAGGCAAACATTTTGGGGTTAAGGTTGCTAAATTAATTATGGGCACATATTCTAACTGAAGAAACCCTGGTGACGTAGTGGTTAAGAGCTACGGCTGCTAACCAAAAAAAGGTCAGCAGTTCAAATCCACCACGCCCTCTTTGGAAACTCTATGGGACAGTTCTTACTCTGTCCAATAGGGTCGCTATGAGTCCGAATCAACTCGACGGCAAAGGGTTTGGTTTTTTTGATTTTATCCTAACTGAGAGGGAGAAGATAAGTTTAGGAATCAGATAACATGATGACACTGAGCTTTTCATACCCAAACCTATAAATCATTTGAATTATTAAAATAACAGGGTCTTTGTAGGTTATGACAGCATAAAACAGTGCCTCAGTAAATTGCAAATAAACCCTGGAGCAAGAGAATCAAGTTTCAGGGATAGAGGAAGTATATCGCTCATGAATCTCAGTTTCCAGAGAGTGAAAGATTTATTAGGATTCTTTCTCTCCAAAACCTAAATAAAACTCTACTTAAGAGTAAAATCAGGATAGGAAATAATTGTGCCAGTAGAATGATGATTTTTTTTCCCCTAACTTACTGTTTCCCCGCTCGTAGTAATTTTGTTGTATTTTATAGATTATTTCTTTACTTTCTTTCAAAACTTTTAAGCTGTAATATTGCACTACCATATCTTATTAACACTCAAGGTGAGAAACAAGAAGATTCCTCAGCCAATGTTTTAACCTTCTAAATTCCTTACTTCACTGTAGTACTTATTAGTGCATTTTTTTCTGATATTTTACTCCAGTTTAGGAATTCCTGTGATAGCCTCATTCTTCTTCAACCTTTTCTTTCCTTTATCAGCAACCCCAGATTTTACCAGGACATGCAAACTTTGGAGACAGTCCAAAGGTGAGCAATAAATGTAATTAAGTTCTTGACAAACAGAAGGTAGAAAAAAAGATGAAAGGCAATATTTTAGATAAAATAGAAAGCTGCTATCAGAATATATTCAACAGCAGTTTTCCAGAGCAAGGCCTTGAATTCCAATGACATGTACTTAGGTATGATTCAAAAAGAAGATGGAAGTAAAAACTGCAGAAGCCAATCCTCCAACATTTACTTGCCTGCTGTTTTCAACTTTCCTCACATCTTTATCAGATCTCTTGCATCTTACCTTACTCAGGTGACCTATTATATAAGCAGAATCTGGATGGTTTACTTTCAGTATTGATTGCCAAATTGCTTATTACAGTCAAGGAGGCATTTACATAGTAAATAATATTCACTCTAGAACATTGGTTCTTGATCAAAAGTGATTTTATCCCTCAGGAGACATTTGGCAATGACCAGAGATGTCTAGTTGTCACAACCGGGGAAAGAGGGAGTGTGCTGCTGGTTTATAACCTGTTGCCATCGAGGCAATTCTGACCCATAGCGACCCTATAGGGCAGAGCAGAACTGCCCCATAGGATTTCCAAGGAGCGGCTGGTGGAGTCAAACTGCCGACCTTTTTTTTTTGGTTAGCAGCTGAGTTCATAACCACTGAGCCACCAGGGCTACACTGGCATCTAGTGGATTTAAAAAAAAAAAAAAACCTTTGCTGTTCACCAACCCATGGCGACCCCACGGGTGTGCAAGTAGAACTGTGCTCCATGGGGTTTTCAATCACTGAAGTTTTGAAAGTAGATCGCTAGGCCATTCTTTGGAGGCACCTCTGGGTAGACTCAAACCTCCAAACTTTTGGTTAGCAGCTGAGTGCATTTATAACACCTAGGGAATCCATCTAGAGGATAGCCACCAAGAATGCTGTTAAACATCCTATAATGCACAAAATAGTCCCCAACAACAAAGAATGATCGAGTCCAACATGTCAATACTGCTTTGCTCTGGACAAATTACCAGGAAATATTCTAAGTACTGGCTATACTCCATGTCATCAAAGCAAGCTACATCTCTCGAGGTAGGGACCTCTACATGTCTCCTGTCTATGGTGAAAATTATTGTCATCCACAGTTTAACTGTCTAATCAGGCTTTTTTTGCAAGCTGCTCTCATACCCTTCTCTAAGCAACAGTTCCTCTCCACACAGGGGGAGAACCTGCCTTGTGAATGACCACATCCCTGGTTTTGTTATCTGAAATGTCGTGTGCGTGTGTGTGTGAGTATGAGTGTGTTTTTGTGTATTCTCATTCCACAAAGATAAAGTGTGTAAATCTGTAACTTTAAACATATCTTCTATCTCAATCTGCCATTATATCCAGTTTCAGAAAGCTTTCATCTTGCTAATTAAATATATGGTCAACTCAGTATTGTTTTAGTCAATGCTACATAAATACGTACATAGTTCATCCCCTTAACTCTTTTCTCTGGGGAATTATGTAGGAGCATCCTGGCATCAAGGAAAGTATCTGGCCTTTGGTCAGCTTCTACCCCAACGGGCATCCTCTGAGGCATCTTCTGTCCCATCAAAATCTGATCATATAATCTGCTCTTTATGAGCTGCTATACAGCTGTACCAGAAAGAACTGGTCGATTTTCAAGCATTTCAGGAGGTAGCATATGATCAAGAACCAACGATACTGAAGAAGAAGTCCAAGCTGCACTGAAGACATTGGTGAAGAACAAGCACCTGAAATTGACAGAATACCAACTAAGATGTTTCAACAAATGGATGCAATGCTGGAGGCGCCCACTTGTCCATGCCAAGAAATTTGGAAGACAGCTACCTGGCCAACCAACTGGAAGAGATCCATATTTGTACCCTTTCCAAAGAAAGGCAATCCAATAGAATGCACAAATTATCGAACAATATCATTAACATCACAAGCAAGTAAAATTTTGCAAGAGAATTCAAAAACGGTTGCAGCAGTACATCCACAGGGAACCGCCAGAAATTCAAGCCAGATTCAGAAGAGGACTTGGAACAAGCAATATCATTACTGATTCAGATGGATCTTGGCTGAAAGCAGAGAATACCAGAAAGATGTTTACCTATGTTTTATTGACTATGCAAAGGCATTCAACTGTGTAGATTATAACAAATTATGGATAATGTTGCAAAGAATGGGAATTTCAGAACACTTAATTGTGCTCATGTGAAACCTGTACATAGACCAAGAGGCAGTTGTTCGAACCGAACAAGGGGATACTGTGTGGTTTAAAATCAGGAAAGGTGTGTGTCAAGTTGTATCCTTTCACATCCTTATTCAATCTGCAGGCTGAGCAAATAATCTGAGAAGCTGGACTATATGAAGAAGAACACAACATCAGGATTGAAGAAGACTCATTAACAACCTGCAATATGCAGATGACACAACCTTGCTTGCTGAAAAGGAAGAGGATTGAAACACTTACTGATGAAGATCAAAGACTGCAGCCTTCAGTACAGATTACACCTCCACATAAAGAAAACAAAAATCACAACTGGATCAATAAACATCATGACAAACAGAAAATACTGAAGTTGTCAAAGATTTCATTTTACTTGGGTCCACAACGAACGCCAATGGAAGCAGAAGTCAGGAAATCAAACAATGTATTGCATTGGGCAAATCTGCTGCAAAAGACCTCTATAAAGTGTTCAAAAGCAAAGATGTCACCCTGAGGACTAAGGTGCGCCTGACCCAAGCCATGGTATTTTCAATCGCCTTATATGCATGCGAAAGCTGGACGATGAATAAGGAAGACCGAAGAAGAATTGATGCCTTTGAATTATGGTGTTGGCAAAGAATATTGAATATACCTTGCCGGAAGAATGAACAAATCTGTCTTGGAAGAAGTACAACCAGAATGCCCCTTAGAAGCGAGGATGACGAGATTTCTTCTCATGTACTTTGGACGTGTCATCAGGAGGGACCAGTCCCTGGAGAAGGACATCATGCTTCCAAAAGTACAGGGTCAACAAAAAAGAGGAAGACCCTCAATGAGATGGACTGACACAGTGGCCGCAACAATGGGCTCAAACATAGCAACAATTGTGAGGAAGGTGCAGGACTGGGCAGTGTTTCCTTCTGTTGTACACACGGTGGCTACGAGTCAGAACTGACTCGGTGGCACCTAACAACTAACCACGTGAGCTACTATGCCTACTTTTCCCAGTCTCGCAATCTCCTCAGGCCAGTTTTCTATCTCTTCTTTCATCTCAACTTACTTCCCTGCCTTCTCTAGGGCGTGATGAGGTTCTGCTCCTCAGCTTCAGGAATTCTGGTGAAGTCTTCCACTAATATCCGCCCCCCCAACCACCACCATCTCAATTCCATGTTAACGTACAATGGAAGCACCAAGACCCCACCCAAGACATCAGGCAGCACACAGACGCAGCCCTCCTCTACTCTCTACTCTCTTTAGGGTGCTTCCTCTCAATTTCTGCCTCTCCCTTCAACAGTATTATTCTAAGTATATTGTGTAGGCCAGAACCTTGACCTTTGAAAGGAGAAAAGCTTATTTTTCTCCTTGCATTACTGCTATGTCATCTCTTCTCTGTGGCACTGAAAGCCAAGTTCTAGTGTGTGTGTGCACGTGTGTGTAAGAGGGAAAGCAATACGGTAAACAAAAGGATGTCAGAGACTGAAAAACACCGTTAGTATTTTATAAGGTCATCTTGCCAATAACAGATAAGGATAAATTATAATTGTTGTTGGTAACTGCTGTTGAGTTGACTCCAACTCATGACAACCTTATATATAACACAACAAAAAGTTGCATAACCCTACACCATCTTTGGGATAGCTGGTATGTGTGAATCTACTGTTGCAGCTATTGTGTTGTGCATTCCAACTTAGGTAACTCATCTTCCAGCACTGTATCAGACAATATTCTGTTGTGATCCATAAGGTTTTCACTGGCTAATTTTCAGAAATAGATCACCAAGCCTTTCTTCCTAGTCTGTCTTAGTCTAGAAGCTCCACTGAAACCTCTCCACCATGGGTGACCCTGCTGGCATTTCAAATATTGGTGGCATAGCATCCAGCATCATAGCAATCCACCACAGACAAAGGAAAAGTATTTTAATGCATAATTAAATTATTATTACTATTATAGTTCTATCCAACTTACAAGGCATTTTCACAAATATTATATAACATATTTTATCACAGATTTAGATGGAAATTTAAAATAAAATTTCTCTCATATATTTAAAACCATTGATTTTTCCACCGTTTTAAGGAGAACCATTTTCTGCTGAACAACATAAACGCTGGCTAGGTAGTTCAGCCATGAGCGGAACTCAGCTCGTCCTCGTATATTTAATGTCTTAGGAGGACAGAACGTTATATGCAATAATAGCAAACACTTAGAGTTTATCATGCTCCAAGCCCCACCCTAAAATGATACGCGCGCGCGCACACACACACACACACACACACACACACACACACAATCCTTATAAGGACTTAAGTCAGGTACCATTGTTATCCCCTTTTAACAGATGAGAAAATGGAGTCTAGGGAGGCTAAGTGATTTGCCTAAGGTCACACAGCTATGAAATCGAGCAGGGATTTGAACCTACGCAACTATACAATCTAGCTCCCAAGCCAATGTCTCAAACCACACATTACACTTTTAGCCACTATGATGTGAGTTGAGGCCAAAAATGAACCATGAACACCACAGAACCATGGTGCACAGTAGCCACCTTTACTGAGAGAAAAATGAATGAATTTTCAACGGGAATACCACCAAAAAAAAAAAAAAAACTGAACGTGTTGCTGTTGAGTCGATTCCAATTCCTATCAACTCTACAGGACAGAGTAGAACTGCCCCATAGGGTTCCCAGAGAGTGCCACCGGGGCTCCTAAATGAGGACGGACTGTGATAGATAATCTTTTACGGATTTCTTTTCTATGTCACCTCTGAAAATTAGAATAATAAGACTTGGAGGTCAAAGATCAGGATGTGGACCTGAAGGTTCGGGGACAGAAAGCCGGCAACTCAATTTATCTTCAGTCGGGCAACACGAATACCCGAGGTTTACAGGCAGTCCACCCAGTTCACTGTGCTGAGAGACTACATACTAATTTGAACTACGAATAAGGAGGACATTTGCTTGAACATCCGCTGCACTAGGGAAACCCCTCATGAGTCCAGCAAGGCAGTCAATGACTACTCAAGGATTTTGGAAGTCAGTGTGATGTCCCGATGTCTTTCTTTCAGGAGACACAAATAAGAGTTAACAATTTTCATGGATAAAAACGACACATAGAATGAGCTTCTAAATTAAAGGGGGAAAAAAATCCTCAGATACAGTTTGATACTTCAGTCGGTAATGCTTGGTATTTTCCTGTAACTCCCTGTGAATGCTTCACTGCAGGGCATACTTTCCCCGGATTGGTGACCATCCCAGGGACTGTGACAAAGCTGTGGACCGTAAGCTCACCATTTGACTACCAGCTCTCTGGGAGTGGGAGCAGGGTGCTTTGCTTCCTGGCCCTTCCGGCAGTGCCAGCCACTACCTGAGCATTCACCAAACGTGCGCTGATTCAGGAAAGCCTGTATACAGGGGAGAGGTGTGGTGTGGAGACACCCAGGTCCTGAGCCGCAGTCTACCCACCCTTGGAAAGGGCCTCTGATGTCCCTCTTCTCTGTGATCGGGCATCAGGATCTGCCTTGAGTGTTTTTAAGATATGTCTACTGAATGAGCTTCATCTCTTCTTATACAAAACTTCTCACCAGAAAATTCAGTCAAAAATTTAAGTTCACCTACTGACCAAAAGGAAACCCTGGTGGCGTAGTGGTTAAGTGCTATGGCTGCTAACCAAAAGGTCGGCAGTTCAAATCCACCAGGGGCTCATTAAAAGCTCTATGTGGCAGTTCTACTCTGTCCTATAGGGTCGCGATGAGTCGGAATTGACTCGACGGCAATGGGTTTGCTTTTTCGTTTACCGACTAGAACATATCTCACAAATTCAATTTTGTTTGAGAATAAAACCCGCTTTTATGGAACAATAAACATTGTAGACTTTGTTTCCATCTGCTTTAAGTTAGAAATAAAGAAAAATTTCAAATTCTCTTGAAATACCCATTGCCTTCCTTCCCCAGTCAAATGGAAATTTAATACAAATTCCTTCACTATCTGTAGTCCACTGATTTCCCTTATTTTCTTGCGAGGCTCCGTAAACTGCAGATACAGCACTTGCACCTTCTCTAGTTTACCTAGGTGACTGGTATTTATATTCTTCGGCTTTCAAGAGAATCCCTACTCACTGGGCTCCCCTCAGGCGCCCTTCCTACGGGACAAGCACCTACATCAACCAGCAAGAAGGCGAACAACAGTAGCAGCGTTTCAGGCACTGAAGCAGCAGGCAGCAGTGGAAGAATATGGCTTGATTTGGACTGAACAGCACAGCAAAGCTTTTGTGCCCAAAGCAGAGCCTGCAGTCACTGAAACTGAGTTTTCACAGAAATAGATGTAAAACTTTAAACGTAGAAAGTACTCCAAATTTTTTTTATATGAAAATGATGTCATGTTAAGGCTATAAAACCTGAGAACATAAGGACTTGGATTGATGTACTTGATTTAACCAGAAAAGAAGAATTGTCCCCTCCAAGGAATTCCTCTGCGATCATTACTGGTTTTGTAAACCCCGCAGAGACCCAAATCTGTTAGTTGGCAGAAAAAGATACAGGCATTTAATTTAGGATAGAGAAAACAGAACTTCCAAAGGAACTCTCGTAGGAGAGAACATTCTACCACTCACCACTTTCCAGTCCCTTGAAAAGTCAACCTCCGTTTGACTAGATAACACCCAAAGGTCACTTTACCTGCTTCAGAGTCCTAGTCATCATTTCCATTCCGATCCCACCCACAAAAGGCAGTTTCTGGAAGGAAAGCATTGAAGAAAAGTTGGCACCGCCAGCAATGACCTGAGAACAACCTGACCTCAACCAGGAAATCCCGACTCCTTCCCTTGCAGCAGAAAACCCATGTAAATTTCTATGTCACAAAAGTTCTGCTGTAAGCTTAAGATGGATACTGTTAACAGCCTTGTAACAACGCAGTATCAGAATCTCAGAGTCCTTTGTTCCTCAAGTAGAGACGCGTTAACCCATCATGTGCCGCTCCTGACTTACTGACAATTCAGTCACTTTAGGAAAGCTATCGTCACTGTTTCCTTCTCTCTAAAATGAGAACGGTCAACTGATGTCCTCAACAGCCCAGGCGCTGGAATAAACAGCAAAATAAATAGGAAAAAGGTAGGAGAGGGGTGCATACAGAGTGAGTCCCTCTGGGGGGAAACATGAGCGACAAAGGGACCATTTTAGGCCCATGACACGAGGAGAAAATCAACACCCACGATGACCTTGCTAAACGTAAGGCTCCTGCATCTGTCAGTGTGTAAAATCTCTTGCACTGGGTAGGAGATCAGACTAAACTCTGCTGACCGAAGTTTTATCCTTCGGCACAATCTCTGTCTATTGACAATGTAGTCATCCCCAAATATCAATATCGGTCATAGAAGTTTCACAGAGTTCTGGGATATTTTTTAATTCCCTAAATCCTTGGAGAAGCTTTATCAAGTCTTCCTTGATGTTTTTTGAGCCACCATGGCCTCATGACAGTCATCTTCAGGGACACAATGTTCGGTTCAAGAACATCCTGAAATTGGTGTCATTTTTGTGAGCTTTCAAAAGAAAATATCAATCTGACGAAGATAAAATATTTTGATAAAAATAAAACCAAATATAGTTTTCTCCCTTGTTCTGCCCAGACAATATGTGAAACCACTCAGAAATATGACAAGGCCTTTATAATCTCATCAGAGCACAGCAAAATCCACACGGAGTTAGCAACACCTGATAGTCCCTTCTGTCTACGAATCCTGATTCACATTCAGAATTCAAAGGAAGACCCACTTTTCCCACCTGAAATAAAGTTATACTTCAGTTAGGTTTCTGAAAACTTTGTAATATTTTAGGCTGGCAGCTATTTTCCAACTTTTACTGCCACATACTCTAGCAAAGGCTTGATCCTAGTATTTTATTTGAAAATACCTGGATATTTTCCAATCTGATTTAGTAATGGATGACAAAACGATAGTTTTCTGTAAGTTCCTGAATAACAACTGAAAAACACATGACAACTACCACTATTAGCAAGCAGAAATGGCAGAAGAGTTCCTGCCTACAGTGATGTCCAACACTCCACCCGACAGTGCCTCTGCCTTTCAACAGAGCTCTGCGAAGACATTACCCTGCTGTTAGTTGTCCTCTCACTGACTGCACTACGCAATGGTGACTCCATTTCTTCAAGCAGCCCCTCAGTATCTTTGCACAATACACGTATCCTTATAATTTTAGTTATTTGGTCTTATAGAGTCATATATCCTTTTAAATGCTATATCATTTTTGTTTTATTTGTTTCGCTTAAACTCCAGCTTCTACCTCCAACTATACACACTTGTACAACGGACTACGTTCAGAAAACACTTTGCATTTGCTGAGACATCAACTCCAATTCACATTAGGAAAACCAAAGACAAATACAAAGAACCTCATTCCAATCATGAAGGACTTCTTCCCTCTGCCATTCCAGAGTGGTTGGTTGGTTGAAGATCATAGAACGACAGCTTAGAACACAGTGTGCAATACAGTGTGGAGACAACAGCGATTGACTGATGCGTGTTAGTGATCCTACTGTCAACAGACAAGGATACAAACCTTATCCCAGTAAGACTTCTAACTATGACCCTGGGAGGAAATGAAGACATGCTCTGAAGAGCAAGGAAAACAGTGACTCCAAATCTGGCCGATGCACTTTAGGATACAAAAGTGTATCCTAAGTAAGAAGCAGCAGATGGGGATCATCAGCCTTGAGCAGAAGGCCTAGGCAGACAGATGTGATCAAAAAGACATGCCCCTTACAGAGTGTGTAACGAGTCAGAACAGAGTAATAGTTCACTCAGGACTGATGCAGATGGCTCGATCAACAGGAGTCAGGATAAGATCAGTAGATAAGGCTGAAGAGAAGTTAGTCAGCTGGAATAAATGGAGGGCTGAAGAGCTTTTAAGGAAAGCTATGAGGCTTGGGCCTAAGACAAAAGCAGAGATTTCTCCCATTAAGGGAAACTGTCCCAACGAGAATTATAGCAACTGGTCCCTTCTAACTTGGATTGTTCAAATCCAGTCTAAGGTATATCACACAATGATTTATAAAACCTATTGTAGTCGCAAGGAGTTCCTCGGTGGTGCAAACGGTTAAGCACTCAGCTACTAACTGAAATGTCAGCAATTCAAATCCACCCACAGGCACCTCTGAAGAAAGGCCCGGCAATCTACTTCCAAAAGATCACAGCCACTGAAAGCCCTATGGAGCACAGTTCTACTCTGAAACACATGGGGTTGCCTTAAGTTGGAATTGACTCACCGAAAATATGGGTTTGGGATTTTTTGGGGTTTTTTTTGGTTTGTTGTAGTTGCTAAAGATGAGTGTATCCTTATCTACTAAGGAGACTTTTGCTATGGAGTTGAAAGAACTGCAGATCCAGAAAATACCTGGGTGAAGGGGTGGTTCTATGGGATAAAGTTTTGGTGTTTATCGTCACTGAAAACTAACCTGTAACTCTTATTTCTTCTGCTACCAAATTTGCTACTCATTGATCTCATTCTCTCATTAGGCACACTTTTGCCTTCCAAATAACAGTTAAAGGAGTTATGTGTTACTCCTTGGCTCTGCCTCTTTGTTCCAGGAATCCATCTTTAAATCATCCCAGCTATTCTTCTCTCCCTCCCTTCCAAACTTGACTTCGTTCCTAGGTTCTCTTACCTGGATATGTGGCAATTTCTGCCCATCAATGAAGACTGAACCAGGAATGGGACCCAGACAGACACGAATATTAGAAGCAAACCACAGAAAACCAACAGCTGACGGTAAAGGAAAATAAAATAGAAATAGCGTAACACCAATGATAAAGTAGCCTAGGATGACAAGAACCAGGAGAAGCGGCCTTTCAAGTCTGAATATCCCATACGAGCTACATCATCATCTTATACACGAGTGTGTTCTGTTTTAAAAATGATACCTCTAAGGCATTTTAAGAGCTTTCCAAGAGAAGTAAACAGGTCAAAGGTAAGTTTTGAGCTCATCCCCCACAGTCCCTGATGCAGGTAGTAATGAATTTTGACTAAATGAACAATAAACTAATTAATTGATTAATGCCAGATAAGCTAGAGGTTAAACATAATAAATAATCCCTGCTTCAAATGTTTACATGTCTCTAAATACTGTATTACTTTCTGCAAAGAGGTATAACCAACCAACCCACTGTCATCGAGTCAATTCCAACTCACAGCGACCTCACAGGGTTTCCAAGGCTGCAAACCTCTATGGAAGCAGACTGCCACATCTTTCTCCCTCAGAGCTGCTGGTGGTTTCGAAATGCCGACCTTTCAGTTAGCAGTCGATCGCTTTAACCACCGTGCCACCAAGGCTCCTTGCAAACAGGTGTAATCACTTTAAAAGAAGGCTGTCTTTATTGAGTGCAGATAGTCTTATCTGTGCTGTTTGCAAAGGAGGCTATTTAATACATGGACAAGTAAAACTTCAAACATATGAATAAGACAGCTATGAAACTCCTTTGTAGGTTAGTGTATCATACTGCACTGTGATCTTTTCCTTTGTTTGCTGGACTATAACAAAAAAGAGTAAAGAGACAGAGTAAAACTGGAAAGATCGAATGAGTACTTTCCTCTGAAGTATAGTAAGTAGTCACTGCTTTCTTGCTAAGTGGTGATTAATATAAATAAAACCTTATAGTGGAAGAAAAGCACATCGCAGAGATGAGTGGAAGACAGGAATGCCCACTGTCAAGGCTAGAATGTGTATTCTGCAAGGTCAAGTAAAAAAAATGCCTCGAAACACAGACAAAAACTCAAAGAAATAGAAATCCTGAGACGGGAAGACTTAATGATGCAAATAACAGGAATTCCCGACCACTTCTGATTTCCCCTCTGTCTTAGTCATCTAGTGCTGCTCCAACAGAAATACCACAAGTGGATGGCTTTAACAAAGAGAAATTTATTTTCTCACAGTCTAGTAGGCTAGAAGTCCAAATTCAGGGCGTCAGCTCCAGGGGAATGCTTTCTGTCTCTGTCATCTCTGGAGGAAGGTCCTTGTCATCAGCCTTTCCTTGGTCTGGGAGCATCTCAGCACAGGAACCTCAGGTCCAAAGGACACACTCTGTTCCCAGCACTGCCTTCTTGGTGGTATGAAGTCCCCATGTCTCTGCTCACTTACATCTTTTGTATCTCAAAAAAGACTGGCTCAAGACACTATCTAATTAATATTGTAGATCTCATCAATATAACTGCCACTAATCCATCTCATTACATCTTAGTGATAGGATTTACTACACATAGGGAATTCACATCAGATGACAAAATGGTAGACAATCATACGATACTCGGAATCATGACATAGCCAAGTTGACAGATATTTTTGAGGAACACAATTCAATCCATGACACCCTCTTCTATCCCATACCTCTCCCATCTCATTTAATGACAATCCTCTCCTTTCTGTTGCTCACATCAAAACTTTAGAATCTTGCTTGACTCTCCTTTCTCCCATATCCCACATGGAATTAATCGGCAAATCCTGTCCCTTCTAACCTCTAAAATTCTGTAAGTTCAGAATCTGACCCCTTGCAACTCTACTGTTAATACCTTTATTTACCTAGCATTATCTCCAGGAACTCAGCCAATGTTATCTTTTTAAAATTAATTCATGTTACTCTTCTATTCGAAACTTTGTATCACACACACACACACACACACACACACACACACACACACACAAAAAAAAAAAAAAAAAAAACCTAAGAGTTTACAGTGACCTATAAGACCTTAAACAATCTGGCAGCTGTTATTTCTCTGACCTCACTTCCTATCACTCTCCCCACCTCAGCCTATTTATAGTGTTCCAGACCCACTTGCCTATTCCTTAAATACTGTGGGCACGCTCCCAGACTTCAGAAATTGCATGGGTTGCTCCTTCCGCTCAGAATCTCCTGGAAAGGCCAGGAATGTGTAAAGAACTCATAAGAATCAGACGTCTCATTTCTTGTGTTTACTGCAATCTTCAATTCATGCAGATATTATTATCATAGATGTCTGAGGTTTTCTGCAGCTACTTGGAGACCAGAGAAACCCATCCTTCCATCTGAATGCATGCTACCTAGCCTCCTGCATATCTAACCATATCTGTAAGCTTCAGTATTATTTGTCATCAAAGGAACCTTATACCCTTCAACTGTGTTGGCAGCTCTCTGTCAGCCACGTCACTGTCCTCAGAGTCAACATAAAATGATCACACATTGCAAACATGATCAAAGTCTGAAGACAAATATTTAAAGGCACAAAACCCCAGGAGAAGGGGAGAAAATAGGAAAATATGAAGGGAAGATGAGAAATGAGTTATGGTTTATAATATAAAAGGATATATATTTGCAATTTTGAAATAATGGTATTATTTTATAATTTTCTTTTTTTAACCTTTGACTCAGTAAAAGTCATAACCATATATTATTAACATTTAAGAGTCAATATTTTGGAAAACTGAGTTAGATTACTTTGGGTGTGGGGAGGACCACGGATATGTCTTCTAATACAGTTTTTAATGCCAGATAATCTTCAGAGTAGATTACTTTTGAAACGTTCTAACTTTACTTTTGAAAGGTTACAACTGAATTGTATATCACAATTGACAGAGGTCTGTCTTACATACTAAACCAGTTAAGAATATCTCACAATGAGAGCTATTTCTTATACAGCATTAATTATAATTGCTATAACATTAGATTACATTAAATTAGAAATAAATTTAAAATATAGAGTATGTTAATAAGGCTGCCAAACAGATAGCTAATATCAGTATAACATACTCTTTTTAAGAGTAAAGTTTTACAGTAATCACTTTTTATTCTTTAAAAAATCACCCTCAGTGATTTTAATTGTGTATATTTCTTATTTATTTTCAGTGCCGTTGACAGAAGCCTGGCAATTAAGAGTACGTTAAATTTACTTAAAACATAATCCTTGTTCGATTTAGCCATGACATTTTTTTTCATTCAATAAAAACCGCCATGCATTCTTTTACATTTCTTTCAATTATGAGGAGTTATTTTTATTCTGCCCCAAACTAGAGTTTTGAAATAACGGACTAGATAAACAGGCTGAACTTTTCCAATAATTTTCCTCATTAAACGTCCTAGGTATGGTACATACATCACCCGCCAGGGACCATTTCTTTTATATCACCTCCAGCTTGTTTATAGACCCTTGCCAGCACTAGACAGTTGCACAGACCGAGTTTGGATGGGCATTTTCTGGATGCCTGCAAGCTGCATTAACAGCCCCAGTGAACCTTCCAACGATATCGGCCTGCTGATTAACTGATACAAAAACTCCAGCAGGTAAGCGTGTGTATATTTTCTCTTTCTCTCCCTTAAGCAGATCTGTCTTTCTCAAGTGTAAACCAGCAAAACAGAAGTTAACAACATGCCTCCTCATGAGAGGCATGTGTGTAATGAGAATGTCTACCTAGCTTACTAATTTTTTGTTTCTGGAACAGACACAATTCAAAGTCATCTGTGCCAGTGTGGTATGCTGGCTTACCTAAGACTGCCTGGGGTACCTGTCATGGCCTTCTTTCCTCCTCAAGGTGCGATGGGCTTTGCGATTATAGATTTTTGTCTGTTTGGTTCAGTTCATGGATGGTAAAGCACTACAGTGAACCGGAAAGGAAGACAATGATACTTGTGACAGCTCTCGCTTGTATCCATACTTGAGTTATAAACATCCATAAATCACCAAAATACCATAACCAATAAACTGATGAGGTTAGTCTTAAAGCAGCAATCTCCCCATAGCTGCCTATGGATGATTAACTAGTAAAAATACGTCATCTGTGAAAGAGAAGAAAAATAGACACAAAATGGAGACCTCCCAGCACGCAGGGAGGAAAATAACGTAGGATAAATAAGGGGATAAAATCTGAAAGATTTCTAGTTTTCCTAGATTTAGAAAGTATTATTAAAAGCCAAATAACACCAGAGTAAATCACTTCTGAAAACTTCTAATCTGAATAAGAAAATGGTATACATGAATTGCACCTGACAGCTTACGTAGGGCTTTTCACATTTTATGTCACTTAATAATACTTGGCAGCACATTAGACTATTTTATAACATGAAGTGAAAATATTATCGTAAGTGTCAGCAAGTTTAGAAGTAAATTAAAAATTATTTTAATTAAATGTTAATGAGGCTATCTTTTAGGTTTAACTATTCATAAAACCGTCTCCTTATTCTTATATGAAATATTTAGAATTAATTTATGAATTATGTATCGTTTAATATTTAAACATGCAGATGGAAACATAACAGAACACCAGTGTCCTTGGGTAGAGGAAATATAGGAAGAAAATATGTAGACATGCTTTAAAGTGCCTACAACAATATGCACAAGGTTCAGCTTCCCTTCAAATAAGCATCTTTTCATACCTTTTCAGAAAAAATTTAATGTTCACTTGCATGTTAGCAATCCTCACCTTCCCTAAGCAGTTTAAAGACTTCAAACCCAACATTGACATTTTGGCAATGCTCTCTGGTTCCTCACTATAATCTCTTCAGAAGAGAGAGATGTCACCACGGACGTCGATATTGTTTCCCTCTGTGCAGGACTGCTCCCAGCAGAATCACCAGGGTTTCTCAATCCCAGCACTATTCACATTTGGAGCGGGAAAAGTCTTCGTTGGAGTTGGGGAGGGGCGATTTCCCATGCATTTCAGGATGTTTAGCAATAGCCCTATATCCCAGGACCCCTGGCCTCTGCCCCCTGGAGGTCAGTAGCATAGCACCCCGCCCCCTAGTTGTGACAATCAAAAATGGTTCCAGATATTGCCAGTTGCCCCTTGGGGGTCCAAACCTCTCCAGATTGAAGACTGCTGCTCTAAACAAATATTGAGTAAGAAGTTGGGCCTCTGAGCAGGTGATCCCAGATGGAAAACAAACAAAACTCCATCAGATGGAATGTCCCCATGGTAGGTATGAGCCATTTTTCACAAAGGAGAAATGTGTGGTCTAGAGAAAATAAGCGTCTTGCTCCAGCTCCAAAATTATTCTGTGCTGGTACAGAATTCTAACTTAGATCTGACCAACTCCAAATCCAATGCTGTAACTGCCAGTTGTAATATGAGGAACTAATGTTCCATAATAGAAAACTACTTACCGCCCTTTCAAAGAACAAGCACTTTTAGCAGGTTTAGGACTAGAGCAGATATTAGGAGAAACCATCATTTGACAGTCATATCAAGCGATGGAGACCAAAAACACCTGCAAGGGGGAGAAATTCTAGCTCTTCTTTGTTTCCTGGATTTTTGTTTCATAACTTCTGAAATATTTTAAATAACTTCCAGAGTTGTAATGTAGAAATTTTATTTCTTATATGATTTTTGTAGAATCTTTTCTTTCATGGCTTCTTTCATCCCGAGAAATCTGAGAGCTGCTTAATAATACCACGTCCCTCTGGCAGGACCAGCATCTATTCATGTTTCTTAGAAATAAATTATTAACTCTTTCTTCTCACAACAATATAAAAAACAACATGTATATGAGATGTTAGGTTGGCAATTGTGGGGAACAGCAACTCATCCTGAGTTGACAGAGTCTGGGAAAGACCACTGAAAAATGAATTATCTCCAAACTGATGCTTAATTTGCTTATCCCGGGAGAGGAATCTCAGGGCAACAACTCTGGAGCTAGTTCCAAGAAATGGTTGTCCCTGGACACGACTTGTCCCCGTCAGCTGCTACTTCTGTTGGGAGTGGTCCTCGTCGGTTCTTGCCAGCCGCCTAAGACAGCTGTTGCTGGGTCTCTCGTGCCTTGTGTTGTTTACAGAACTGCTCCTCTATGACTGGACGGAAAGGAGTCTCTCTCACACTTGCACTAAAGTCAGAACTAAAGACCTTTGCTGGGAACTCCAGGGACCACGTGGTGTATCTATACTTCCTTCAAGAAAAATGTTTCCAAATATTTCAAAACCGTTTAGAATGGCATAGGGTGTTTAGTCTATGTGATACCTCGGAATGAACACACATAACTGCCCCCTCTGTTCTCTTCAACTCTACTCAGATTTCATTTAGTCAGGCTGTGGCAATGAAAAGCACATCAGGTCGCCTAACTCTAGCTCTGTCTAATTGCAGGTAATTAGCAGAATTATCAATAAACCCTAATATCTCTTTACATGTCCTCTCATAAGGCAAATCAAGCCCTAAAAGCATCACTAGATAAACCATACTTTGTCAAGGAACCAAATTCAGATTACAGGGAAGAATCAGAGTTTTGTGGCTTTACATCAATTAACTCCATCTTTTCAGCCTGAAAAGTTAACTCTCAGCACGAGGGCAGCTGTAAACAAAAGGAAGTTCTACCCAGACCCCAAATAACTAAAGCGTGGAACCCTGGTGGTGCGGTAGCTAAGAGCTCAGCCGCTAACCAAAAGCTCAGCAATTCGAGTCCACTAGCTGCTCCCTGAAAGCCCTATTAGGCAGTTCTACTCTGTCCTGTAGAGTCGCTATGAGTCAGAATCGACTCAATAGCAATGATTTGTTTTTTTTTTTTTTTTTACTTTTCAATAAAAGCCAAATTATGACACAAAACCTTCAGACGATGCAAAGTCTCTAATTATAGTAATCATTATTCTAATCATTTATTTTTGCACAATACACAACACGGAGCTAAATAAGTGAGATTCTCATGTAGATTCCGAGAGCCAACACAAATTCAAACCCAAGTACTTATAAGCAAGTTAAGTGAAATACTTTTTGAAAGTAGATTAATATAAAGTTTAAAATAAATCAAATCTAGCTACTTTGGAAAACAACGTGGTAATTCCTCAAAGTGCTAAACATAGAGTTAACTTATGATCCAAACATTCCGCTACTGAGTGTATATCCAAGAGAAATAAAAATATATGTCCACATGAAAACTTATAAACAACTGTTCATAGCAATATTATTCATAATAGCCAGATAGTGGGAAAAACCTAAACCTCCATCAACTAGTTAATCCACATCATGAAATATTACACTGTCATAAACAAGAATGAATTCATGCTACAATATAGATGAACCTTGAAGATACGATGCCAAGTGAAAAGAAGCTAGTCACAAAGAACCACCTAGTGTATCCTTGCATTTGTGTCCAGAACAGGTACATACATAGAGGCAGAAAGCAGACTACTGGTTGCCTAGGTTGCTGAGGGTGAAGGGAAGTGGGGAGTCACTGCTAAAGAAAATGTTCTAAAATTAATTGTCATTACAGTCGCACAACTCTTTGAATATACTAAGAGACATCAAATTGTACAATTTAAATTGGTGGGTTGAGCTGTATGTGAATTATATCTCAATAAAAACTGAAAAAATATATTAATTAAACAAAATAAAATGGATAGAAAGGCACAGCACTCATTGAATCTGAACGCTAAAAAGATGGTAAATTCTGAAACTTGGTGGGACATTAGTCCCAGGGGCCATTTTGAAGTAGGTATCAAGAGCAGCCTTTGCTAACTCACGAAAGAAAGGAAGGCTGTAACTTCTTTTAACCTTTTCTGTTTTACAGCCTTTGGAAGAGCAAAAAGAAAGAGAGCAGTTTGATTATGACTCCAGCTATATTTTTACCATATTGGAAAGAAAATAGATTTGATTTAACAAGATAAAAGTAGTATTCTCATAATGTTTTAAAATCAATTGTTTATTTTTATCTAAATTCTTTCCAAATAACTTTACTAATAACATTTAGCATGCTCACAATGTCTGCAGTAGTTAAAGTTCATGTCTCCTATAAATCCTATGGACTTGAATTCCTACAACTAAAAAAAATTCATTATTAAAATTATTAATTATTAATTATTAAAAAATGAACAGAAGACTAAACAGACCTTTCAAAAAGAAAAGAATACAAAGGTCAAAAAGAACATGAAATACTGTTCAGTATTATCAGTTATCAGAGAAACACAAATTAAAATCACAGTGAGATCCCAATCACACACATTAGGATAGCTAAAGTTAAAAGGACTGACAACACCAAATGTTAGCAAGTATCTGGAGCAACTGGAATTGTCATATTTGGTGATAAACCAAAAACCCACTGCCATCAAGTCAATTCCGACTCATAGCAACCCTATAGGACAGAGAGGAACTGCCCCATAGGGTGTCCAAGGCTGTAAAACTTTACAGAAGCAGACTGCCACATCTTTCTCCCATGGAGTGGCTGATGGGTTCAAAATGTCAACCTTTCGGTTAGCAGCCGAGTGCTTTAACCACTGCACCACCAGGGCTCCACACTGCTGATAGAAGTGTAAAATACAACCTCTTGAGAAAATTTTTGGCAATTTTTTATAAAGTTAAACATTCAGCTATACTATTTCCAGCAATTCTATTCCTAGGTATTTACCCAAGAGAAATAAACCCATAGGTCTGCAAAAAAGACTTTTATCGAAAAGTTCAGGGCAGTTTTATCCATGAAAACCAAAAACTGAAAATAACCCAAATTCCATCAGTAGGAGAAATGGATAAACTGTTCATCTCTTTCAATCCCTTGCCACTGTGGGATATGAATTCCTCATCGTTACCTTTCGGTTTACTAATTTTCCCTCTGACTTGGTCCAGTCATCATTTTATCCAGTTTATTAAATCTGCTTTACTTCAGTGATGCTACTCTGTATGTCTAGGATTTTTACCTTGTTTCTCTACGTAACTATCGGTCGTTCTATTTCTGCTCCTTGCTTACAATTTCTTGTCCTTTTATGGCTGTTATATCTTTATTTTTTATGATCCTAAACACTTTTAAGAGTCATTACTAATTCTTTTTCATCTAGAGTGAATTCTCCTTATTACTGATTTTATTGCTACATTCCTTAATATTGAGTTTTCTGATATGTTTTAGTAATTTGGTGTGCAGACTTGACTTGAGAAAGTGTTTCTTCTCTTTTTACTTCACCCTTCCTCCTCCTCCTTCTCGCTACATGATCCTTATCTAAAGATTTGTAATTGTTTTCACCAAGTTCTCTCCCTAAGCCCCCAGTCCAGGACCACGTCTTACATGTGCGGCACATGGCTACTTACCTGTGGAACATGGGACATACTGACAGATTTTGTTATCTCTAATCATTCCTTTCTCCCTGTAAATGTGCAATTTTATATGATCCATAGACCTAGAAAGGTGTTGCAGAATTTTTTTTCAGGTTGCTCTTCTGAAGACAGAAGCCCACCCCGGTCCCCAGGTTTAAGCAGAGATCAGTGCTAATTGTCCCCCTCAAATGGGTATTATTAGTCCTTTTCATCCTGTTAGGTGCCATCAAGTCAGTTCTGATTCATAGCATTCCCATGTACGACAGAACAAAACACTGCCTGATATACGCCATCTCACAATCATTGCTATGTTTGAGCCCATTGTTGCAGTCACCGCGTCAATCCATCTCATTGAGTGTCTTCCTCTTTTTTTGTCGACCCTCTGCTTTACCAAGCATGATGACCTTCTCCAGGAACTCAGCCCTCCTGATAAAATGTCCAAAGTATATTAGGAGGCTCCTGTTGGCCTTCAGTACTACAGTTTAAGTATATAAACCATCTGACTTTCTATCAAGACAGAAATCCTTTCTTATTAAATTTTCTGCCCCTAGTAGCTAGCAGGAGCCCTAGTGGCACAGTGGTTAAGAGCTTGGCTATTAACCAAAAGGTTGGCAGTTCGACTCCACCAGCTTCTCCCTGAAAACCATTTGGGACAGTTCTGCTCTATCCTATAAAGTCACAATGAGCCAGTATTGACTCAATGGCAATGGTTTATTTTTTTTTTTTCTTATTTCCCCTTTCTTCCCCTTTCCTTCCTCCCTTTTCACATTGTTATTTCTATAGCAAATAAAAGAGGAACCAGGCAGTCCCTTCCAAAGAAACTGCATCTTGATGGGTTTTTATCTTTGTATATAGACAAAAGCCATTTCATTATTTTGCCCAGGAGCAGACAAACTTCAGAAAACTGGTGACTAGCTTCATAAGAAGCTGATGAAAATTTTCAGCCATTACCAACGGCATGCTGTTCTTGTTGTTGTGTGCCATAAAATAACCCTGTATGACAGATTAGAACTACTTTATAGGGTTTTCGAGGCTATAATTGTGTGTGTGTGTGTGTGTGTGTGTGCTTTAAGTGAAAGTTTACAGCTCAAGTTACTTTCTCCTTCAAAAATTTATATACACATTGTTTTGTGACATTGGTTGCGATCCCCACAATGTGATAGCGCCCTCCCCTTTTCCACCCCAGGTTCCCTGGGTCCGTTCATCCATTTCCTGCTCCTTCCTGCCTTCTCATCCTGCTTTTGGACAAGAGCTGCCCATTTGGTCTTGTACGCTTGATTGAGCCAAGAAGCATGTCCCTCACGTGTGTTATTTTTTGTTATATAGGCCAGTCTAATCTTTGTCTGAAAAGTGGGCTTCAGGAATGGTTTCAGTTTTGGGTTAGCAGAGAATCCAGGGGACCATAGTTTTGGGGGTTCCTCCAGTCTCTCTCAGACCAGAAAGTCTGGTCTTATGTGAATTTGAATTCTGTTCTACATTTTTCTCCTGCTTTGTCTGGGATTCTCTGTTGTGATCCCTGTCAGGGCGGTCATTGGTGGTAGCTGGGCACCATCTAGTTAGTCTGGTCTCAGGCTGGTGGAGTCTCTGGTTCATGTGGGCCTTCAGTCTTTTGGGCTAACATTTTCCTTGTGTCCTTGGTTTTCTTCATTCTCCTTTGCTCCAGGTGGAATAGGACGAGTAGATGTATGTCAGATGGCCGATGGCTACTCAAAAGCTTTTAAGACTCCAGATGCTACTCACCTCAGTGGATGTAGAATATTTTCTATATGAACTATGTTATGCCAGTTGACCTAGATGACCCCAGAGACCATGATCCAGGCCCCAGCCCTAGCTACTCTGTCCCTCAAAGTGTTTGGATATGTCTAGGAAACTTCCATGCTTTTGCTTTGGTCCAGTTGTGCTGCTTCCTGTATATTGTGTACTGTCCTTCCCTTCACCCAAGTTAACACTTGTCTGCTATCTAGTTAGTGATTTCCCCTCCTCCCGACCCTCATAATCATCAAAGAATGCTTCTTTCCGCGTGTAAACTTTTCTTGAGTTCTTGTAACAGCGGTCTCATATAATATTTGTCCTTTTGTGAACGACTTTTTTCACTCAGCATAATGCCCTCCAGATTCATCCATGTTGTGAGACGTTTCGCAGATTCATCATTGTTCTTTATCTTGCGCAGTATTCCATTGTGTGGATGTAACGTAATTTGTTTACCCATTCACCTGTTGATGCGCATTTAGGTTGTCTCCACCTTTTTGCTATTGTGAACCATGCTGCAGTGACCATGGGTGTGCACGTCTGTTCGTGTGACGGCTCTTAACGGCAATGGGTTTGGTTTTTATTTTTATACCTAGCATAGTGTTTCATGGAAAGTAGATCTTTATTAAATATTTCATGAAATAATGAACAAATGAAAAAATTTTTATGGTAAGAGCAGAATTTTGAGATGAAATGGAGACTTTTGCGCCATTTTGAAAAAGAGTTACCGCCATCAAGAAAATTTGGTATGTAATGGACCTAGTGACACCACTAGGGTTGGTGTCACCCAGTGCAGTAACTCGTGGTGTCAAATCCCCCAGCCCAAGGTGGGAAAGGCCAGCCAGGGAGCCTCCCCCCTTCCTCTGCAAGGCTCAGCGCAATGGTGCACCCCCATCCCTCCCACCCCCGCCCCCCCCGTGACTCCACCTGCAGCTCCCCCTTCTTCCATTGGCCAAGGCAGAGACCCCTCTCCGCCCAATGGCAGGCGCCACAGCCCAGCAGCCTGCACCCTGACTGGAGGGTGAGGGGTGGGTGAAGAGTTACCACTCTGGATGACGGGTTATACCAATCCCAGTGACCCCACAGCCTTGGCGGCCCCTCCCCTGCCAATGCCGGCTTGCCTGTCGCAGCTGCGGTCCCTGGGGTCTTTTTGGTGTCACCTCCTCTGACAGTGTCAGGGGGTACCGTCTGCTCCCCCAACACCCCCCCCAAATGACACCCCTGAATGATCCCACAAAATGAATATTGATCCTTGTTAATTTCCTACAGGAAAATCCAAACTCATGCAAACTAAAGATGCAGCATGATGAAGCTCCGTTTTTACTCACGTCGCCTTCCCATCTTATCCATAAGCTTCAGTTCCAAAACTGGGCTCTCTCAACCTCTGGACCTCTACAAAAATGGTTTCTTCTGCCTAGAGGATTATGCCCTCATCCACTTGGAAAATTCTCTGACATCTTTTATTCAAGAATCTCTGCAAAGTCATCCCTCACCATTCTTTGCATCCCAACCCTCAAGCCCAAGGACGGTTTAACACTCTTTCCTCTGCACACCTGTGACACTGTTTCTCCACCATCGCTCTTACCACTTCACGCTGTAATGGTGTAAACGCGTCTCCCCATTGGTCAGAGAGCTGTTGAGTTCAGAGATCACGTGTCACTGATCTTCACATTTACAGAACCTGAAAAGGCCTCATAATACAGTAGATGGTTAATACATTTCTGACGACTGCTCAGTGAATAAATAATAGTAGTTTGTGATATCTCATGTTCGAGTAGGGTTTGAGAGCTATTTTAATTTTTTTTTTTTAATAAGCACATTTGAAGCAAAAGATACAACCCTTGCTTCCTAGCGCATTGACTTGGTGACACTTGATTCCTAGGAGAAGTTTCGTATTCTGTGATTCGGCAAATCCTCAATGAATGGCAGCCACATGCTAAGCTTTGTGGTGGCTGAGGAAGATAGTATCGTGGGAGATCTTCCCCTGGGCTTCTAAATTATTGTATAATTATAAACTCCTGACGACAAGTGATGCTGCAATAGTTACGTCTCATTTAACAGACTTTCATACCTGGGAATAGAGAATCACAGACTGTGTACACACCAGAATATCTGAAGAAATCTTCAAATGCTGACTATCTCGTTTTGCAAAGATATTATATATTATATATAGCATCTCTGTCCTATTCTACTCTATTGAAATTTGATACTTTAAATTCTGTAACACATATGATGTACTCTCATCAGCTAAGGCCTTTTCTTGGGCCACGGTAAGTGCCAATGGTTTCAATTACAAAGTGCTACTGGTGAGCATCATTGGATAAAATCTTAAAATCTGCCAAACAGAGATACGACTGCAGCATAAGGAACAGCATGACTGTTGATTCAATTTACATTATTTTAATCCTTGATCACACTGGAGACAAGAGCACCTTCAAAAATTCTACACATTCACCAAATATCCTCATATTAGATGAAGCGATAACATTGTTAGACCTTATATAACAGATCAAGTGCCTATAGGCAGTCAAGGAGCCCCGGTGGCACAGGGGTTGAGTGCTAGGCCGCTAACCGAAAGGTCAGCGGTTCGAACCACCGGTCACATGTGGCAGTCTGCTTCCATAAAGATTACAGCCTAGTAAACCCTATGGGGCAGTTCTACTCTACCCTATAGGGTCACTATGAGTCTGAATCAACTTGACGGCAACGGGTTTCATTTGGGTTTTACAGGCAGTCAGGAGTCCCTGGGTGGCGCAAACGGTTAAGCGCTCAGCTTCTAACCAAAAGGTTGGTGGTTCAAATTCACCCAGAGGCACCTCAGAAGAAAAGCTTGGCAATCTCCTTCCAAAAGATCACAGCCACTGAAAACAGTAAGGAGCACAGTTCTGCTCTGAAACACTTGGGGTCGCCATGAGTCAGAATCGACTTGACAGCAACTGGTTCTCACAGGCAGCTAAGAATATACTTCAGAGACTTTAAATAGACTGAGATTCCCTCTCACTGCAATTCCAGACATCAGACCGACTGCCATCAAACTTTCCATCATACCATCTTTAAAGCAGCATCCAAAATCAACATGGCATTGCTTATCAACAGGTCTTACGAGTGGGCATGCTCAGTCTGAGATCATCTGGTTCCCTTTTTTAACAAAATTCCATCCTCACTGTGATGATGATATGTTGGACAACAGGCAAAGTTCCAGCTAATCAGTCTGTAGCAAAAAGATTCTTAATTTGCCATGGAAACAAGATTGTGCCAGATCTAAATCCAAATTAACTATATTATCTATGAAAACTCACATTTAAACCGCTTAGTCTCCGAAGTTTTTAAAATATTCATAGTTGACTTAAAAAAAGATTTTGATGCTCATTCAATGGTTCAAGTTGAAAGTATAAAACATTTTGAAATGATAGTTAGATTTCATTTTTAAAAAATGCTTTTTTTTAATATTCAAACAATGATATTTCCTTTCCCTTCAAACAAAGTGGGTAAACCAGGATAAATAGAAATTGAAGAAATGTACCAACTAAATTTGGTTCTGTTCAATTCTAAAGCGATTAACTGAATGAGCATGAATGAAATTTGTTTCTAGGGTTATTTGATATTGATCCTTCATAAAAGGATGTCTTAAGATTCGATAAATTTCATTCAAAATGTACACTCTTGAAGACTATGAACAGTAAAAAGTTATTTCACCTTTTATTTTAAAACAGAAAGACTCAAATGCATGTGCTACAATATAATTATAATACCAATTTATTTTGGGTAAAAACATGATAATAGACATAATAATATGGTAGGAAGTAAAGTGCCTTCTTTAATTTAAAAAAAAAAAATTGCTGTGGAGTCGCTTCCGACTCATGGCAACCCTACAGGACGAGTAGAACTGTCCCATAGGGTTTCCAAGGAGCACCTGGTGGATTTGAACTGCCAACCTTTTGGTTAGCAGCTGTAGCTCTCAACCACTGTGTCACCAAGGCTCCCTTCTTTAATTACTGGTGGTGAATTATCAGCATAATGTTTTGTGCTTCAACAGAATTACCCTAGTAGGCAGATGAACACACTGCAAACAAAATGTCCTATTTTTACAGTAGCTTGTGCTGGTGTGAGGCTTGTTAATTCAATCTTCTCTCGTTATTCATTTTAAAATCTAAGTCCGTGAGCTTTCCCATTCCCCTGCAAGGGATGTGAATTAAGATTTAAACAGCAGTCTATTTCCACATCCATTGCAATGCAGTCACACAAGAGATCAAACAAACACAACTTCTGTATACTCTTTCATGTGAAGGAAATAGACGAGGCTGTCCCCTTGAGAAAATGTGTGAGAGATTTAAAAGGCAAAATAAAATGTTCAGAGGGAAGAGAATAAAATAGTGCAAAGAGAAAAATTAAGAAAATGTGGCAAGTGTCATTGCAGTCTCCTTGCTAAATGGAAGATCAAAACCTGCGGTTTCCTCATTAGACTTTATCCTGTTCCCTTGCATCTCACCCAGAGAAATGCAGGAAGCAATTAAACCCTAGGCTGCTGCAGCCACAGAGGTTCTGGATGGCCTGACACTGGAAGCATCAGAAAGAAACGACTTCTGCACAGTGGGTAGATTTTTTTCAGGTGTTACTTAGCCTGGAAGCTGCTCTTTTCCTGCCACAAAGCAAAGGCTGTCTCTCACAACCTCTTACTGCCAGTGAAAAGTACAGGCACAGGAAGCTAAGAGAAGATTGTAAAGAAAGACCAAAGCCATATCCCCAGTGGGGATGGCATTTTCAGAGCTTACAATGGAGGAGAAGAAATTGTTGGTAACACATTAGAAACCTGGATAGTTAAACTTATAAAGTGTGGTTGATAAAGACCTTTAAAATAATTAACAGCAAGGCATTGCATACAGGAGAACAAAAATACTCTTCTGTTAGCATATATGTCTGTCTTACCTAGTGCTGCTGTAACACAAATACCACAAATGGGTGGTTTTAAAGACCAGAAGTTTATTTCCCTACGGTTCTGGAAGCTAAAAGTCTAAATCAAGGTATCGGCCATGTTGATTGCTTCCTTGTTGGTATCGTCCGAGTTCTTTGGTGTTTCTTGGCTTGCAGACAATCCGCTCATGTCGTCTGTTACCCCCCATGTATGTGTCTCTGTGTCTAATCTGCTCTTTTCATTACACAGAAGTGATTAGATTTAGAACCCACCCAACTTGAGTATGGCCTAATTTACATAACAAATAAAAACCTATTTCCAAACAGGATCATATTTACGGTATTAAAAAAAGACCAAAACCCATTGCTGTTGAGTTGATTCTGAGTCATAGCGACCCTAAAGGGCAGAGTAGAACTGCCCCATAGGGTTTCCAAGGAGCGCCTGGTAGATTTGAACTGCCAACCTTTCGGTTAGCAGCCATAGCACTTAGCCACTACACCACCAGGGCTTCCATTTACAGGTATAAGGGCCAGGATCTCAACACATATTTAGGGAGATACAATTCCATCCACAGCAATGTCTTAAAACGAAAAATGTAGGACACAGGAGAGTAAATAATATCGAATTCTGGTGCTGAACCCTAAAGGCCAGGCCCCAGTCTCAGCAAAGTCCCTGGGCCCTGCCTGGCACAACTGTAGTAAAACTATCCACCTTCAAGCATCTGGGTGGTACAAACGGTTAATGCGCTCAGCTGCTAACCTAAAGATTGGAGGTTCAAGTCCAACCAGAGGTACCTTAGAAGAAAGGCCTACTTCCAAAAAATCAGTCATTGAAAACCCCATGGAGCACAGTTCTACTCTGTCACACATGGGGTCGCTATGAATCAGAACTGACTCATCAGTAACCATTACTGTGAGCACAGATATTTGAAGTTCATGGAAACAGCAAGCAGGCCTGCATTCTTGTTCAAAACATGAGTCCATTCTGAGTTTCATTCCACGTTGTGTTAAAGAAGTTAAAAAGCCCAAGTAAACCCAGGTGTGTCGCTCACACGATATGGATGTATTATATTTTATAGCAACAGTAAGTAACTTCCACTTTAGGATCTTGGTGTGGTATGGTAGTAAAGAATT
Source organism: Trichechus manatus latirostris (assembly GCF_000243295.1). Classification (NCBI taxonomy): domain Eukaryota; kingdom Metazoa; phylum Chordata; class Mammalia; order Sirenia; family Trichechidae; genus Trichechus; species Trichechus manatus. The sequence goes on from NW_004444156.1 coordinate 972,457, forward strand.
TTAAATACAATGCAAATACAACTTGTCTAAAATATTTCAGGCCTTTTAGGGCGTGAATTGAAAGAAGTCAGTGTGTGGTATGTACTGGGTCAACTTCAGGTGGAAAACAAAGGCACTGAGGCCTCTGTATAAGGACCTCTTTGGGGTCCCTGCTTGTATGACGTGAATCACACACAGGGACACCTTTTATTATCATTATTTCGTATATATATATATATACACTAATTTCTCATACAAAAATTCCTACACATATTGTTTTGTGACATTAGTTGCAATCCCCACAATGTGACAGCACACTCCTCCTTTTCACCTTGGGTTCTTGTTATGCATTCAACCAGTTCTTGTCCCTTCCTGGCTTCTCATCCTACTTTTGGACAGGAGCTGCCCATTGGGTCTCATTTTTGTAAGAGTGTGCTTCTTGTCTGCTCTGGGGGTATCTGTTGGGTTGGCCTAACGGTTCAGTTACTTCTCTAAAACCATCTTCAAAGAGGTTTTGAAAAATTCTAAGGAAAACAAACAAGGATAGGTTGAGCAGGACTAAGCCCAGAGGTGCCAGAGATACCAGAGGACAAAGCCAGACGTGCCACGGAAGAACAGACCTGGTGATCTGCTTCCAAAACAAACAAAAAATTAGCCATTGATAACCCTCTGGAGCACATGTCTACTCTGGCACACGTGGGGTCACCGTGACTCAGAATTGACACTTTAGAAAAAGCCCCGCTTGGCCCACTAAGTTCCTATGGACTATAACTCCTTGAACTCTGGGTCTCTCTTCCCAGCCTTGCATGAGACCAGGATTTATGACAGTGACTTAGAGTAGGTGTTCTCAGTCAGGGGCAATTTTTGTCGCTCCTTCCCCCAGGAACATTTGGCAATGTCTGGAAACCTTTTGATGGTCACACCTGGGTAATCTAGTGGGAAGAGGCCAGCGATGCTGCTAAACATCCTGCAATGCCCAGGAATGCTCCCCATAACACAGAATTCTCCAGTCCAAAATATCAGTAGTGCCGCTGTTGAGAAACCCTGACTTACGGTATTCCATCCCACAAATACTCATGGCAATGGTATTTGCCTAATGGTTTCCCCAGGCTGGGTGTAGTGCATATTGCTTATGAGGTGTATCTTCTCCACTCCCCTTCTCCCAGCTGTTTCATTAGCTCTTATGTGGCTATGGTGAGTGACATGAGTTTTGGATCTAAAAATCTTTGGAAACTGCTCAGCAAAATGAAGTCTGTTCCAACGGTCACATAATTACAGAATTATCCAAGCAGGAATGCTTTGACAAAGAGATGCTGTCAAACTAAGAGAGAAACAAATTTCATTTACGCCTAGTCAGGAAGAAGGCAGGGAGATTTAGCAGCCATAAAAGATGTACAATTGAGTCTTTTATCCATCACTTTCTCAGAAAAAAAAGAGATACAGGGAATGTGCTGGATTTACACTGTTGTGCTGGAATAGTTACTGACAAGGAAGGTGTAAAAACAAACCAGGCCCGTTTATCAACTCCAAGAAGATTACAAAGAGAAATTTGCTTCAGCAGAACCAACTATTGTATGAAAACTCCATGGTATAGTACATAGCACGTAGAAATGGTCTTGACAACAAAAAAAAACTTCTTAAGGATTCCTATTTGCCCTATTTTCAAGTACAAAAGGCAACGAGAAATGGAAGTAAGCAAATCAAAACAATTCATTTGAAATGCTATAGTTTGTGTACAAAATGTTGTTATGGAAACATCAGCAATACGACAGGTGATCTGCATCATTTTTCTGTCCTGAATCTGCCCAACGTCTAGTGCGTCACAACTCACATCTCTGAACAAAAGAACGAGTTCTCCAAGGCTGGAGTTTAAAATGAAGAAATCTGACACTCTTTGCAGATGCCATATTTACTGCCTCCTTAGGTTTACATCCTAACCAATGTTGCCACTTAACACCATCCTCACAACTCTGCTCTAAATTCCACCTTCCACGTAACCTGTGCAATTAAAAATAAATAAACAAAAAGGCATTTATGGGCTAGTGAGTAGAGCGACAACGTGACATTGAAAAACTACGATATGCTCAATAGCTGATTAATATAGTGGCAAAATGGTTAAATGTTTGGCTGCTAACCAAAAGGTCAGCCGTTCGAATCCTCCAGCTGCTCCTTGGAAACCCTATGGGGAAGTTCTACTCTCTCCCACAGGGTCGCTATGAGTTGGAATCAACTCGAC
>NW_004444156.1:975257-977050 GCF_000243295.1 Trichechus manatus latirostris
TTTTTTTGTTTGTTCCCTGCTGGTTCCCACACAAGGTGAGCCTTGTTTCCTATATAGTAAATAATTGTTTACAGTGGACTGCTCGTTTTCTATGGAAAATTATCTATGGGAATTCTTTGACTCCAGGATGAAGTTGTGCTATTCCAGAGGAAGTTCGCCAGGAAATTTTAAACGCTGATGTTTTAGGAATCTAAGCTGCTGCACAGTGGCTGCAACAATGGGCTCAAGCGTAACGACGATCACGAGCATGGCGCAGGACCGGGCAGTGCTTTGTGCTGTTGTACACGGGGTCGCTGTGAGTTGGAACCAACTTGATGGCATCTAACAACGACAACAAGAAGCTGTTGATGATAGATGATTTTACAGATGTTAAGATGTTTTGAAAAATGTGCATTATAGAATCAATGAATGCAATAAATGTATGGTTTGATGTTATGTGAACAATACAAAAGATATAAATTTGGGCTCCAAATCCATACTGGTTTGAGACTACAACTTGTAAGCAAACTTCCCATCCCATCCCCACTCTGCAAAGCACCAAGGCTAAATCCTTCTAGTCCCTGAAAGTAGGGAAGGTAGGTATTTTCTTCTTGTTCACTCTTAGAATAAGGGATTATACCTTTTGGATCCTAGGTTTCTGCAATTCTCCTACCAGCTCTCCTACTCGGGAGAGCTCTGGGCTCTGTCTTCTGTACCCTCTGTCTGCCCGATCAGAAAAACTAAAGTTCCCCAGACTTGTCAAGTGCGCTCAAGGTAAAAACAGCTCCATTACTCCACCTGCTTCCCTGGATTTCTGTCTTCAATTACATGTTAGCTCCCAAATCCTTTATCATCTTAACACTTCTTCCATGCTTTTAAGAAGATGTAATTGTATTGTATCTAATCCTTTAAGTATTTTTGGTGATAAGTTCAGTCAAACTCACCACCACCAGCAGCTGCTACTAAGTCAGTTCTGACTCATGGAGACCCCGTGTGTGTCAGAATAGAACTGTGCTGCATAGGCTTTTCAATGGCTGATTTTTCAGAAGTAGACTGCCAGGACTCTCTTCCAAGGAGCCTCTGGGTAGACTGGAACTTTCAACTTTTCAGTTGTCATTAACCATCTGCACCACCCAGGGTTCCTGAGTTAAACCACCTACCCGCTGCATTACTGGACAAAGACATCTGTATTGAAACAACTATGTTCTGACTTTGGTATCTTCCCTTAGAAGACAACGGAGCTGTAATTCAAGATGGCAGCTGTTATTCACTGAATTGTGTTCCCCAAAATTATATGTTGTAAACCCTCACCCTTACACCTGTGCAGGTAATCCCACTTGGAAATAGGAGTTTTTTTGTTATGTTACTGAGACTATCTCACTGTAGGGTGTATCTTAAACCAATGACTTTTGAGATATAAAAGGAGTAGATTAGGCCCATAAACAAACACAAAAGGGAGGGAAGATCCATGTCATGGGACGACCACCAAGGAATTGAGGAACAGAAGCTGAAAAGCAACAGGGACCTTGCCCCAGAGCTGGCAAAGAAAGAGACTTCCCCTAGAGCCTGGCCCTGATTTCAGATTTCTAGCCTTCTAAAGATGTGAGAAAATAAATTTCTGTTCTTTAAAACCACTCACTTGTGGTATTTCTGTTATAGCAGCACGAAGAAACTAAGACAGCAGTAAACACATGCAATTGCTTCCAACATCTTGAGAAAATGTTAAAATTATAGTAGAGGAGATAAATCAGGATAGTTGTTTTAGGCTGGGTTCTCTAGAGAAGTAAAACCAGTAAAGTGTATAAATATATATA
>NW_004444156.1:983192-989384 GCF_000243295.1 Trichechus manatus latirostris
CAAGTCCGTGGATCAGGGTAGAGGCCTCTCCCAAGTCACACAGCTGCAGGCTGCAGGCTGATGAGACAACAGGGAGATGAGACAACAGGAAGCAGCCGCAGGATCGAGAGAGAGCAAAAAGCCAGAATGTCTGCTTATATACAGATGCAGGCCACACCCCCAAGGAGACTCCCTTTCATCTGACTGGCTACTCACAGCATATTCAATCATGGGAGTGATTACATTAAAACACGGAGAATCATGGCCCAGCCAAGTTGACACACAATCTTAACCATCACAACAGTAAAGGGAACAGAAGGGATCATGAGCAAGGTAGAGATTTATAAACATTCCTGGAAGACAGGGAGTAAAAGGAAGTATATTTAGTGGCTTAAACAAAAAAAAAAAAAAATCCAAAGGCCTCAGATCAAAATACATGTGATAAGGGGCTGCATGTCTTTCTGTCTTCAATATTCTGTGTCTCCAGTTATTTGTTCTCCTGATGTATTAAAATGTGTATGCTGATTTAACTCCACTAATACATACGTGAGTTTCCTGAATATGAACTTTTATTCTGATTTTCATCATATATAGGAACGATACTACCTTTTTATCCACATTCAATGTCATTAATTTCTGTAATATTTACTTGTAACATATAATTACAAAAATATATTCAAATTCCTAAATAGATTTGAGAAACAGTAACTGATTCTTCGAAAGAAGATGAATCAAGTGGTATAGAAAGAAACACTCATGCTTGGTAAAGAATAATCTACCAATTGTAAGCATTCAGCATATCCTGGCGATCAGTTAGTGTAAGTTCCCTAGGGAATGGAGAGCTTAGAAGAATTCGATGAATCATCAGTCTAAGAGAGATGAATTTAAAGAATATCTGCTACATTTTTATGAATATTTTAATAGCAATCAAACGATCACCTGCATCTCTTACTTGATTATAAATTCCATGGTGACTGAGCTCCCTACGAAAATAATAACTCAGTTATACACCTCACAAACCAAACTAAAACATTCAGAGTAATTTTAGTAAAATGTATTTAAAATGCAAAATTATCAGTAAGTTATTCAGGTAGTAGGCCTACATGAGTGCAAAGCTGCAGGTTCCTATTTTCAAAATCATTTTACATCTCTGTTTTTAAACTATGAATGCTGTTATGTTTACACATACTTTAAAATTTATGTAATCATAAGCTTGGACTGTAATTGAAAGCAGATTAAATCAGATGCAGGTTTGTAAATGATCTGGAAACCTCTTAGGACCATTGCTAAAGGAACCAGCAGAGCAATGTTTAACGAGTAAGTCATATCTTTCTATTTAAATTAGCAATAACACACTAACTAAGGTAAAAGAACACTGAAATGTCGCTGCAGGGAAATCACCAGGGAAGCTAGTGATTGTGATGATAAAAAATCATAAGAGGTTTCACAAAGATGAACAAATTGTGCGACTGTTTCTTCCTCTTTCTATTGTGTGGAAAAGAGGATGAGAAGCAGTTCCAGGGAACATTTATCCTCACAGCAGATCAGGAATGCTAAAACCCTTGAGAAGGCCCTGTCTCTGCCAGCTCATGGCCAAGCAGAATGAGTAAGCCATTTGTGGCTGTAAATGAAAGCAGCTGCTGTCTACAGGTCCTGGAAAAATAGGATCTAGAATCAAGATAGCTTCGGAATGGTTTTGCTTTACTGAAGCCTGGATGGAAGTAGCATGCAATAAATCAGAGAGATACAATAGGCAGAATTAGATGTTTTCCTACTGATTTTCAACTACTGTTCAGATTTTTTTAAATCTTGCCATTCATTGTCCATAAAACTTTTTAAACCTCAGGTTTATATAAATGATGCTTGATTATTTTAATTGAGTCCTATTTTCATTGTAAAAAACCTGAATAGAAGTGTAGGCTCCTCTCTTTATCACGGTTGAGGCTGGGATCCTGGCTTTTCAAAGTCATAACTGAGCAATGACCATCATCCAGGAAGAAGATGATCCTAATTCCCAACAAAATGACAAAAGAGAACACCTTCTGAGGTTGCAAGCTTGCAAGTCGAGAAAGAAATATCATACGAATATTTTAGTGACTCATTAAAATTTTTACTCTTTATCCACATATTTAGGGTCGCTATGAGTCGGAATCGACTCAAAGGTAATGGGTTTGGTTTGTTTGTTTTTTTAATCCACATTTTGGAATTCTCTTCCTAGTCATATGATTTTAATAACAACCAAATCACAGAGGTTAAATGAGGTTACTAAACAAAAGACAAATGGAACATGTAACTAAATAGCTAATAACAAAAATTGTAAGCAACGTTAGCATAGACTCACAGTCAACGCCTGTATTAACAGAAGAGTCATTCTTAAAACAAGATGTCATCAACTTCCTTGTAGAGGCACAGAGAAATATCTGAGAAAAGAAGTTTGAAAAAAACATGAGAAATAGCAATGGATTCTTACCAAAATCAATGACTTCGGCCAGCAATATAAAATAGATATTATATGGAGATACATGGGCACCTCTAACATGAAACTCCATCCTAAAGCAGCTTTTCACAACTCCCTCCAGTTTTATTAAAAGAATTTCTCTATTTAGAGCACATTTACGAGCCCTGATGGCACAGTGGTTAAGAGCTTGGCTGCTAACCAAAATGTCGGCAGCGTGAATCCACCAGCGGTTCTACTCTGTCCTATAGAGTCTCTCTGAGTTAGAATTGACTCTACAACAATGGGTTTGGTTTTTTGGTTTTCCTTGATACTGATTTGACTTGTTGGATCTAACGGAATACAAGCAACCATTTGTCTTAGTTTCCCAGTGCTGCTGTAACAGAAATAGCACAGGTGGGTGGCTTTAAAGAATAGAAATTGATTGTCTCACAGTTCAGGAGGCTGGAAGTCCAAATTCAGCATGTGGTTCTGAGGGGAGGAATTTCCTTGGCTATTTCAGCTCCTAGCAGCCAGCAATCTTTGGCGTTGCTGGTTTGTAGATTCATCTGCCTCTGTCATCATCAGATAGAGTCTGTCTTGCCCTACATGTGCTTGTTTGTCTCTGTGTCTATGCTGCTCCTTAAAGGTCAGAGGTGATTAGGTTTAGGACACACTTACATTGATATGGCTTCATTAACAAAGACACCCAATTCCCCAATGGGATTACATCCACAAGCACAGGGGTGAGAACTGCAACACATCTTTCAGGGGAACAGAATTCAAAATTCAATCCATAACATCATTCTTTGATACGCAGCTCTTCTGATATATTCCATTCCACATTCATCTCCGTAACCACACTTATACACACACACTGGCACACAAGCACACACGGCCATTTCATCAAATTAAGCCTCTCCGGGGCCTGTCAAAGCTCTTCTGTACATGGTGCCTTCTCCCTCTCTCAGCACTTCATTTAAATGGCTTCAGCTCGTTCATGTTCCTTGTACACGTGGGGCTCACAGCTAAAAGCCATCAGGAAAGTGTGGTCTGACACACCAAGAAGAGCAATGACCATCATACTGCCCTCCTCCTCTAAACTACATTCTATTAATTCAGCCAAAGATGCACCAGCTTTTACGTCACCATGTCAAACAGATGATTCACCGCGTGTAAATGTAATCTCAACTAAAATCTCAGTTCCTGTGTGTCTGCTCTGCGCCTCGTCTGTCTTCACCCTCATATGGAGATTTGAGACCATAAATGTAAGATCTTACTTTCGTCGGCAAGAAAAGTTACTTTTTAGACCTAATACAACATTTCAGTCCGATAATTTTTTAGATGGATCCTGATGACGCCGCACAATGGGCTGACTTTCCTTCAGGGCTGCACATCACAGAAAAAAGAAAAATTAATGTGGTTTCTACATATACGCTAAATTCATTAATAAAAAATTCTAGTAAAGAGACAAGAACAGAGCAACACCCTACACAATTAGAGTGCTTTCTTCATGTTGACATCAGTTCATTAATAGGCATCCTACAGATACAGACATTTGATTATTAAGCTAGCTTGAGGTGCTAGCATCTAGTTTCTATTTCTATACCAAACCCATTGCCGTCCAGTCGATTCCGACTCAAAGCGACCCTATGGGACAGAGCAGAATTGCCCCATAGAGTTTCCAAGGAGCGCCTGGTGGATTCGAACTGCCGACCCTTTGGTTAGCAGCCATAGCTCTTAAGCAGTACTTCACCAAGGTTTCTTGTATTTCTATAGCTAATCCAAAAAGATACCAAATACAGCCTGCAACATGTCTTGATGACGACAAGATGCTGAGTGTACATATTTTGTTCTCATCTATTAATGCAGTTGTCATGTCCCAGAAAATAATGAGGTAAATGCATCAACTGGTATTCACAAAGCCACAAGTAATTGTCATTTTTTCTCCAGGGGAGATTACACTACAATTAGCAGGATCCTTAATACGTCAAATGAAATAGGGAAGTGGCACTTAGGAATTAAAAAAAGAAGACGACGACGAAAATAGGGGCAATGAAGGGTACCATCACTGGCTTCATCCCTCAACTACAACTAGCCCCGTTTACCTTCACCTCCATCTGGACAAACAGAATCCATACAGAGAGAGATGTTCTGTCCTGAGATACTAAACACAGACACAGCTTACCAAGAAAATTACAATTTTCCATAAATTACTAATCTTTATGAATGGAAAAGATAATTTTCAGTAAGGATAATGTCACCATAAAAGTTTTGTTCCTCAGTGTTACACACAGGCACAGTCACACACACACACACACACACACATATTCCTTCAAATAGTTCTCTTATCTCTAAATACAAGTAAGAGAAACATTGTGATAATTCTTTTGAGATTTGAATCAAATAACATATCTGTTTAGTAACAGAACAACATCCATGTAGTAAAAGCAATAAAGGCTTCGGCTGGGGAGTTGATCTTTCCCTTTTTAAAACCTAAGCCAATAAAAATGAAATAATAAGAAAACAAACTTTTAAATGGCCCATAGATAATGATACCCCTGCTAAGATACCAGCTGAGTACCCTGCAGTTTAAACAGCTGCCATTTGTCAGCTAATTGCTTATGCTATTTCCCATTTTGCATTAAAGCAGAATGCTATATTTGCATTTTTGACCCACTTTGTTTTTGTAAGCAAAGTGGCACACAAGAATCATTGAAATAACCTATCCAATTATCTTTACTAGGTGGAAGGCAGGAAAAGAAGTTCTAAGAAAATTCAGCATCATAAAGAGAGATTCGTTACATATATAAGTTAATTCTCCATCGTACCTCTGGAAAGAACAACCCATCTCCTTGAATGTGCAGGGGGATGATTACTTCATCCTTCAGTCCCATCTCAACATCCCATATTCACTTGCAGCTTGCACCACTCATCACTCTGCTGTAACTAGTCTTCATTTTTATGCCTTTTACAGATCTTTCGGCCTAGACTTTAGCCCAGTGGAATGACCCTCTATGGTTCACTCCAAGCACGCAGAACTCAAGAAGAGAGAATATGCTTTTTGCCTAAGTTTTCAAAATCTCCAAGCACTGGGCATGAACACATGGCATTGTGGTCTATTCTGGCTCATATTGGAGCCTCCACTGTCTACACTTCTGTGTGGCCATCTTTTAGTGTGAGTCTAGGCCCCCCCATCACAGTGAGATGGGCAGGAGCTCATCTGCTGTGGAGGACATCTGAAAGTCTTGGTCAGGTTAGTCATGAGTGATCAGGCAATAAGATAACCAAGAGCCAAAGGTTCTCATCCATTCTCAACCATACCCTACACATCCCACCATCTTTATGGAATCACATCTAAGATCACCTCTTCATGGAAATTCAGGGACATTTTTATTACTTGTTTGATTATTATTCTATACTATCATTATATTGCAGAAAATGATGGCATATTATTGAATATATCGTTTCTCTCATCCCTGCTAAAATCACTTCCTACCCACAGGCAGAAAATACAACTAATCAAAGTTCCATTTCCCTAGCAATTCTACAGTTTTATAAAGCTCATGCAAAACACAACAGACCATGTTCTGGCTTTTCCACCATGACAAAACAGTGTTACCAGAGGCTACTACCTGAGTGTCTGATGCTACTCTAAAGACACACTATGACTGCCATAAAGTCACCAAGCCCCATACAAGAGAAAGTCATGCATACAGGTAATATTCAGATTAGTTCTCAGGCCTGTCTTCAACTGACTCACATATCAAACTTACCTC
>NW_004444156.1:990593-992292 GCF_000243295.1 Trichechus manatus latirostris
ACAAGTGGATGGCTTTAACAAAGAGAAATTTATTTCTTCACAGTCAAGTAGGCTGAAAAGTCCAAATTCAGGGCATCAGCTCCAGGGGAAGGTTTCTCTCTCATCAATGTTCCCCCGGACTAGGAGCTTCTCTGTGCAGGGACCCCGGGTCCAAAGGACACACTCTGCTCCTGGCACTGCTTTCTTGGTGGTATGAGGTCCCTCTGTCTCTCTGCTCACTTCTGTCTTTTATATCTTAAGAGATTGCCTCAGGACACAATCCAATCTTGTAGATTGAGTCCTGCCTCACTGAGACAACTGCCACCCATCCTTCCTCATTAACATCATAGAGGCAGGATTTACAACACACAGGAAAAGCACACAATACTGGGAATCATGGCCCAGCCAAACTGATACACACATTTTTGGGGGGACATAATTCAATCCATGACAAGCATCAATAAAATAGGGAGATTATCCATCCAGACAAGGAGATTGTTATTCCAGAAAATTTAAAGTCAAAGAACTGGAAGGAATTTTGATGGGATCAGTCCACCTGTAAAGGGCTATACCTCCACTAACAGCAATAATTCAGAATCTGATGTTTAAAGCTCTTCAGGGAGCTTCTCTAGCAGTTCCTGTTGTTGTTAGTTGCTGTCGAGCTGATTCTGACTCATGGTGACCTCTTGTGTTAGAGCAGAGCTGAGCTCCTTAGGGTTTTCTTGGCTGTAATCTTTATGGAAGCAGATCACCAGGCCTTTCTTCCACAGCACTGTTAGGTGGGTCCAAACTATCAACCTTTCAGTTAGCAACCAAATGCAACCCATTTGAGCACCTTGTAGGAGTTTCTACTAAAGTTTAGAAGTCTTGTTTTTAGTAAAAAACAATACGTTCTTACAGACTCTCCAAAGAAAAGTGTCTCCAAATTAGTCTATTAATTTTCTTTTATGGTCTTTAGTACACACCAATGCAGAGGTGCCACATGACAGGCTCCCATGATTGTGGAACGGCTTACTGAATGAGTTTATTTGCACCAATCATAAGCAAAATGCTATCAATTTGGGCAGAGTAAAACACTGAAAGACACAGACTTACTAAATGAAAGGAAGAACGTTAATAGGTACCACCACAACTCCGGAATAGGAAAAGATAAACGTATACCTAAAACATGGGAAATTTTGGTCTAGAGGTTTTAACCACTTACTTTCAAGTTGATCCTGACTCACGGAGACCCCGTGTGTAAGAGTAGAACTGAACCCCACAGAGTTTTCAATGGCTGTTTTTTCAAAAGTAGATCACCAGGACTTTCTTTTGAGGTGCCTCTGGGTGGACTGAACCACTAACATTTTGGTTAGCAGCCGAGTGTGTTAACCAAGTGCACTACCCATGTTGCCATTCCCCATTGTTGTCGAGTTGATTCTGACTCATAGTCACCCTATAGGACAGGGAAGAAATGCCCCATGATGTTTCCAAGACTGTAAATCTTTTCAGAAACAGACTGCCACATCTTTCTCCCATGGAGAGGCTGGCAGGTTCCAACTACTGACCTTTCGGTTAGCAGCTGAGTGCTTAACCACCGTGCCACCAGGGCTCCTCCCAACCATGTTAGCAATAGTTAAATTGTGTTCATTTTTTTTCTGATTTACATGATAACATACAGTAAGTTCATAAGTCACTTAACAAATCTAAATTTAGTGCAATAATCAAAATTGCCACAGAA
>NW_004444156.1:993477-1002506 GCF_000243295.1 Trichechus manatus latirostris
CCCCTAATGTCTTAGTTATTCTTCCATAGCACCCCTAAACCTAAAGAAACCTAACGACTCCCTTTATTAAATGGTTAAGTCCAAACAACCTAAAAAATATTAATGCCCAATAACACAGCACCAGTTTTAAAAATAATCATAAATTAACAAGGAGAGGTGTTTTTATTTCATTCTTAAATAACTGCAATTGCTTGCTAATTGGTCTTGCAAGGCTGTTGGGCATTGTACAGCTTCCTAGATCTTGGAATCAGATTGGACACCATCCCCTCTTTTCCTGGTCCACACTGATTTTCAAATGGTACTTGCTTTTTATCACAGAAATTGCAGAAAACCCAGCTTCCCCAAGATATGACATCATCAAAGGTAACGTATTGCAATTCAGTGTGAAACTGTGAACTACCCTGAGCTAAAAGTTCATGCAGTGTCTGACAATGTTAATGTGTTTCCTTTGAAAATTTAAAATATCCTGCAGGGCTTCTAGGAAGTCACTATGTGGTGCCACAGTCTGGGAACCATGGGTCTAGCGTAATAAATAGCTTATAGGCCCTTCATGGACAAAACAGAACACAAAAACATATAATTACAATCCAATAAGGGAAGTGCTGCATTGCAAGAAGACAAGAGCAATGGGAAAATATTGCACTATTATTTTTATATTAGATTAAACAACATAGTAAGGCCTCCTGCCTTTTCTTTATCTGTTCAAGAAATTTTTGGGCAAAGGGAATGGATGAAAAATCAATTGGTGAGTGTTATGGATTGAATTGTGTCCCCAGAAATGTGTGTCAACTTGGCTGGGCCATGATTCCCAGTATTGTGTGATTGTCTGCCATTTTGTTATCTGATGCGATTTTCCTATGTGTTGTAAATCCTACCTCTATGATGTTAATGAGGCAGACTTAGAGGCAGTTATGTTAATGAGGCAGGACTCAATCTTCAAGATTAGGTTGTGTTTTAAGTCAATCTCTTTTGAGATATAAAAGAGAGAAGCTATCAGAGACGTGAGGACCTCGTACCACCGAGAAACAAGAGCCAGGAGAATAGCAGGTTCTTTAGACCCAGGGTCCCTGCGCTGAGAAGCTCCTTGACCAGGGGAAGATTAATGACAAAGACCTTCTCCCAGAGCCAACAGAGAGAGAAAGCCTTCCCCTGGAGATGGCACCCTGAATTTGGACTTCTAGCCTCCTAGAATGTGAGAGAACAAATTTCTCTTTGTTAAAGCTTCCACTTGCAGTATTTCTGTTGGAGCAGCACTAGAGAACTAAGACAGTGAGAAAGGAATAGATTCCTAAAATGAAGGCATATATATGGACAATTATTTGGCATTTGTTATGATTGAACTGTGTTCCCCAAAAATGAATGTTGAAGTCCTAACCTCTGGTATCTGTGAAGGTGATCTTGTTGGGAAGCAGGGCTTTGAGTATATTATCAGTTAAATTAACATGAGGTCATACCAGATGGGTGGGTCCTAACCAAATCTGAGTGGTGTCCTATAAAAGAGGAGAGATACACAGGGGAAAGACAGCCATGTGGAGATGCATTTACAACTCAAGAAACATCTGGGGCAATCAGAAACTGAAAGAGGAAAGGAAGGATCTTCCCCTAGAGCCGAGAGACAGATCATGACACTGCCAACATCTTGAATTGAGACTTTCAGCCTCCAGAACCATGACAGAATACATTTCTGTTGCTGTAAACCACCCAGCTTGTGGCATTTTGTTACAGCAGCCCTAGGAACCAATACAGCATTCAACAACCTCTAAACACTCCCGGTATGCCCAGCAGACATTATATGCCACAGCAAGATAAAAAAGAAAACATTCCCTGGCAAATGCCCTCCAACTCTTACTATCACCTACACTGTCCCTTGGAAACAGTGATTCTGTGGTGTCGCTGCAACTAGAATGGTACCTGGCATGTTTGTGGTTGTTAGTTGCCATCAGGTCTGCTCTGGCTCATGGCAACCTTACGTATAACGGAACAAAACATTGCCTGGTCCTGCACCTCCTCACAACTGTAGGTATGTTGAGCCCAATGTTGAAGCCACCATGTCATTCCATCTCATAGATGGTTTCCCTTGTTTGCACTGACCGTCTACTTTACCAAGCATGGTGTCCTTTTCTAACGATTGCTCTTTCCTGATGACACGTCCAAAGTAAGCAAGATGAAGTCTCGCCATCCTCTCTTCTAAGAAGCATTCTGGCTGTATTTCCTCCAAAACTAATTTGTTCATTCTTCTGGCAGTCCGCAGTACATTCTTCCCAAAAGCACAATTCAAATGCCTCAATGCTTCTTTGATCTTTCTTTTTCATTGTTCAGCTTTTGCATGCATATGAGGCAAGTGAAAATACCATGGGTTGGGTCAGGCGTACCTTAGTCCTCAAGTTGACATCTTTGCTTTTTAACACTTTAAAGAGAACTTCTACAGAAGATTTTCCCAAAGCAAAATATCACTTGATTTCTTAACTGCTACTTCCATGGGTGTTGATTGTTGATCCAAGTAGAATGAAATCCTTGACAACTTCAGTTTCTTCACCGTTTATCATGACGTTGTTTATCGGACCAACGTGAGGATCTTTATTTTCTTTATGCTGAGGTGTAATCCATACTGAAGGCTGTAGTGTTCATCAAAAGGATACAATCCAGAAGCACATCTTTTCTCATTTTAAGCCATGTGGTATCTCCTTGTTTTAGAACAACTCCCTCTTGATTCATGTACAGGTTCCGCATGAGCACAATTAAGTCTCCTGGAATTCTCATTCTTCATCATGTTATCCATAATTTGTTATAATCCACACAGTGGAATGCCTACATGTAGTCAATAAAACACAGTTAAACATCTTTCTGGTATTCTCTGCTTTTGGCCAAGATCCATTTGATATTAGCAATGATATCCCTCTTTCCACATCCTCTTCTGAATCTGGCTTGAACACTGGTGATGTATGGCTGCAATCATTTTTATCTTCAGCAAAATTTTGCCAGCATGTGATATAAATGACATTGTTCAGTTATTTCTGCATTCCATTTGATTACCTTTCTTTGTAATGGGCACAAAATGGATCTCTTCCAGTCAGTTGGACAGGTAGCGATCTTCCAAATTTCTTGATATAAATGAGTAAGTGTTTCCAATGTTGCATCTGTTTGTTGGAGAATCTCACTTGGCATTCTGTCCAATTCCTGGAGCTTCACTTTTCACCAGTGCCTTCAGTGCAGCTTGAACTTCTTCCTTCAGTACTAGCGGTTCTTTATCATAGGATACCTGCTAAAATGGTTGAACATCAACCATTTGTTTTTGTACAGGGGCTCTGTGTATTCCTTCCTTTTTTTTGATTGTTGCAAAAACCTATGTAACACATTTGCCAATTCAATATTTTTCAGATGTACAATTTAGTGATATCAAATATATTAATCATGTGCAACTATCACCTATAATCATTGCCAAATTTCCCATGACCATAAAACAAACAATCCTGGCTTCCTAAACATGGGCTCCCCCTTCTCCCTCCCTCCTAACCCTGATAGCCACTAATAAATTTTGCTCTCTATACATTTGCCTATTCTTGTTACTTCATATAAGTGAGATCATGCAATATTTCTCCTTCTGTCATTGACTTATTTCACTCAGCATAACGTTTTCGGGGTTCATCCATGTCAAAGTATAGATCATGACTTCAGTTCTCTTTATGACTCAGAAGTAGTCCATTGTATGTATGTAACACATATTTTTTATCCATTCATCTGTTCATGGACACTTAAGTTGTTTCCACCTTTTGGCTATTGTTAATAGTGCTGCAGTGAACACTGGTGCATATGTGTCTCTTAACCTTGTTGCTTTCTATCTTCTTTTGATGCTTCCTGGGTCAATTTTTCATCCGTAGAATCCTTCACTATTGCAACTCAAGGCTGAATTTTCTCTTCAGCTCTTTCAGCTCGTGAAATGCCTACTGTGTTCTTCCCTTTTGGTTTTCTAACTCGAGGTCCTTGCACATTTCATTATCATTCTTTACCTTGTCTTCTCTAGCCGCCCTTTGAGATCTTCTCTTCAGTTCTTACACTGTCCCTTCCTAACAGTGATTCTGTGGTGCAACTGCAACTTGGAATGGTACCTGGCATGTGGTAGGTATTTCATAGATGATTGTCAATTAGAAGAGACAATATATGGCAATAATTTAAGAAGCCACATGAGTTAGATATCAACAAGTACATATACATTTAATTAGTATTTATATTCAGCATGCTTCCAAAAAAAAGGAAGCATACATTAAGATGCTCATACATCCAATTAAGGGTGAAAGCTCAAAAGCTTTGTAGTTGGAAAAAATAAAACAAATGCATTCAATGTAAACTTAGCAAAAATATCTTGAAGGGAAGTTGAGAATGTAGATTCCATGAGGTTTTCATTTTGTTTTTAACACAAAATCCTTAATAGATCAGAATCTTACCTACACTGGCAAAGGGGGGAAAAATTTAATGAGCCAAGTCACAGGGTGATCTATGGTGAGATTAATGTGTATCTGAGAGGAGACACTATTTTTCTTGATAAGCTCTGACTGCATTACAATGACCCGCAGCAGTGGACATACCTGCCAGCTAGCTGCCCAGTTTGCCTCTCCACCAACACTGCCACTTGAAATAACTTGCTTAGTGATGCTTCATTTTGGGAAATCTAAGAAAGGCTCTTCACTAAAGTAATAATAATCCATTTTAATAATCTTCCCCTCATAATAAAACTGAGTAAATACATTTTAATTTTACAGATTAAGAAAACCCTAATGAAACCCAGAATAGAGCTAGATTCAAGCTGTTTCAACCAAATACTGTTCCTTATCTTCTCTTACGGGAGTTTTCACTTTTTCCTCAAGCCGGCCCCCTTATTGAACTCTGTTTTTAATCAACCAAGAAATCACCCAAAATACATCCTAATTAGGTACATTCAGCTGTTTGATGGTGATACTGATATAACCCAGATATAACCCAGACGTCTTGCTGCCCCTGAAGGGTGTTTTAAGATTCTCTGATACCCTCATTTCATGTCCCATGGATGCCCTGATGCCCTAGGCAAGATTATTGTGGGTTTCTTGGGAAAACTTTGGTGCTGTGGTCACTTCTGAGGTCCTGTACTGCTCAATTAATTTAGGAATCTCATTATTATCCTAAGAATCTGAACCCAAAAGCTACATCAACGCAAAAGTGAAACATCACACCCACCCCCCCGCCCGCCACAAGTGCGCGCGGGCGCATGCACACAACATTTGTACATGCACAAGATTTCAATGAAGTTTGGAGAGATAGAGGGAGTGAACATCAGAGGCATGCAAATAATTTTAAATAAGACATTAAACCTCTCTATTAAAAAAGTCCTTTGGTCCACCCCACCACTGGGGGTTTCTCTGCAATTGAACTACACACCCCTCCCCCACCATTTACTGTTCTATCTGTATGTCTTGCTGCTGTCCTATCTCCATTCCTCTCTCCCAGATTTCCCCTGGAATTTCAATTCTTTGTGTGTGTGTGTACAATGCAAAATAATTCAACCACTTCAGCCTCTGCTCCCAAACTCAAGTCCAAGCTCACACTTGGAAACAAGAAAATCCCTCGGGTACTCAACTGAACCAATAGTGACCTCTGTACAATCAGCAACACAAAAGGTTGTCGATTCTTCTGAAAACAGTTCACATTTTAATGTCGATTTCCTTTTTCCCCCATTCCACCAATTTCAGAAACCTAACTTTTTCCAAAAATCATGGTTCAGTCAAATTTTAGTGTTCTTCCATTCCTTTCTGTGACTCGTTTTTCACACTTCACCATTTCTCAGCCCATCCTAGTCTCCTGAGATAGTCCCAGAAAACTGAAATCTTAATGTTGAGTCTTTTGCAACCCCATTAGTCTTCAAATTCTATCCCTTCCTTTGTAAAGAAAAAAGAGAGAGAAACGTTCTGAGTAAAGGAGATAATCACTGGTAAAAACACTAACTTGTAATCTGCTTGAGGCCGACAGCACTCCCGCCATCTTGAATGAGAAAGGGTGGTGCACGCCTCCTTTCACGTAAGCGATCTCCTCATTAGGTAACGTAGGAACTAACCTCCTAGCTTTACGACATCTCCTTATTTGGGTATACTTCCGGTTTTGGCTCAGTTAAGAAAAACAAGAGACTGGTGTCTGAAGACCAGTCGAAACTGATCTGAAAGTAGGCTTCGCCCCCCTGACATGCGCAGTACCGACAACCGTGACCCTTGGATGACCTATTGACATCAGAGGATGAAAAACACACCCCCGTCTATGTCCCGGATGTGGGCAAAAAACGCCATCTGTTTGCCCCCCCCATAGACTGAGCAGGCCAGAAGATCAGACAGCCCCAGGAATGGCTTTATGGGCCAAACCAATCAGCAGGCTGACTCCACCTTGGGGCGTCCCTGAAGACCCCAGATCCAATTTACCTTACCCATTTGAACCCCTTGGGCCATTGCTCAAGGAGCCACCTGGGCGACACAAGTCCCGGTGGGCTCGTTTACTTGGCCAAATAAATCAAGTTGCTTCTTCCGCTTTGTGTCTTTCTAGCCGCGCCGAGTGGACCTGGAAGCGTCCGGTCACATGCTCCCTTTTAAAAAAGAGAAAGCATTGGATTGTCTGAGCTAAAAGAATCAGAATCGCAGTTCTACAGATTGCATGTCAGAGTATGAAATTATCCCAAAATCTATTTTAATGAAGAAGCTGTCAGTCTTGAAAATATTCTATATGCAATTTAATTGCCTTCTTAGTTTATTTTTTAATTAGGAGGCACAAACCCGTCTACTCCCATATTTCTAAATTAATAAAGATGCTTTTTCATCTGCTGGAAAGGTCCCACAAGAGAAAGTAAGTATTAAATGTGTGTGAGCTGATACCTACAAACTAGAAGAAAGCGGAGCCTTTTCAAAAGCTAGAAAGAAAGGAGATCGCCCCTAGACACAAGTCCCCAGAAAGCCTCCTTCTGTGGACAGCTGAGTTAATGGTCACTTTTGATCTCAGCTGGAACCATCTAGTACTTGCAATTCATGATGAAGGCAATTACCAGCAATAAGAAGTTTCAGCAGAAACACAGCAACTACTCATCAAGACTATTTTAAATTATAACTGCAATAGTTACCTGTGAGGAAATTACTAATAGATGAGTGACAACAAGCATATATTAACAAGAAGAGTTTAAAGAGGAGGGAATTGTATCAAGTTCTTTCTTTGTTACATTCTTCGAGAGAAAAATCAATATACCCTGGGAAGGGAGACAAACGGATCCACAGCCGTGATTATGATGCACGCTGATCTGACTCACATGTTGTTAACCCACAGATTTGTTAGTGGTTTGAAGTGCCATCCACTCGGCTTGCAGGAAAGGCTTTCATTCTAAGGACAGAGCACAGACTACCTCCAAGATCTTAGGTTTTCTTTCCAATACAATACTGCCCTCCTATGGAAGCAGACCCAGGTCCCTTCCCCTAGAATCTGCGTTTCTTTCCACCTGCTTCAGGCTTATCACTAAGTATTTCAGGAAAATAGAAGAGTTTCAAAGTGTTATGAGAAAACAAATACCATACACCACAATATCATCCCTGAAATCCGCCTTAGCTTCGAATTTAGCAGAGCATGCAACTTACGCAGAGCATGCAACTTACGCTTATAAAAAATGTGCGGTCACCAGACTTTTATTATGCCAAGACTATTATTATTATTTAGTAAGTGTATGTAACTAGGCTGTTGGTACAGTGGTTAAGAGCTGGGCTGAGAACCAAAAGATCCACAGTTCAAATCCACCAGGTGCTCCTTGGCAACCCGTTGGGGCAGTTCTACTTTGCCCTATAGGGTCGCTATGAGTCAGAATCAACTCAACAGCAATGGGTTTGGGTGTTTATCCTCAACATAAAAAGGCTTTTTAGTATGCTTCTAATGCTTATATTGCCATGAAGTGGTTTGAAATATTAGGCTATTCCTACCAGATCAATTTCAAAGAGTATGAAGTCAAAAGCCCATCCCAGCAGACTTCCAAAACAGCAATATTTGGAGTTTGAAATATATAAGATTGCA
This sequence comes from Trichechus manatus latirostris, assembly GCF_000243295.1. NCBI lineage: Eukaryota > Metazoa > Chordata > Mammalia > Sirenia > Trichechidae > Trichechus > Trichechus manatus. Next base: position 1,001,536 of record NW_004444156.1, read on the forward strand.
GGCAAAGAGTCCAGTATGTACATCTTGTGCAATGTATGTAGATAAAAAATTATAATGACAATAGAGCAAGATGAGTACTTGATAGGACAGAGCTGTTTGAGTTCTTGTTGTATGATATATGCGCTTATTATCATAAGCCGTAAGATGCAACAAACACATCAATCACCTAAGCAGCTTACTATCACACACAAAGTGCTGCTCGTGCTATAAAATAAAATAAAGCTATTAATTTCTTTGCCTCAGTCAATGAGTCAAAACCATTAAAATGAATTGTCATTGTAAACACTTGCTAATATCACCCCTCTAATATTTATGAAAATATGTGAGAATGATAAGTCTCAATAGAAGAATTCTTGAATTTCTCCACACAGCAGTTGGCCTCAGCTGATTCCCCTTCACTGGGTTTCTTCTCTCTAATAAATTCTAACGTAAGAAGTTTAACTCTGGGGGAGAAAAAAAGGCGAAGTCCAGTACCACTATTTATGATATATATAAATCTGAGGCATTTCAGCATCACTTGTTCATATAAGATAAAGACAACTTCTACTGATTCCCACAAATCTAAGCCCTCGCTATTTCCCCTAGGATCTAATGAAACCCAGGCATTTTTCTGCATTATAATGACTGCCTCCTCAATAGCCAAGCATTCATTGCTGTATTTCAAAGTCTACTAAAGTTTATGGCTCTTTTACTAATACTGTGATAAATACTTGGCACAGCACAATAAAATAGCCTACAAATTATAATTTTACCTTCTGCTCTGCATAACTATAATCACTTCCCTTAGGAATACAAGCCACCCTTTTGTCAATCTGCTATACGTTATTATTTTCAAATGAAGCAATAAACAGCTTTGAGATGAATGACTTAGAGTAACGAGTTTTTAAATCACCAATGTGAAGAGCCTAAAACTAGCAGGAGTAGAAGTAGTTCTGGAAATACAGAGAAAGGTGGATGTATACTCAAATATC
>NW_004444156.1:1005384-1019184 GCF_000243295.1 Trichechus manatus latirostris
TTCCTAGAGCTGCTTAGGAGCACAAAATATACCAATGAATACCCAGAATGCAGGGAAAGAAATAGAAAGGGTGAGATTTCTTGCAGAACAGATGGACATAAAGCCAAAAATATGAATATTGTTTTACTTCTTTTATTGTGACCTGTTCTAGATACTATTGGTGAATAGAAAATCATTAAAAACCTAGTGATTTAAAATAACAACAATCGTTTACTGTCTTTCATGGATTCTGTGGATCAGGATGTGCGGACGACTTTGGTAGATGGTTCTTGCTGTAGTACTCTTGAGTAGTCGCAGTCAGACAGTAGCTAGAGTTTTAACAGAGAAGGTAGGATGCAAGCAGCCGAGGGGCTAGCCAAGCATCTCTCATAGTTCATGTAGTCTTGGGCCCCCTCCATGTGGCCGGTCCATACAGACTAGCTAGGATACCTTGTAGTATGGCAGCCTCAGAGCAGATAGATTGCTTACATGGCAGGTGAAGACTTCCAGTAAAAAAGGTGGAAGTCACATTGCGTTTAATGACTTAGCCTCAGAAGTCATGACTTGACAATCCTGTCACATTCTGTTGGTACAAGCCAGTCACCAGCCCAGCCAGATTTAAGAAGAGGGAATTGAGACTCCCACTTGGTGTAGGAGTGGCGAGGTTCTAAAGGATCCTGTAGGTTGGGATCCATTATTGTTGCATCTTTGGAAAATACAGTCTGCCCCAGGCATTACTATCATCATCAAAGCGATAGTGGCCAAAGATATGTGAGTTGTGAGTAAAAGAACAACAGAGCCCTGGAACACTTTTCTATGATTTCCTCAATAATGGTAAACTATGAATATTTTCATCAGTCCCATATCAAATCTAGAAGTGTTGGACCAAGGATTCAGGGATAACCTTGAATTAAAATGATGCCTTCAAGAAGCCTGTAGAGAATCATTGTAAACCATTGTTTCTGTCTCACAGAAAAGAGGCTTTTTACAGCTTTTTAGCTACTACTTTTTAATCAGCTGCTGAATCTGAAATGGATCCATCAACCTCATCTCTCAACACTCCAAAGGCTGTGCCTGTTTTTACACTTATTTCTTGTCCAGACCATTAAAATTATATCCACAATCACAGCCTTGACAATCATAACTTGTCACTCATCTTTTAAAGTCTTCTCATAAAAGCAAATTGTATCCTCCTTCCCTACTTGTATTTCCACCCATTAATGAGCTATGTTCTGAGAAAGCCTGTCCTTTTCAAATGACTAAACTCATCCTTACCTTTATAGCTTCTCCATTTCTGATTTCATCAGCCAACAAAATTGAAAGTTCAGTGACAGAACCTCATCAACTGTAATTAATGTGGGTAAAAGCTCAAGTTTCCTTACCAATAAGTTCATTGGTTTAAAGAAGTTCTTACACTCAGTAAACAGCTAAGAATCTGAGTAAAAAGCAAACAATTACCAACTTGCCACTATATGCATCGTGTGAGTCCCCAAAGTGAGAGGTACACACACCAGTTGTTGTTGAGATGACTGTGATTAATAGTAACCCAATGTGTGTTAGAGTAGAATTGTGTGCCACAGAATTTTTAATGGCTGATTTTTTTTTTTTTTTTTTTTTTGAAGTAGATCACCAAGGCCTTTCTTCCAAGGAGATTTAGTTTGCAGCTGTCATGGATTGAATTGTGTCCCCCAAAAATGTATCAATTTGACTAGGCCATGATTCCCAGTATTGTGTGATTGTCTACCATTTTGTCATCTGATGTGACTGTCCAAAGTGGTGTAAATCCTACCTCCATGATGTTAATGAGATGCCACAGGTGGCAGTTATGTTAATAAGGCAGGACTCAATCTACAAGATTTGATTGTGTCTTGAGCCAATCTCTTTTGAGATAAAAAAGAGAGAAGCGAGCAGAGAGACAGGGGGACCTCATACCACCAAGAAAGCAGTGCCGGGAGCAGACCGCATCTTTAGGACCCGGGTTCTTGCGTGGAGAAGCTTCTAGTCCAGGGGAAGATTGATGACAAAGACCTTCCTCCAGAGTTGACAGAGAGAGAAAGACTTCCTCTGGAGCTGACACCCTGAATTTGGACTTCTAGCCTACTAGACTGTGAGAGAATAAACTTCTGTTTGTTAAAGCCATCCACCTGTGATATTTCTGTTACAGCAGCACTAGATGACCAAGACAGTAGCCAAGTGCAGTAACCATTTGCACCACCCAGAGATTCCAGAGGTACAGGAACATTAATCCTATTAGTGCACAGATGGATCCTGGGGAGGTAATCTGTCTCACACACCTACTCACCTCTGTGGAAAGATTAGGCTGATTAGGCAATACCCCTCCTGGAGAAAAAAATACCACTGGTCATTAATCCCTTTATTCCACAACACATTTATCTTGCTATTAGGTTGAGTGACAATATAAGGCTTTTAGTTAACATAAGCTTTTACTGAATCAGTTGTTTGCACTGGGGTCCCTTGTTCTGCACCATCCATCAGTCATTCTTAGGTTTCCTGGAGAGGTACAGCCCAGAAAACACTCCTGTTATAGAAGAACTGTGTTCCCAATAAAGGTATTTTGAAGTACTAACCCCATTGTCTTAGTTATCTAGTGCTGCTACAGCAGAAATTGATTCTCTCACAGTTTAGGAGGCTAGAAGTCTGAATTCAGGGTGCCAGCTCTAGGGAAAGCTGTCTCTGACTGTGAACTCTAGAGGAAGGTCCTTGTCTCCTTTCAACATCTGTGGGCCTGGCATTCCTTGGAGACCTTCATGTGTCTTGGCATCAGTCTTCCCCTGGGTCTAGGAGGTTCTCAGTGCAAGGAACCCAGGTCCAAAGGATGTGCTCTGCTCCCAGCTCTTCTTTCTTGGTGATAATGGGGTCCCTCTTCTCTCTGCTTGCTTCTCTCTCCTTTTATCTCTTATAAGATAAAAGGTGTGACTCAAGCAAGGGTGTGACTTGAATAATGGTGTGACTTAAGTAAGGACGGTGACATGAGTCACATCCTCTTCTAAAGCTGTGATTCAAGATACACCCACACTGATCCTGCCTCATTAACATATAGAGGTTACAATTTACAACACATAGGATAATTATATCAGATCACAAAAGAGAGGACAACCACACAATACTGGGAATCATGACCTGGCCAACTTTACACATATTTTGGGGGGACAGAATTCAATCCAAGACACCCATGTACCTGTGAACGTCCCTTTGTTTGGAAATAGGGTCTTTGAAGATGTTTTCAGGTAATAAGAAGTCGCGCTGGAATGAACCGAAAAACCAAACCTGTTACCATCAAGTCAATTCCAACTCATGGCAACCTCATGTGTTACACAGTAGAACTGCTCCATGGGGTTTTATTGGCTGTAATCATTATGGAAGTAGATCACCAGGCCTTTCTTCCAAAATGTCACTGGATGGGTTCCAACCACCAACCTTTAGGTCAGTAGTCAAGTGCAAACTTCTTGCACCACCATACTGGAGTAGATGGGTCCTAACCCCATCTGCCCAGTGTCCTTATAAAAGAAGAGAAGAGACACAGGGGGAAGAAATTCTTGTGGAGATGCATCTACAAGCCAATGAATGCCTGAGACTACCAGGAGCTGGAATTGACAAGGAAGGATCTTCTTCTAGAATAGTCAGAAGACAGCATGGCCTTGCCAGCACACGAAATTCAGACTTCTAGTCTCCAGAACTGTGAGAAAATAAATTTCGGTTCTTATGAGTCACCTACTTTGTATTACTTTGTTACGACAGTCCTTGGAAACTAATAAAATTCATAACCTTGATTTCTAGTCAGAATCCCTGCCCTGCCTTCTCTTCTAATCTGGTCAATTGAACTAGCCTCCCTAGAAGAACTTCCTAAATCCTAGAGTACGTTCTAAGCAACCAGAACTCTGTTTCTTGTCTTCTAGGTCCTGATCTTGGCTTGTAGCTCTGCCACATTAGAAGTACCTCTTAGGAGGAAAGAGTGCCCTCAAAATCCAATGAGAGAGTAAGAAAGAAGAACCCTCAGCCAAAATTCTCTCCAGTGTCCCCCAGTGTCCTTGTCTAAAGTCTCCCAACTTTCCTAACTCCTCATTCCTACCAGAGGTTCACTCTCATTCCTACAATATTGGCATTTATACAGGAAGGAGCAGTAGAAGGAAAGAATCTCAAACCCCCCACCCCCCATCACCATCACATACACACACAGAAGGATAGGACATGCTTTACCCTTTCCCTAAATTGTCCTATTTCTATATGATAAACATATTTTCACAATTATTCATCCTTTGAGTATTCAGTCTTGTGTGGTTTCCCACCACTTTCCTCATACGTTTTTCTACTATGAGTCTTTGATGTCTATCAAGTCTTCTCCCTGAGCAGGTGGAAATGGGTAGGGCAAAAATAGGACCAATAGTCTTTAAGTCCTTTAAATTCCTGTGTCTAGTAAGCTCAAGAGCGGCAAAATTCTATTCAGTAGTAAAGCAACTGGTTAATTCAATGGAGGGGGGAAAGACATCAATTAAACTAGCTGTTTAGCACAATAAAACAGAGGGATGGGAATATGAGAAAAGGAAGAAAACAATCATCTACTGAGCAATTATCACTTGCTGGTAACTGGGTTCAGTTCTTTATCACATTATTTATTTAAACCTCAACAATACTATAAAGTAGGGACTCTTTCATCCGCCATTTTACTAAGGAAGAGAATAACGTTTAGAGGGACTAAGGGACTTGCCCAGATGGCACAAGACCAGGCAATGTTTTGTTCGGTTGTACACTGGGTATATGTATATGCTATGAGTCAGAAGTGACTTGAGGACACCTCACAACACAAGAGACTTGCCCAAATTTACATAGCTAATAAGGGGTAGAGATAGGTAATTAAACTCAGGAATCCAAGTTTTTCGCCCCAAATCAATACTTACCAAATATTGGGGGGAAGGGGGCTTACGTCAGTATTTTAGAAGCAGCCAGGAGGTTTTTTCCCAACTATATTTTCTTATCTCAATCTTCTATATGCTGCCAGTATTTGTGAACAATCTTTAATAATAGTCACTCTGAAGGAGCTAAGATGAACTAAATCCAGCCTCCCTCAGACAAGAAGAAAGTCACCTAAATATAGTACATAGCTGAAATAAGAGAATAATTAGTGAATTCTTTCCTCAGTGTAAGTCTGGTGAATACATGAATGAGTAACTGAATGAAACTGATTGGGATTCTCTGAAACAGTTAATTGACAATGAAAAATATACTTAGATCCAACAAAAGCTATTGTCTTTCTCAAATCTATACTTCTTGCATAGTTTATCTCCTCCTCCCAAAATAGCTAAGGAGGTCTCTCTTGCCCTTCATGGCGTGAAGAGCAGCAGGCTCTGATCTGTCAACACTCCTTGTTACCTTCCTTGATGTTTAAGAGTCTCACTCACTCATACTCTAGAAGTGGCTCTCAAGTTTTACACGGAGGGTCATGTATGCCATGAAGAGATGTTTGGCCATTGGAGGCCAGGGAAAGTTGTAAATAATGGCCTAACATGATCCCATTTGCATTTTAGATGGACCTGCCTGGCCACAGTAAGGGCAATGATTTAAGAGGGAAAAGGGTGAAAACAGAAAGGCCATATCTGACCTTGTGTTCGTCCAGAAACAGAGTCAGAGATCAGCGTTTGTGTTCAGATAGTTTATTTTTGGACATGATCCCAGGGAACAGGATTAAAGCCACTGGGAAAAGTGAAACAGGGAAGGAGGAGAAACCAACCTAAGTATACATTAATGAGTTGGTTTGTGCTACTGGGGTTCAATCCTTCTGGATGTCTCCTAGGTATTGGGTAGAATGTGCCTCATACATCCAAGAGAGGAGCCTTTATTCACTATCTTCTATCCACTATTATCAAAGTCTTCCCCAGAGGGAAGTTAATTCCCTTGCACTTCCAAGAATTTCTAACAGCAGCGTCAGAGACATCCCAGAGCAGAAAAAAAGAGATATGTGGTGCAGCTGAGGTGAGGAGCTATCAGGCTACACCTGCATACAACTGGTGGCCTCAGCAATGATAGAGGAAAACAGGTAGACAGAGAGGATACAAAATGGTCTCTAAAAAATTGTCCATAAGATCTGGCTCTTGCCCAGCTCAATTTGCTTGTGTCCTACGTTAAGTCCTGTTTATCACAGAGCCCACAAGTTGGTATGCCCACAATCCCTACAAAGGAAGGATTCGATCAGAAGGCTGAGTGGAACACTGCCTGATGCTTCAGCTTGGAACTAGTTGCACGCCACCCATTCCACTTTTCCTTACCCCCAGCCAGAACTTTATCTTCAAGAAGATGAATCCCATAACTGCTTCATCCTTGGCTATAGTAACTACAATTGCCCTTAGACAATTATTACTGGACAGGTAGGTACTAAGAGACACCCTAGTGAATCCTCTAACTTCTAAAGCAAATCCTTTTTGCTCCTGTTGTGTTGCAGCCAACCCTAAATCTTCACGGCAATCAGGATCAATTTCTTCTGTCTTTGTCTGTTGGTCCACTGATAATGAGAAATCCAACCGATATAACTTCAGATACAGTGAAAATCTTATTGCAGCCCAAAATGAGCAGATGGTAATCATCGCTTCCGGTTAAGAGAACCCTCCGCCTTGTACCCACCAGGAGTCAGGATTTTCTAATCCAGCAGAGTTTAATACCATAGGCACTCAAAGGGTAAATTCCAAAAGTGGGTCACTGGAAGTAATGGTTGAGAGGCTAAAATTTACTTTAACCCCTTGGATCCTGGACAGAGCACCATATATCAGCCATGTAACACAATGGAAGATTGTGTCTCCAATGCCTTTTGGTGTTGTCTTTGAATTGGCACCTTAATTAAGCCTTTAATGGACCATTCCATCATTTTATTAGGCCAGCTGCTTCTGGGTGATGTAGTATATGGTTGGATCATTGAACTTTAAGGTTAGGTATCCATCGTCACACCTCCTTCCGCACAAAAGGGGTCTCTTGGACTGAGACACTATTATTCAGGATCCCACATCAGTAAATCAGGTAGTCTGTAAATCCTTGCAAGATGGTGCTTGCAGGGACTCTTCAGGCAAGGAAGATAAACACAGATGGAGAACAAGTATAAAGTCCAGTGAATACAAAATGTTGAGTCCTCCAGTGGCTGTATGGTCAACTTCAAGAAAAACTGCCAGACAGAGAGCCCAATGTCAGTCTCTGCTGCAGTGTTATGCATTAAATTTTATCCCTCAAATACTTATGTTGAAGTCATAACCCTAGGTACCTGTGAATTCAACTTTATTTGGAAATAAGGTCTTTGAAGTTGTTACCAGTTAACAGAGGTCATGCCAGGGTAGGGTGGATCCTAATCCCATCTGAGTGGTGTCCTATAAAAGAGGAAAAGAAACAAAGAGATAGACATAGAGCAGCAGCCATGTAAAGATGTATCTGCAAGCTAGGTAGTGTCCTGGGCTACCAGAGCTGAGAGAAAGAAGAAAGGATCTTCTCCAGAGTCTTCAGAAAGAACATGGCCCGACCGACACTTTGATTTCAAACTACTAGACTTAAGAACTGTGAGACAAGAAATTTCTGTTCTTTTAAGCTATCCAACTTGTGATCATTTGTTAGGGCAGCCCTATGAAATTAATACCTTGTAGGTAGATTGGGCATTCACCAACAGCACAGGACAGATACTGTTGGACCCATTCGTGGCCTCCATCACTGCCACCATACCATTTATGGGCTCATTGTCCAAGCATTCCAGTGGCTGAGGGGAGCAGCTTGTTGACCTCCACGGAGTAAGTCTCCTCATCTAGCTGGTTGTTGAGTACGTCCTTGTGATAAATGCTCTCTAGTGGACATTAACATAGGACCTCAGATTCATGTGCTTCATATTCACTCACATGGTCCATCCACTTGCCTCTTCTCCAAATTTCCATACCTTTGATTTTTCACTTTAGTTATTCAAAGGCCTCTGACAAAGCAATCAAACCATTTGCTAATGTCCTGGCATCTATGATATCCATACCTCAGGCCATTTCTCTCTCCATACGAGGAGGACAACCAAGTGCTCTACTTGCAGCTCAGTCCCGTGGGAGGATTTCCCTTCACTTCTGTCTTTCCAAGTCACTCCTGTGTGAGCCTGCAGATTGGTGGCAGTACATTTTTAGCTACCACCATCATATGGAGCCAACCAATCGATGAACTAGACCCGATTTGTTCTACCTCTATTAGTTGATCGTAAGGAATCTTGCACGAGCCCACAGGTGCCAGTTGCAGAAGAGGTATTAGTGTAACAGGGATAGGTGACATGGAGTCTGAGCCACCTGTCGTGTAACTTCCTGCACCCTCAGGAGCTGCTTGGGCTCATTCCTGAGTGCACCATTTGTATTGAACAATGTTCTACTATTACTTCTGCCCAAACTTATGATTCAGGGAAACTACATATGATGAAAACTTCAATTTCATACTATCTTGATAGCCTATGCTTAGATGATTAGTCTACTAAGGCCCAGCAGAATGTCAAGAGCTGGTTTTTAAATCACAAGTGGTAGTTCTTTCTTCAAAAGGTACAATCTTGCTCTGGAACCTTAGAGGACTATATTCTGACTCACCACACTGCTTCCTTATCCATTCAGAGTACCTCTAGTGCTCTCAGATCTGCTGAGTCTTACAGTCTGGATGGCTGAGCAGTTTTCACCACCATCCAGACTTGTTGCGGCGTCCTCTCTTGCTCTAGGCCACTCTCAAAACTCCTAGCCTTCTGAGTTTATTAATAAAAGGAGAAGAATATTAGTCTCAAGTACAGCATATACTGCTTTCAGAATTCAAAGAAACCCACCAAACATTGTGCCTCTTTCTTAATGATAGGAAATGTGAAGTGCAACAACTTGTCCTTTACTTTAGAGGGAAAATCCAGTCATGCCAGAGACTACTACACACACAAAAATTTCACTGTTCTGACTGGATCCTGAATCCTTATAGGGTTTATCTCCCAAACTCTGGTGTGCAGGAGTCTGACTAAGGCATCCACAGCCCTTCTTGCTCACCAGATCCAATTAGTCTGATGTTAGCCATATAGTGAAGTAACATGACATTCTGGAGAATTTCAGAGTGATTAGGTTCCCTGAGGACTATATTGTGACAAAGCCCTGGGACAAGACAGTGAATATGTACTGCTGTCTTTCCTATGTAAACAGAAAAATGCATTTGACACTCCTCTAATTATGAAGATGGACAGAAATATATTCAACAGTTGAACTGTTGCATACCAAGTTACAGAGACTGTTGATCTGTTACAGAAAAGATTCTACATTGGGCACAATAGTTGTGATAAGGGGTACTGATTGGTTGAGTTTACAGTTGACCATTGTCATCTGGTACAACCCATTTGGTTTTTGCAAAGGCTAACAAACTAAATTGAGTGCAAACACAACAGGAACCTTCAGAGTAACCGTACAAACTGTGCTTTAGAATACCCATTGCCGTTGAGTCGATTCCTACTCATAACAACCTATAGAGCAGAGAAGAACTGCCCCATAGGGTTTCCAAGGAGCTACGGTGGATTTGAACTGCCAACTTTTGGTCACCAGCTGAGCTCTTAACCACTGCTCCCCTCCACGCTTTAGAATAGTCCACCCAATTCAGGAAGAGGGTAGTATTTATTTACCAACATCTATCTCAATTGGTCAAAGGTTGTGCAGAAGGTGTTAATTGCCTCGTACTTCCAGGTTTGCACATTGAACAGAAAGGATGATTTTGCTCTGAAAGGCATCCCTAATAACAGTGGCAGAGAGGACCTAAGGTAGAGAAAGGGCACGACTGAGGTGGCATGGATGCTTGCAGCTAGATGGAAGTTACAACAGTGGTTGGAGTACAAAGGTGGTTCAAGAGAATGTGAGACAAGACCTTTAAAAATGTCATAAAGAGTCATTGCCATATTCTAGGCATGACTCCACAAAAGTCTGAGCTAAGACAGTGGTAGCATATATGATGAAAAGGAGACAGCTTCAGTAGATATTTATGAGGGCGCTGTCAAGAAGGCAAAATAAAAAGTGACTAATAGATCAGTTCCTAAATTTTTCTTCTCAGACTTCAAGGGGATCTGTGACAAAATGATTCCTTGGGGAAATTAAAGGTAAGAAATTCTGGTTTATGCATAAATGATCTTCCTTGCTGTAAGATTTCCATCCTAAAATGCAAATTTCTGTGTCTAGATAGCTACTGCTCTCTGGGCCCCAGAGAGAAAGTGTTTGGATCTGTTTGAAGCAGTGTTTGGATCTAGGCCAACTTAATTTGGACAATTCTGACTTTTCCTTTATGCTACATTATAAGAAAATGTTAATTAGTTAAAACAGAACTCAAATCAATGAATAAACAGCACTTTGAAAATAAAAGGAAATCAAATTAATTTCTGGCAGATTGTAAAGTAGATAAAAGCTAGCATCAAGCTGCACTTCTAATTCACGAAAATATTTTATAAACAGGAAATGTTTAGGCTTGGAATTTTTTGAACTTATGGTCTTCTTTAAAAACACCCTCATTTTAAAAATGTGTATCTATATACAGTTATTTTCCAAGAATATTTTTGGCGAACAGAAAATCTGAGCTTCAGATTTCTTTTAGAAGCCCCAAAAGGATTCCCAAATATACTCCAGCTACATAACAACCGTATAAATTAACGATGGATGGACAACCTCCTTTATGCTGGAAAAGGAGCGAAAGAAAACTTCAAAATGCTAAAAGAAGCCAGAAGATGCAATACCTTGTTTTCACAAAATTCCAGGAAAGTTTACTTTATTCCCTAGTCAACTATGAACCTATTTCTTACCAGAGGGTTGGAAATAAACTTTCTGAATAATCTTCAGGTGTTCTTCAAATCCAACAAATAGAAATCACTGAGGACAGTGGCAGAAAGAGTCTCAAAAGTCCTAGACAATTCTCTGAGAAACCGTAGAAATCGTAAGGAATCAGAATCTCGTCTTTTTCATCAAGCCACTGGTGATTTGTAACTGTTTTATCAAACTTTTTCTATATTAAAGCCCATCATCATTTTAACTTCAGAAGAAACATTGCTACAACCAAATAATAATAGCATTTTTAGTAAATTGCAGGATACAACTTAACCTTGTATAAAAAGAGGTAAGATGAAGAAGGGAGGACAGCAGGCTTGAGGACATGGTTTTCTGTATTCTATTTCATGGCCAGTGCCAATGATTTTTAATTATAAAAATGCAGAGAGAAAGCAAATATTTCTCCCACATCCACATTTTTCTTCCACTAGCTTTCTTAATGATCATTAAGGAAGAGACCCAATAGTAATTATGTAAAACACCGTGAATATTACTCATTTACTATATTTGTAATAATCCCCAAACACATTTAATAACCTCTTAATTTTCCCCCTCAAATATTCATTCCAGAGAGATAAAACTCTGTCATACAATTTCTATAACCAAGACAAAAGCCATGTTTAATTTTTCTTTTTTACCAAGATTTGATACAAAAACCTTTATGACATGTTTCCTAACTGCAGGAGGAAAGTTGTTTTTTAAACTGTTTTTAAAAGAAGTTTTTTTTTTAAAGTTACCTAGTGATTTCTTAAAAACTGCTGTTAGTCACAGAATTAGATGTGTTTTCTTTCCACTTAATTCACACTAAAAATTAGTAATATTATTACTAATAATTTTGTTAGTAATGATAATTAGTAATTATTACTAGTAATATTATCCTCCCTCTGGAGAGTACAGGTGGTAAGGGTTCAGTGGAATAAAGTATTTAAAGGAAGTTCTGTGCCTTTTTCCTTTGGTTTCATCCCAAGCTCTTCTTACAGACGAAGCTTTTCTTCGTCTCCCTAAGCATAAGGCTTCTCCAATTCAAAATGAGAGAGTTAGAAAGCAAGGAAGGACCGATTTTTTTTTTAAGAAAGGTCTTAAAAAAGTCAAAAACATCCAACTGAGAAATGTCACCTATGAAAACACTTAAGTCTCAAAATGCTCACAAGCCCCAAAAGACATTTGAAAAAAAAAAGAATCTACTTCTGATTTGCCTTGGATTTACATCCTCTTCAATCTTCATATCAAATACTTCCGCACCCGAAGTGCTGTCTCTTGCTTTCCCTAAAGATGGAATATCTATCCTCCTATGTCCTTTATGGGGCCCTGGTGGCCCAGTGGTAAAGAGTTCGGCTGCTAAACAAAAGGTCGGCAGTCCAAATCCACCCGCCACTCCTTGGAAACCCTGTGGGGCAGCTCTACTCTGTCCTATAGGGTGGCTATGAGTCAGAATTGACTGGATGGCAACGGGTTGGTTTGTTTGTTTTTTTAATGTCCACTGCCTCTCCCACTGTATGCTATGGAATCCTGTTTCCCATCTCTGTAGTGACTCATTAGTCTCTCTCCATTGCTTCCCCCAGTGTACCCTTGCTGCCTTCCCCTAGGCCACCTCCATGAGAAGGCTGAAGTGAGGGAATAGTGGATACAAGGACCAAGAAAGTCTAAGCAAGGCAGTAGCCAACGAGCTCTTCAGGGGAATCAAGTCTTATTCAACTCTGTATTACGTAGCCCTAGCATAACAAGTACTGAGCAAAGGCATGTTTGCATTCATTGAGTCACTGGATGAAGACAAGAAAAATAAAATTTATTTTTTCCCAGTGACAGACCACTTTCATAGCATCGGCACTGTATATCTGTTGCCAGGCGGTCAGTCACTCGCTAAGGAGGTTAAAATTCATACCCTTTCCCCCATCCCCATCCCAGTTAGCTACCAAGGTTGCTTTGCAGTCTATGCATTTACTTTACCCAGTGGTTTCTCAGAAGGGCAGAGACTAAGCAGTAGCAGACCACCAGCCATACTTAGCTCAATAGTCTCTATGCAGGGCTAGATGACACCAAGAAGCTGTCTTGGGTCACTAGATAGACCTGCCATTTCAAACGAACAGCCTTCCAAAAAACTCTCATTTAGATGAATGAAGCAATTTATAAGCAGGATAGGAAAGACAAAAAGAAAGATGGGACAAAGAGTGCAGCTTCAGCCCTTTCCGTGAAGTCCGCTCCGCACACGATAGCCACCATCATCAAGTGCTCACTAGATTTACTTGGATAAGCTGTTATCCTGGGCTGGAAGGTACTGGAAGTTTTCTTGGCCTGTGGCCATTCATTACCAGGAAGAAAAATCACCTTCTTATCTGAAGCTCTTTTCTCATCATGGCCCATTGGCCATGACTGATGTGGCTTTAAGTAAAGCAGTTAAAACTGTTTAACCTCAGAAAGCCTCAGACATAGAAAGTGCTTGCTACAGTTAAGATAAAATCCCAAGGTGGCAGAACTGTGACAAGACAAGAGGCACCCTCTTCAAGCTTCCCCTTACCGCCTTTCTAATATCTAAAGATATAAGCTCCTACTCTCAACAGTTTTTTATAAATCTCATTACAAAAATGTCTAGAACAGTACTCTCATAGACTCTAAAGATTCCACAATACTGTTGACATCAGTCCACTTTCTAAGTTAAGATCATACCAAATGACAAGGGTATGGAACTTATTTCCATTGTAAATAACAAATAAGTTATTTTATACCTTGTTAGCGCTCCCCTTAAGCCATTTCTTAAAGAAAACCTAACAGCATCATTTTACACTTCAATCTCATTTTCAGTATTGTTCCAACTATTTTTAAAATAATTGGAATATGGTTCCCCAGAAACTATGTTCTTTTAACAATCAACATTCATTTTCTACAAAGCCCTCTGCTAATGGACCATAGCTACCAAGGTCTCCACCAGACTGAGTCAAGTACAGCTAGCTGGTGCCGGGCTACCACCACTGACTGCTCTGACCAGGATCACAAC
>NW_004444156.1:1020151-1030704 GCF_000243295.1 Trichechus manatus latirostris
GTTCAATAATTTAGCATGATGCGCGTGACAGTTTTGACCTCCAAAATAACTGAGAGCTTTGAGCTGAGATTAAATGCAGAACATTAATTTTTCCTGCTAGTTGTCAAGCCAACCAAGAGACCCATCAAATCCATTTAAATAAAGCCTGCATCATATAATAATATTAAAGGGAATAAAATATTAATATGGGCCTGTGGTAGAACGTTGGCCAAAATTGCTGCCGAGAGCTGTCTAATTTATCACCCAGACAATCTGTCTTTGTACTGAAACTAGAAGTTAAAGCGCCACCTAAGAATTATTTCTTGTGCTAGAAGACAGGCTTGTTTAAGAAAGGTTACAGGTCCTCCAAATGCTGAGACATTTTAGTATCTCCAAGAAAAGAAAGTCCTGAGTTCAATTTTAATTGTATTCATTTGAAGAGATAACAAAGGACAAACACCAGCAGTCTGTCATAAGGAAAATGAAATTTTAAAAGAGAGACATTAATTCATTAAGTGAGGCTTGATGAGCGTTCCCCCATAACAAAAGTGTATCTAAATCAATGTGTGATTTAACGCCATATACACCAAGCTTCATCAGCGTTTCTTTTCCGAAGCACATCCTGACTTTTATCATCTCTCGGGTTTATGTTTTTCGGAATCATTATCCAATGGGTCCGCTCTCTGCAGACTGGAGGTTTTAAGTGCATAGCCTTAAATACTATATCCTCATTCAGAAGATGATTTCCCTATAAGAACCACACTGATCGCATTTAAAGATTTGGGACTTTTATGTATGAAGTTTCTAGATAACAGTGTGACAAATATATACGCAGCACATGCTTTATTGTATTCAAGTAGTTGCTTTATTGGCATGAATACTTAATAGTGATTCATTTTACTAGAGTTTTATTTTTAAAAATTTAAATATGTTTTCTGTAACATTTATTTTCGACACACCAAGTGTGTTCTTTACTGCTAATCACATTTTTCCCCCTAGCTAGGTCACAAACAAAAGTTAAGAGGCTGCCTTCCAACCTCCCCACCTTCCACAGAGCAATGTATCTCCCTTTAAAGCCCACTTTCCACTGACTTCAAAGAATCCTCTATGTGAGGGAACCAGGCATAAGACATAGGGAGAAAAACAAATCTGTCCACAGGAAAAGAATCTTCTAAAATTTTCTAATCAAAGGAAGACCCTCAACGAGATGGATTGACACAGTGGTTGCAACAATGGGTTCAAACATAGCAACAACTCTGAGGATAGCGCAGGTCCTGGCAGCGTTTCGTTCTGTGGTAGGTAGGGTCGCTGTGAGTCGGAACTGACTCACAGCACCCAACAACAACAACAATCAAAGCACTGAATTCTCCAGACAAGGAAATTGCCCAGTACCAATCAGATCAGACATGAAATCACAAACTTTAGAACTAAAACCGGACAGCTTACCTTCAAGTGAGAGAGAAAGCAGCACTGTTACAATTCAAATACTCACAGTCATTACTGGGACAGAATTTGAGACAACGGCAGATCTCTCAAGCTGACCAAGAATCACTTGATAAAATGCAACAGGCAAGGTTCTGACATCTCAAATGGTAGTTGTAATCTTTCAGGTCATTTATACCAAAGAGTCAAGTGGTCAGCACGTTCTTTATCTCTGAACTTAGTCCTTTTATTTGTGCCTTAATTTCTACAGAACACTGTTGTTGTTGTTGTTAGGTGCCTTCAAGTTGGTTCCGACTCACAGCGACCCTACGTACAACAGAACAAAACACTGCTGGGACCTACGCCATTCTCACAGTCCTTGCTATGCTTGAGCCCATTGTTACCGCCACTGTATTAATCCATCTCTTTGAGAGTCTTCCTCTTTTCCGCTGATTGTCTACTTTACCAAGCATGATGCCCTTCTTCAGGGACTGGTCCTTCCTACAAAATTAAAAAAAAAAGAAAAACAACAAACCCTTTGCTGTCAAGTCAATTCCGACTCATAGCGACCATATAGGACAGAGTAGAACTGCCCCGTAGGGTTTCCAAGGAGTGGCTGGTGGATTCAAACTGCCAGACCTTTTGGTTAGCAGCCGTAGCTCTTAACCACTGCGCCAATAAGCTCCCTGAATTAACTCACTTGAGTAGCGTCTATAACATAGCAGTGGGTTTGCTATAACCAAATCTGAAAGAAATCCAATTCTCAATTCACATCCACCTTTTAGCACATACCTGGGGCTCAGGAGGTGTTATTATTGTAAAAAAAAGTCTTTCTACAACCCTTTGCCTCATCTGCCATGGATCACAGCGACAATCATCACTGTGAGTTGTTCCTCTTCTCTATCAAAGCCCGATGAGAGAAGTCGCTGTGAACTCAACAGTAAAGATAAAGAAAAAAGTAGTAAGCGTAAATGATTTGTCCAGATGAAAGCAGACTCTTCTTCTCTAAGAAGTCATTAATCCACGTCCTGGAGCAAAGACAAATGCATAGAGGTTTGCATGTGGCTGTGTTACTGAGCTAGTATCTTGTAGAATTACCAAGATGAGTGTATTCTGCCTTACAGTACAATTCCCTTACAAACTTCTAGGCAGTGCTCACGGATACATAGGCTCTTAGGGGTCCAATCTAGGCCCAGAATGTACTAATGGAAATGATATTAGGAATATCTGGGTGTTTGGGGGATCCTTCCCTGGAGATTTTTCAATCAATCAATTAATAATTTTTAAGAACCTAACACTGCTCTTTGTATTGTAAGGACAGTTCTACCATGCATAATGGCTGTATTCAGAGTTTTTGTCATCTAAAGTGGAAGAAGAGGTAGGCTTGCCAGATAAAATACAAGATACCTATTTATATCTGAATTTCAAATAGACAACAAAATACATTTTTAGAATAAGTATGTCCCAAGTATTCCATGGGACATACCTGCAATAAAAGATTATTTGCTGTATGCCTGAAACTCAAACTTGCCTGGGCATTCTGCATTTTGATTTGCTAAATCTGACAATCCTAGGAGGGGGCAGTTGTGGGGAAGGAATAAGATAGACAAAAAGCTGCTGGTATACAGTAGCTGAAGAAGAAGAATACCACTTACAGAATGCCTATCTGTGCATGTACTCTGTACGTGTAAATGTGTGTAATTAAGGCTTGATAAATACCCAAATGAATTATTGAAAAACAATAAAGCAGTACTGGGAGTGTTATGGATTGAATTGTATCTCCCAAAAATATGTGTTTGTAAATCCCAACCTCTTTGGCTGTAGTTATAATCCCATTTGGGAGTCTTTGTTACATTAATGAGGCAGGATTAATGTAGGATGTGTCTTAAGTCAATCTCTTTTGACATATAAAAGAGATTAAACAAGCAAGCTAAAGAGCAGAGATGAGGAAAGAGAGGTGACAAGCCATATGAGGATCAGCCAGGAGCAGAAGCCCAGAAGAAACACGGACCTTCCTCCAGAGCTGACAGAGAAAGTCTTCCCATAGAGCTGGCACCCTGACTTGGTATTTCTAGCCTCTTAAACTGTGAGAAAATAAAATTCTGTTTGTTAAAGACATCCACTTCTGGTATTTCTGTTATAGCAGCACTAGAGAACTAAGACAGAATGTGTTACTGACAAATAGTGGTGCTGCTCTAACAAATACCTATAATGTGGAAATGGTTTTGGAATTGGATAATGGGTGGAGCCTGGAAGAGTTTTAAGGTGCCTAATAGTAAAAGCTTAGATTGCCTTGAAGAGACTGTTAGTAGAGCTGTGGACATCAAAAGCAATTCTGGTGAGGACTCAGAAGGAATTGAGGAGAGCTATAGAGAAAGTCTCCGTCATCTTAGAGAACACATATGGCACCAGCAACAGAATGTTGCTTGAAATACGGGTGTTACATGTGCTGCTGGTAGGGCTTTAAAAGAAAATGATGAAAATGTGATTGGACAGTGGAGGAAGGGTGAAGCTTTTTATGCAATGGCAAAGAACTTGTCTGAATTACGTTCAAGGGTTTGGTGGAAAGTAGAACTTGTAAGTGATGAACTTGGATATCTGGCTGATGAGATTTCTAAGCAAGATATTAAAGGCACTGTGTCGTTTCTCCTTGCCACTTATAATACAATGCAAAAGGAAAGAGATGGACTTAAAAATGAACCGTGTAGAATGAAAACAAAACTTAAAGATTATAAGCAAGATATTAAAGGCACTGTGTCGTTTCTCCTTGCCACTTATAATACAATGCAAAAGGAAAGAGATGGACTTAAAAATGAACCGTGTAAAATGAAAACAAAACTTAAAGATTTGGAAAATTATGTTTTATGAACTGAAGACACTTGTTCTAGAATGTTCATCAAGGATGTGGCTACACAATCGACTGTAAAGAGATTAAGCCTGTGATCTAACCAACTACCACAGCAGGAAATCCATCAGCTTAGACTGCAGGAGACAGCGAAAGAACAAAAGGCAAGAACACTATCTGATTCTTGGTATTCTACCTGCAGGAAACAGGCCAAAGGAGCTACAGCTGTTGTCCTCCAAGAAAGGAAAAGGACCATTCCTGGATCAGCTCAGAGATCAGCAGAACTGTTGGAAGGAGCATGGAAAGCAAGGCCTTCTCAGTTTCAAAGGGTGGGACCACAGTCTCCTGGATCTCAAAGGCTGGGACCACAGCCTCTGAGGTTTCAGAGTCAGATCCTTGCCAACTTGGTTCCAGAGTGTGGAGCTGCTGTTAAGGCGTGCCAGGGGGATAGGGCAGCCACCCAAAGCCGAGAGAGCAGGGCTGCCATGCCTAAGGGGCAGAAGAATGGGGCCCACAGGGGCCGAATGGGGCCACCACTAACGTGGACTAGGAGAATGGGGCAGTCCAAAGCCAAGGGAGCAGAGCTGCTGTCCCAGTGGGCCTGGAAGGCAGAGCTGAAGCCTAGGGCCGAGGGGTCTCCATCAAGAATCCAGAGGGCATGGCCAACACCTAGAGTCTGTAGGCAGGGGGCATCGCCTAGATAGTCTCAAAGAACAGAGGATTGATTACTTTCAACCCTCGAGAGCTAATGTAATTTGTTCTGCTGGGTTTTGGGCTTGTTTGACACCTGTTGTCCCTGCCTTTCCTCCAATTTCTTCCATTTGTAATTGAAATGTATACTTTGTGCCTGTTCCACCATTGTATTTTGGAAGCAGGTAACCTGTATTCTGGATTTCACAGGTTCTCAGATAAAGAGAAATTTTATCCCAGGATGGACTATGCCTAACATCTCAACTATATTTGATTTATATGATTCAGAACATGAGATTTTGGACTTGGAGTTAATTTAAAACTTTTGGAATGATGTGAAGGGGTGAATGTGTTTTGCCTGTGGCAAGGACATGAATTTTGGGGGACCAAATGGTAGAATGCTATGGATTGGATTGCAACCCCCCAAACTATTTGTTGTAAATCTTAACTTCTATACCTGTGGTTATAAACCCATTTGGGAATGGGTTGTCTTTGTTATGTTAATGAGATAGGCTTAGTGTGGAGTGCATCTTAAGTCAATCTCTTTTGAGATATAAAAGAGATTAAATAAGCAAGCTAAGAAGCAGAGATGGGAGAAGAGAGATGCCAAGCCACATGAAGATTGCCCAGAAGCAGAAGCTCAGAAGAGAGAAGAACCTTCCTCCAAAGTCGACAGACAGAGAAAGACTTCCCCCAGAGCTGGCAACCTGAATTTGGATTTCTAGCCTCCAAAATTGTGAGAAATCAAATTTCTATTTGTTAAAGCCACCAACTTGTGGTATTTCTATTTTAGCAACACTAGATGATTAAGACAATGGGTGAATTAGATGTATCTTCATTAAATAAATTATTTAAGGTGTAATTTATCTAACAGTGATATATGTAGCAGACATAATCATATTTAATCAGTAAAAATACCTCCTCACTAATACAACAGTAAACACTTTTCACCACACTGCCTGGTCCTGTGTCATCCACACAATCATTGCTATGTTTGAGCCCATGGTTACAGTCACTGTGTCAATCCATCTCAATGAGAATCTTCCCCTTTTTCACTGGCCCTCTACTTTAACAAGGATGTCCTTCTCCAGGGACTGGTCCCTCGTGATAACATGTCCAATGTATGTGAGACAAAGTCTCACCATCCTCCCTTCTAAGGTGCACTCTGGTTGTACTTCTTCCGAAACTGATTTGTTTGTTCTTCTGACAGTCCATGGTATAGTCAATACTCTTCACCAACACCATAATTCAAAGGCATTGATTCTTGTTCAGTTTTCCTTATTCATTGTCCGGCTTTTGCATTAATATGAGGAAATTGGAAATACTATGCTTTGGGTCAGATAGACCTCAAAGTGACATCTTTGCTTTTTAACACTTGAAAGAGGTCTTTCGCAGCATATTTGTCCAACGCAATGTGTCGTTTGATTTCTTGGCTGCTGCTTCCATGGGTGTTGATTGTGGATCCAAGTAAAATGAAATGTTTGATAACTTCAATATTTTCTCTGTTTATCATGATTCTGCTTGTCAGTCAGGTTGTGAGGATTTTTGTTTTCTTTATGTTGAGGTGGAAACCATAGTGAATGCTGTAGCCTTCAATCTTCATCAGTAAGTGCTTCAAGTCCTCTTTGCTTTCAGGGAGCAAGGTTGTGTGATCTGCATATCACAAGTTGTTAATGAGTCTTCCACCAATCCTGATGCTGCGTTCATCTTTACATAGTCCAGTTTCTTGGATTATTTGCTCAGCATACAGCCTGAATAAGTATGGTGAAAGGATACATCCCTGACAAACACCTTTCCTGACTTTAAACCATGCAGTATCCCCTTGTTCAGTTAGAATGGCTGCTTCTTGCTCTATGTATGGGTTACATACACATGAGCACAATTAAGTCTTCTGTAATTCCCATTCTTTGCAATATTATCCATAACTTATATATGATCCACACAGTTGAATGCCTTTGCATAACCAATAAAACACAGGTAAACAGCTTTCTAGCATTCTGTGCTTTCAGCCAAGATCCATCCAAGTCCTCTTCTGAAACATGTTTGAATTTCCCTGTTGATATATTGCTGCAACCTTTTTAAATTATCTTCAGCAAAATTTTTACTTGCTTATTAAATTAATGATACTGTTCAATAATTCTCGCATTCTATTGGATCACCTTACCTTTCTTTGAAATGGGCACAGATATGGATCTCTTCCAGTCGCTTGGCCAGGAAACTGTCTGCCAAATTTCTTTACATAGACGATGAGTGCCGCCAGCGCTGTATCCATTTGTGGAAACATGTCTACCGGTATTCCATCAATTCCTAGAGCCTTGTTTTTTGCCAATGCCTTCAGGGCAGCTTGGACTTTTTCCTTCAGTACCATCAGTTCTTGATCATATGCTACCAGCTGAAACGTTTGAGCATCTCTGAATTCTTTTCAGTACAGCAACTCTGTATATTCCTTCCACCTTCTTTTGATGCTTCCTGTGTTGTTCAGTATTTTGCCCAAAGAATCCTTCAATATTGCAACTAGAAGCTTAAATTTTTTCTCCAGTTCTCTCAGCTTCAGAAATGCCAAGCATGTTCTTCCCTATTAGTTTTCTAACTCCAAGTCTTTGCACATTTCATTATAATACTTTACTTTGTCTTCTCAAGCCACCCTTTAAAACATTTGGTTCAGTTCTTTTACTTTATCATTTCTTCCATTTGCTTTAGCTACTCTACTTTCAAAAGCAAGATTCAGAGTCTCTTCTGACATCCATTTTGGTCTTTCTTTCCTATATTTTTAACGACCTTTTGTTTTCTTCACGTATCATGTCCTTGATGTCATCCCACAACTCCTTTGGATCAGTCATTAGTGTTCAATGCATCAAATCTATTCTTGAGATGGTCTCTAAATTTAGCTGGGATATACTCAAGGTTTTACTTTGGCTCTTGTGGACTTGTTTTAACTTTCTTCAGCTTCAACTTGAATTTGCATATGAGCAATTGATGGTCATCAATTACTTACAAATAAGAAACAGCAAAAGAGGTTAGAGAAAAGGAGACTGCGGCCCAGAAAGCCCACCTGAAGAAGAGAGGAAGCTATTGTCATGAGAGAAAGAAGACCTTGGAGTCATGTACCCGTTGGTTTGGATTCCAGTGCTGCCCTTCACTAGCTGAGTAAACTTGGACAAGTTTTGACTTTCCTGAGCTTCAGTTTCCGTATCTTTAAAACGGATATAACAGTACTTCCCTCCTGATAGGACAATTGTGAGGATTCAACGAATTAACATACATAAATTTCCAGACATAGAAGGCACTCAGTAAAAGTCAGTTTGAAACATTTAGCAGTTTTGTTTTTTTTTTAAAGTAGTAGTAAGCAGTACAAAATGAAAACATTCCTCTCAGGATTAGCTACATAATTTGTGCAAAAAGAAAATATAAGGCCCCTTGTTAAAAAATTATTAAGAGTGTCAAGACGGTGGCAGCAGAACATTAAACCAAGCACAGGGCCCTTCGAAGCCCGCCCTAATTCCTCTCATTCCAGCCTCCCCCAGCCTTCCCATTCTCCATTATCTTTCCTCAGATCCTCCATGGATACTTGTTTCTTGTGCATACTTCTAGAAATTCTCTCTCTCTGTCTCTTTCTCTCTCTCACTATGTATGCATACACATACACACATATATATACATATACATATAAGTTGTTACTCTTAGCTGTTGTCAAGTTGGCCCCCAACTCATGACGACCCCATGGGCAATGGAATGAAACACTGCCCAGTCCTGCACCATCCCTAAAATAGGTTGCAGATATGACCTTTGTGATCCATTAGGTTTCAATTGGCTGATTTCAGAAGTAGAACATCGGGCCTTCCACGTCTGTCTTAGTCCAGAAGCTCTGCAGAAACCTGTTCAGCATCATAGAAACATGCAAACCACCACTGACAGACTGGTGGTGGCTGAGCAAGAGGTGCATTGGCCAGGAATCTAACCTGGGTATCCCACATAGAAGGCGAGAATCTACCGCAGAAATGCAAGCCCATGTGTACCATGAGGTAGGAACAAAAATGGTAATACTGTTTGTAATAGCCCCAAACTGGTACAAAGACAGAGAGAGGAACAAAACTTGTGTTAGCCCATGTTCCCTAGAAAATAGAGACTGAAATAAAAGGGTATGTACTTCTACTTTATCTCATTCCAGAGAAACTGGGATGAGTAAAGTATCTAATCTAGCGTACAGATTAAATGATATTTCCCATGTAAATTACTTAGAACGGTTCCTGTTCTACATAGCAATAATGTTAGTACTTATTAGTATCTTGATTAAATCCCAAGGCTTTAAGATACGGAGTCAATCCCCACATTGGTCAATTAAATTATCAAATAAACAAAATCAGTTCAATGTGTGTAGACTGCTTCTCTCAGCACCTGTGAGTCAAATCATACATTTGTGTATTGCCTATATGAGGAATTTGAAACTGGGGGCTAATGGTGAGAATTCATGTTATCACTACATTATTCAAAGCACATAAGCACACATGGTACAGACTGTTAGAACAGCAGCATCCTTCTTGTAGAAAAGGGAACGCTTCCTCACAGTTGGTGAAGACGTGTTTTGGTCCAGTAATGTTATGCATGGAATCATGTCCCTTGGATTCCTAACCCCTATGCCTGTGAATGCAATTCCATGGAAGAATAGGACTTCTTTGTTATGGTAATGAGGTCATATCAGTGTAGAGTATGTCTCAAACCTAATCACTTTTGAGATATAAAATCTGCAGATTAGACACAGAGACAAGCACACACAAAAGGGGACAGACAGATGCCACACAGAGACTGCCAAGGAACGCAGGGGCTAGAGAAGCTGAGACAAGAATTTTCCCCCAGAGCAGAGAGAGAGCCGTCCTCTGGAGCTGATGCCCTGAACTCAGACTTCTAGCCTCCTAACTGTGAGAAAATAAACTTCTCTTCGTTAAAGCCACTCACTTGTGGTATTTCTGTTACAGCACCACTAGGAAATTAAGACAGATACCTTCTCAGAAGGAGACACAAAGTAAGCAGAGCAGAGTGCTCCCAAACTCTTCTCCAGAGCTGCAGTTGGATCTTCAGGAGAAAGAGTAAAGGAAAAATTTCCGTAACCTTAAGGGGCAAATTTTTTCAGTCATTGGAATAGTAAAGTTTGCATGGGAGGTGCCAAAAATTTGATAAAGACAAAGAAGGGCCCAAAGGAAGAGAACAAAAAATGAAAAAACCAAACCCATTGCCATCGAGTCGATTCCAACTCATAGCGACCCTATAGGACAGAGTAGAACTGCTCCATAGGGTTTCCAAGGACAGGCTGGTAGATTCAAACTGCCAACCTTTTGGTTAGCAGCCATAGCTCTTAACCACTGCACCACCAGGGCTCCGAAGAAAGGGAACAAGTAGCTAATTACTCGTAGCTCTCATTAAAGGAAGTGGGTAGGACTGTGGCCTTCAGTTGCTCACCTTGTTCACTGGAGCTCAGAAACGGGGTCAGGACAAAAACCTTAGTCAAGAATAAGACACGAGAATAGACTCCGGCAAGATGGCGGTCTAGGCAGAAGCACCACGCCGTCCCTCCACAACAAAGATCCGAAAAACTAAGCCAAACAGAGAATCAACAATCCTG
>NW_004444156.1:1038558-1048016 GCF_000243295.1 Trichechus manatus latirostris
AAAAAAAAAAAAAAAAGAATAAGACACGAACTATCCCAGGAGACTAAGTGATCATAGCCATGTGGCTCACTGAGTGGATGTTTGGCTAAAGACCATAAGAATGGTCAAAATTTCAAGTTACCTAACAATTCTTTAATTTTCTTTGTTTACCAATCCCATTTTACAGATAAAAAAATGAGCGATTAGTAATATGCTAAGTAGAACAGAAGTGATAGGCTGTTAACAATTGAGCTACTACTGTTTAATCCCCTGCTTTTTTGTAGGAATGTCAACAGGTCTACAATTCAAGGAAAAGCTCCAGGATATACATATACAGTATGTAGATGATATTGAAGCCATAAGACAGAATGAGATCATCAAGGGATTGAATGTAGATATAAAAGAGTATAGGGCCAAGACTGAGCCCCTGCACATTCCAACATTCCCAGGTTAGAGAGATGAGGAAGAAGACTAGAGAAGTGTTGTGTCCAGGAACCAAAGTGAAGAGGGTGAAGCAGAAGAAGAGAGTGACATGTGTCCATTCCGGTAATAGATAAAGTAAGATGAGGCCTGGTTGGGCTTGACAATATGGAGGTTGGTTGCTATCTTGGATTGATTAGAGTGAAGTTAAGACAGAAAGTAGAGAGAAGATAGGAGACAGCTCATATCGATAAATCTTTCAAAATATTTATTTATAAAGGAAAGGATAAATATGGAGCTGTAACTAGAGGAGAGGTTGTTCTTTTTTTATAAGATGTAAGAATAAAAATGATCAAGTAGAGAGGGGAAAACTGTTCTTGTTTATTTGTGTGTGTGTGTATATGTATGTGTGTTCTTTAAATAAGAATAAAACACAATTACTGGCTGAAATATCTAATAGGTAATGGAGTACTCTCCCATAGGGAAAGGATAAAAATAGTATAGCTACGTGTGTTTGCAACAAGAGTTGTAGGACTGGGTTGCATTTCACCAAGGAACATTTTTATTAAAAGTCATAAAATATGATTACGCCAAAAGGGTGTTTATATAAAATATAAGAAAAGTAAACAACACACGGAAGCCCTGGTGGCACAGTGGTTAATCACTTGGCTGCTAACCAAAAGGCTGGCAGTTCAAACCCACCAGCTGCTCTGCGGGCGAAAGATATGGTAGTCAGCTTCCACAAAGATTTACAGCCTTGGAAACCCTGTTGGGGCCGTCCTACTCTGCCCCACAGGATCATTGTGAGTCAGACATCGATTTCACGTGATGGGTTTGGTTTGGTTTTGGTGAAACAACACATGAATCCTTCCCATTCTACGGGTGATTGTTGTTGTTGTTGTCAGGTGTCCTTTAGTTGGTTCTGACTCATAGTGACCCCATGCACAACAAAACAAAGCACTGCCTGGTCCTGTGCCATCCTCACAATCATTGCTATGTTTGAGCCCATTGTTGCAGCCACCGTGTCAATCCATCTCATTGAGGGTCTTCCTCTTTTTCACTGACCCTCTGCCTTACCAAGCATGATATATTTCTCCAGGGACTGGTTCCTCCTGGTAATGTGTCCAAATTAAGTGAGATGAAGTCTCATTACCCTCGCTTCTAAGGGACATTCTGGCTGTACTTCTTCCAAGACAGACTTGTTCGTTCTTCTAGCAGTCTTCAATATTTTTCACCAATATCCATGGAAGCAGCAGTCAAGAAATCAAATGAGATATTACATTGGGAAAATCTGCTGCAAAAGACCTCTTTAAAGGGTTGAAAAGAAAGGATATTATCTTGAGGACTAAGGTGAGCCTGACCCAAGCCATGGTATTTTCAATCATCTCATATGCATGTGAAAGCTGGACAAGGAATAAGGAAGACCAAAGAAGAACTGATGCACTTCAGTTACAGTGTTGTCGAAGAATACGGATGATTAGAGAATAATAAACCCTGAGAAAAGAAAAGTGATTGGTATCTAGAGCACTATTGCATTTGTAAATTAAAATATGATAGACCTATATTCCTAGTAAATAACAGACAGTTATTCATTCACTGAATGAATACATTTTTATTTGATCTAAGCTTTTATTTTGCACAATTTTTTGCCTTAAAATTATAAAAACGTGATATGAAGTTGTGGCCCAGTCTTCTGAGTTAAAAAAAATAAAAATAAAAATAAAAAAAGGAGTGAAGGAAAGGAAAGCAGTTTCAAATTCACCAGCAACAAGTAAATAAGAATAGTTTTGTGCCATAAACATTGAACAATGGAGACGGAAGAAAGAAAAGAAACCAGAAATTCAAAATATTTTATATTTTAGAAATATGCATCAACTATATATTGCATTACACCTGGAATATGTGAGGCAGTGTATATAATCCAATACATCAATATGTCCACAGCACAACCAATGAGTATTTGCTCGATGTGCAATAAATAAAGACATAAGTAGCACGTGGTACAAAAAGACTCCTAACATATCCCCATTCTTCAAAAGCATTACCAAGGAAAGAAAGTATCGAACATTCCTGACCTTATTACTAATGTCCGCCAATTTGGAAGGAAGCCCACTGAAGAGGTGAATAGGAGGCAACTCTGGGAAAAGATGAGGGAAGACACTGAATAGTAGAAGCCCCTACACACTCCTGTGGGACCTCAGAGAGACAAAAGTAGATAGTGGGCCTTATCATCTTCACTTGGGGAAAATAGCTAAAATGAATGGAAAGTAGGCCCTGCCTGGTAGGAGACATTTTCAGGATTCAAGAGAGAAAGGTAAGCTCAAGTCACTTAGACAAGGATTGTTTTCAGCCCCAGATAGCTATACCTTTTTCTTCTGCCCTTGAACATTAAAAATCCTTAGCATGTGACTGACAGATGAAGACTCCAGTCATGAAGCAGTCATAACACAAACAACAGAACTGATTTCTCCAAGTATTTCTCCCTATAAACTAATTTAAAAGGTAATAAATTCAATAAAAGAGCTCAAAAACAAGATAATTAAAGAGGAAAAGGGAAGATGAAGAGCTATGGAAAAAACTGAGATTTAATAAAAGACTCTATCACTTTGGTGAGAAGTGTCTGGGGTCTTAAAAGCTTGCGAACGGCCATCTAAGATACTCCACTGGTCTCACTCTATCTGAAGCAACAGAAAGTGAAGAAAACCAAAGACACAGGGAAAGATTAGTCTGAAATCTGAAAGATTAGTCTGTGATTAGACCACAACTACCACAGCCTCCACCAGACTGAGTCCAGCACAACTAGATGGTGCCTGGCTACCACCACCGACTGCTCTGACAGGGATCTCAATAGAGGGTCCTGGACAGAGCTGGAGAAGGATGTAGAACAAAATTCTAACTCACAAAAAAGAGACCAGACCTACTGATCTGTCAGAGACTGGAGAAACTCTGAGAGTAGGGCCCCCGGACTCCCTTTTAACTCAGTACTGAAATCACTCCTGAGGTTCACCCTTCAGCCGAAGATTAGACAGGCCCATAAAACAAAACGATACTAAAGGGGCAACCAGCCCAGGGGCAAGGACTAGAAGGCAGGAGGGGATAGGAAAGCTGGTAATGGGGAAACCAAGGTCAAGAAGGGGAGATCATTGACAAGTCATGGGGGTGGCAACCAATGTCACATAACAAGTGTGTATTAATTATCTAATGAGAGACTAATTTACTCTGTATATCTTCATCTAAAATACAATTAAAAATTTTTAAAAAAGAAAATCAGAAACAAGAAGACAATAACAAACCAAGCTAAAAATTGAAATAATAGTATGGAAAACATCTTGAAACATCTATAAATGCAGATGAGGGAAAAAAGGCCACAAAAGTCTTAAGGCAAATTAAAAACATGAGTAAATACAAAGGGCAGATAAATGACATCCATCATTAAAAACAGAATAGAAAAAATAGACAGAGAAAGTTTTCCTTAAATTTAGAACAAAACAGTAAAAAAATTTTAAATATACCATTTAATATGAGAAAATGATGCAGAATAGTCAAACCAGACATATCCTCTTTAAGTTACTAAATTTCAATTATAAAAGTTAGAATTCATCAAGTATCTAGGTAGAAAAAGCAAGTCAACGTCACAGGAGAAAAATAATTATCTTGGCTTAAGACTTCTCAACAGCAACATTCAAAAACATAAAGTCATAGGAAATGTCCACAAAAACCTGAGGGGAGGGGGGAAAGCATGGCTAATATAATAATGACCCACGAGTTACTCAAATGGAGTCCCTCAGTGGCACAAATGGTTTAAGCACTGGACCACTAACCAAAAGATTGGCGACTCTAACCCACCAGAGACACCTTGGAAGAAAGGCCTGGTGATCTGTTTCTGGAAGATTACAGCCTTAAAAACTCTATGGAGCGCAGTTCTCCTCTGTACACATCGGGCCACCGTGGGTCAGAATCAACTGTAGGACAACGGATTTGTTTGTTTGTTACTCCAATAGAAAAGCAATTGGCATACATTTTTATGCATGCATGACTACTGAACTTTCTTGAACAAACTATTCCATGACAAACAAGGAAAAACCAAATACAATATTTGAGCATGAAGAAGCTGCTTTTAAATATAAAATAAAATAAAACTGAAAGACTGGAAATTGATGGTTCTAAAATATAACGCAGAAAACTTTCTAACAAAGTAACAATAACATAAATCAAAATCAGGAGGATCAAGTAAGAGAGACGGGACAAAGGTTACTCTGTTAATCACTGTAACTTTCATAGGTCGGCCAGTCTATACTGTCAGTTAAGTCATATTAGAAGAAAAAATTCAAGCTTCATAATGGCTTTCCTAATTTTTTTATTAACGTTAGTATAGCGTTATGGGCTAATACCTCGTCTGGAGAAGAAACCTTTATTCTTTACCTGAAATCTGTTGATTCCAGTAATTTCATTTCATTTTTTTTTTTTTTTTTTTAGTTAAAGTACAATTAAATACATTTTACTTTAAAAGAACACAATTTCAATTATATTAAATTATTTCTGTTATACATTTTATATATATATATACACACTCATGAGACATGGAGAAAGAAAAGATTCATTTTTCTGTCTGTATATGTTTAGTAAGATGTCTAAAATGATGATTAGTAATGTTAAAATTGGAATTATGTTATGAATTTTAGGGATTTGTTCTTTCTACTTTCTACTTTGAACCTGTCTACTTGTCTGGTTTGCGTCCATGTTTTATAACGAGATTGCATTACTTTTACAACATCAATAGAAATATTTGGTTTAATTATTTTTTAATTAAGATCAACTATACTGATCCCTCAGTCAATATTCCTGGTAATACGTAGAAAATAGTTATCATTCACCTAAAAAGTTATTTTAGATCCAATGGTTATAATAAATTGGAGATGAGTTTTCTTCAATCTTTGTCATGCTTTTTGTAACTAATGTTGTAAATTGGTTAGCTTGATGACCAAGGATAAGACACACAATTCTTTGTATTGGAATAAGATTTTTCTTTGCAAAAATCCATGAGAATTCCCTTGTAAACATAAAGGAATTGAAACCACATTCTTATTCTGATTAGCAACTTGACCAACAGAGCAACCATTAGTTAAGTATCTATTTTGTGCTTGGCTGCAGAACATGTCAATTAACAATCTTGATTTTTACATACTTCATCATTAATCTTCATCAAACTATTAAAAATGTATCATTATTCCCAAATTTAAAATGAGTAAGCATTGGGCTTAGTAAAAGCCTACAGTCACACATAAAATAAATAGACCAAGATTCAAAATCAAGCTCTATTTGCCATAATCACTATCCTCAGCTGGAATCTCAAGAACCTCATGCCCATACTGCTCTATAGT
The DNA here is from genome assembly GCF_000243295.1 of Trichechus manatus latirostris. Taxonomy (NCBI): domain Eukaryota; kingdom Metazoa; phylum Chordata; class Mammalia; order Sirenia; family Trichechidae; genus Trichechus; species Trichechus manatus. The sequence continues at coordinate 1,044,339 of NW_004444156.1, forward strand.
ATAATCACTTAGTTTACAGCCTCTACTCTTCGGACATTAGTAATCCCACAAACACTATGCCTATACTAAATAAAGGCCATAAAGAACAGTTTCCACTATAAAACTTTGAGTTCCTCTTCAGTGTTTGCTTACTATTTATGAAATATTACTATTTATTTATTTAAATTTATTATATTTATAAAATAAGAGTCATTCTGCTAATCAAGGCTCTAGTTTCAAGAAACAAAAAGCAACTATGACTAATTTAATCAGGAAAGGAGTTTATTGAAAGGATACCGGGCAACTCACAGAAGCTGTGAGAAGGCCAGAGAACCAATCTTTGAACTTATGCAGATAGTACCAATACACAGAATGGTGGTTCAGAGCTTGTCCTGGAAGATATCATGATTGTCACTGGTTTGCACAGCCAGCATCACTAGCATCTGATATTGGATGCTGGAGGTAAAACTGTGAGCCATTTGGCCTCTGCAAGCTACAGGCTGCTGGTAGTGATATCCATCATCAGAGTGGATTCTGTTGCAGCCTCACCTCCTCCAGTTACAAAATTCAGATTCAAATCATGGTGTAGTGAGTCTTATTGGCAAAACCTAAGTCATGTGCCCACATCCTATTTGCAAGGAAGACTGAGCAAGTATGTAGCTAGCATTTCCAGCTTCTTTGTTGGATCTGGAATCTACTTAAAACATATGATACTCTAATTATAGAAAGAAGCTTAGGTTTTAGCCAGTCAAAAATAATGATGACTGCCTAATATATTCCACTCCTCTAGCTTCTCATACTTACTTAAAAAAATAAATAAAAGCAGCATATTTCAAAAGTGTCACCGGAAAACAATTGGGAAAAGATAATTCTTTCAAAATGGTGCTGGGTTAACAAGCTATCCATATGGAGATAAAATGAACTTGTCCCCTACTTCTTACCTCACACAGAAAATAAAAAAAATTGATTCCAGGGGAATTGTGGGTTGAAAATTGAAAGCTAAAACAATAGATTTCTAAAAGAAAAAACAAGAGAATATCTTCGTGACCCTGTGTTGGGCAAATATTTTTTAAACAGGACCAGAAAATTACTAACGATGAAGTAAAGGACCAATAAATTGGACCACTTTAAAATTTAAAACTTAGTTAATTAAAAGATGTTATTAAGTTATGACAAGGCAAGTCACAGAGTAGAAGATAGTTGCCACAAATATATCCAACAAGGAATTCATATTCAAAATATATAAAAATTTCTAAAAATCAGTAAGTAAAAGACAAACATCCAAATAGAAAATGGGTAAAAGACCTGAACAGGCACCTCATAAAAACAGATATCCAAACCACCAATAAGCAAAAAAGTGCTCAATCACATTAGTCATCCGGGAGATGTAAATTAAAAACAATAGTAAGATACCACTACACACTCACCATGGCGGCCAAATGGAAAAGACTGACAACAGCAAGCGTGGATGTGGATGTGGAGAAACTGGAACTCTTATACTTGCTGATGACAATGTAAAATTGGTGAAATCTCTTTAGAAAATTGGTTAACAGTACTTTCAAAAGCTGAGCATATGCATAATCTATGATCTAGAAATTCCACTCTAATATGTATCCAGCAGAAGTGTGTGTGTGTATGTGTGTGTAAAACAAAATACAGATGCAAGAATGTGTACAGCAGCATTATTCATAATAAACAAACATGAAAACAACCCAGAAGTCCATCAATGGTAGAAAAGAAAAATAAACTGTGACATATTCATCCAATGTAATACTAATTGGCAAAACTATCATTGTACACAACTAACATGGACGGATCTTAAAAGCATAAGGTTAAGCAAGACATGCCAGATACAGAGGAGTGTATATTGTATGATTCAAACCAGGTGAAACAAATATATGGTAGTAGAGAATAGCGACTACTTTGGGCAGGGTTGGAGGGGTAGATAAGGAGTGGTTCTGAGGTCTTGATAACGCTCTACTTCTTGATCTAGGCACTGCCTACACAGGTATTTTTACTTGTGAAAATTCTTCCACACACACACACACACACACACACGTTATTGCTGTTGTTAGTTGCCATCAAGTCGGCTCAGACTCACGACAACTCCATATACGAAAGAACAATACGTTGTCTTGCCCTGCCCCATTTTCACAATCGTTGGTGCGCTCCAGTACATTGTTATGGATTCCGAAGATAATTCATTGCAGTCCTAAAATAATTCATTCAAAGTCCTAAGATAATTCATTGTTACAGCAATTGTGTATTTTGAGCCTTCCACTTAGGGGCTCATCTTCCAACAGTATGTCAGACAATATTTTGTTGTGATCCAGTTTTCACTGGATAACTTTCAGAAGTAGATCACCAAGCCTTTCCTTCTAGTCTGTCTTAGTCTAAAAGCTCCGCTGAAACCTATCCACCATGGGTGACCCTGCTAGTATTTGAAATACTGGTGGCATAGCTCCCAGCATCACTGCAACACACAAGCCGCCACAGTGTGACAAAGTGACAGACAGGTGGCGGATATATGTTACATCGAAACCGTCAAAAAAGTTTACTTGTTAAAAATGGCTGAAAATACCACGTAAAGATGTGACTCAGCTGGAACTCTCACACACTGCTGATGGCAATGAGAATGGGTAAAATTACTTTAAAAAAATCAGTGGCGGTAACTACTAAATGTGAACATACACATACTCTATAACTCAGCAATTCTACTCTAGGAATGCCCGATAGAAATATACATTTGTGCAACCAAATGCATGTAAAATTCTTAAGAACTACTCTTAAGAACTAAAAACTGAAAAGAACCCAACTGCCTATCAACAGTACAATAAATAAATTATAATATAATCATACCATGGAATATTCCATAACGAAGAAGATAAGTGCATTACTGCTACCTACATTCATTGGAATCTTATCCACTCTACAGAAATGAAAATGAATACATTACTGCTACATGTGACGAATCTCACGAACATAACGCTGAGTAAAAGAAGACTCAAAATAATTAAACTAGTATTATTGTATTAATATAGAGTTCAAAAACAAGAAAATTAATCTATGCTTTTAGAAGATAATATATAGAGCTTAAATTTGGAGAAAATGGTAATGGTATGATTAGGGGAGCTTACTTAGTGGTATATTAACCAAAAAACCAAACCAAACCCGTTGCCATCAAGTTGATTCCAACTCATAGCGACCCTATAAGACAGAGTAGAACTGCCCCATAGGCTTTCCAAGGAGCAGCTGGTGGATTTGAACTGCTGACCTTTCAGTTAGCAGCCAAATGCTTAATCACTGCGCCACCAGGGCTCCAGTGGTATGACTAGGAGGGGGTATTTCTGAACTAGTGGCAGTGTTCTTGACTTGGTGGTAGGTACTCAGGTACGATAATTCATCAAGACGTACACTTACATATATTTTTCTGTATGTCTGTTCTACTTACATGTAAATAGTTCAGTAAACCAAAACTAAGGAAAGTTGGTTTTTTTTAATCATTCTTCCTAACAGTAAACATCTATTCTCTTAACAGTAAAAAACACATTTGCCTCATCTCCAAAGAAAGCAACCCAAGTCCTCAATGACTGCAACCAGTTCTAAATCCAATATCTCAGGGTAACGTCTACTTCTCTAGCTATTATTTTACAATCCTGTTTCTATATTCTTTAGTTTATAAATAGTGAGGGAAAGAAA
>NW_004444156.1:1049254-1078544 GCF_000243295.1 Trichechus manatus latirostris
CCTGAAGTACAATAAAATATTAAAAAAAAAAAAAAAATTTATACACTGAATCTCAAGAAAATATAGGTATATGCTACAGTTCTTTTTTTAGCAACTTTTTTATGGTCATGAAGCCATAGTGGATATTTATGACTTGCTTCTTCCACCATCCCCTCCATGTCCCCACTGCTTTCAGCTAGTACCCAACTAGTAGCTGGTGGCTTGACCCAAACCTTCATTTCTGAGATAGTTACGCTTATGCAGACTAGGGTTGAAAAGTCATCTCTTAACTTTTATCTCTGGATTTAGCAGTAATGGGAGACATTCCAGAGTGTATTCTGCTTTCCATCCATATCCCTCTCTGCCCCCATTGTGTGAAAGAAATCCTATATCCCCTTGGCAGTCAGAATTCATTATCCTAGTCTACACCATAATTCTTTTGACGTCTGTTCACCTAGTAGCATGAGGAACCCAAAATGACCAGGTGTCTTTATAAGTTGCTAATTAAAAAGGTCTTTGTCATATCCCCTGATGGAAACATGTCTCGCTTGAGTACTAAGATGTCTAAACGAGAAGAATTCAAAGTCATGGAAGTAGGAAGCAGAATTTTTGTAACTGGGTCATTAATGTCATAGTGAGAAGTGTCCCGCTGTTTCTATGCCATGTATTCTGACTAAGGGAGAAAAAGCGCTACTGTCAGTTATTTGATGAGAGCATCTAGTATACCCCGTAGGGCAGCAGGCCAGTCTCTTGAGGCCGGATCTCCTAACCCATGCTTTAATAGACCTTACCATCACAATACTTTCAAATTTCATGAGCATCATACTCGTGTCTTACTTCTTTTGGTGTAAAGTGAGTTCCTCGGTCAGAGAAAAGTTATTTGAAATAAGTTGATGGAAATTCCGTGCCACTTATGATGCTGTCAGCTGCAGTTAACACAAGACCCAACCAAAAAATGGTGTGAAGAGAAAGGACATTTATTTTCTCACTTAACGATAAGTTAGGAGGTAAGTTTGTTGTAGAATAGATTAATTCAACAGCTCAACAAAGCTTTCTCTCTGTTTTTTTTAGCGCCCCTCATGGTCAAAAGCCCCATTCATATTCAGAAATGCTTCTCTTAATAATACAGAAAACTTACTAAGACTATCTCCTCCATAGACTTCCTCACTCATTTTGTTGGCTAGAATTTTGTTATCTGTCTGTTCATAGCAAAATACGATGTAATGCTTAAGAGCGAAGAACATGAGCCAGATTTTCTGGGTTCAAATTCCAGTTCCACCACCTGCCAGCTGTGTGGAGTGTTTGCAACCTCCTTGGGAATCCGTTTCCTCATCTGTAAAATGTGGCCAATAATAATTTCTAAATATAATAGTAATAATTATAACAACAGTAAAGCACTCAGATCTGTGCCAGGCACATGATAAGCACAGAGTAAATGTTCTCCAATATGTATATCATAATCATTATTTTTAATTTTATTCCTAAACTACTCCTTGCAAGGAAAATGGAATTGCCATGATCGTTATAAGCTCTAATAAGATTCTCTCCAGCCTGAGTCCAGGACTGTGGAGAGGCCCAGCCTTTTCGGAGGAAAATGACTGACTAATCCCTGCACAAATCTAGGTGCCAATAGCAAGGACAAAGGTCACATCTGGTATACCCCTTTTATCATTTGCACGGGCAAAACTTTAAAAGCAATCACTCTACACTACCTATATCCATTATTTGGTTGAATGCCTTGATAAATCAATTTCTCTTCAATGTCAGAAGAGGTAGATTAGTGCTCAGAAAGCTTTAGGATGAAATATCTGACAGGCAGACACATACCACACAACACAGTACCACACACTCAAGGGATGTGTGGTAAATAATCATAATATTGATCTGACATGAAACTCTGACCTCATTTTTCCCACAGAGTAATTGCTGAGAGCTATTTTTTTGAGTAGCATAATCTCCAGATTTCAAGTCTGAGTAAAAGAGTTTTCTAGCAAACTACGAACCTATGCATCTCCGATTCAAAAATTTCTCTCTGGTTTCATCTGCCCATCTTTTGAACAGGCATACTATTCACTGTGTGACTGTGGAAATAGGGCTTCTCTTTCCTAAAACACTGTGCTTTCAGGACAAACAATTATTGATGGAACAAATGTTTATACTGCCTGAGGTGATATTTATGCAATGAATAACAACAGGCTGATAAATATTCTAGTGTTTTGGACCATTTTATAGATTCATTTGGATCATTGTATGCTATGGTATTAGTGATTGGGTAGATTTAACACACATCAAAAATCAATCCGAAATTTTATTTACTCATCACACAGGGAGTCTAAATCCATATGAGTTTGCATCTGTGTTCTATCACTTGCTTCTTTGTAGAAGATATGTTGCATCTCCTAATTGTTTAAAAAAAAAAAAAAACCCCGTTGCTGTCAAGTGATTCTGACTCATAGCGACCCTATAGGACAGAGCAGAACTGCTCCGTAGGGTTTCCAAGGAGCAGCTGGTGGATTCGAACATAAGAACATGGAATGCTAACCTTTCAGTCAGCAGCCTGAATTCTTAATTACTATGCCACCAGGGCTCCAAAAATTGTTTAGTCCAATAAAATGTCAATAAAAATAACCAATAAACTAGAATTTATTAAGATCCTGCTATGTGTCAATCCCTGTCTCATAATGACCCTATAGGACAGAGTAGAACTGCCCCATAGGGTTTCCAAGGAGCGGCTGGTGGATTCAAACTGCCAACCTTTTGGTTAGCAGACAAGCTCTTAACCACTGCACCACCAGGGCTCCAATCCCTGTTCTACTTATTTTGAATTATCTTGCTTTAATCCTATCAACCAACCGTGAAGTAGATATTATAATTATTTGCCCATTTTACAGATCTGCCAAAGCGAAGTTTAGTGCCTTGCTCCAAATGAACAGGTTAGGAACAGAACCAGAGTTCAAAGCCCACACGGAACCTCTACCCTTAACCATGGCCCCAGAAATGAGGATGTCTCCAGTGTAAATTAGGCTTGTTTACTGTCCTAGCCAATCCTACTAAGCCTATGATTAAGAAGGATGGTTTTTAAGTCTTTTTGTTACATTGACTGTAAAGTTCTACCAGGATAGATTTTATGCACTGCTAGTCCACAACACTCAACATGCGAAAAATTGTAATAGTATTAATGAAAGAATAATTTTCAAACAATAGTGAGTTTTCCACGATTTAATACATAATAGACACAAACTGAACCATTCCAAATATCTAAAAGTAAATATTAGGTGTTATTAGAAATCCCTCATTCATAGTTATTTTGTCCATATGTTTCATTAGGTTGAAATGTTTTCCACGTGGCATTTTCAACCTAGAAGGAGAATCATATCCCAGGAAATCTAACTTGAGAACACCTTTTACAATACACTTCTGAAAATGACCTCAATTCTTCTTATGCTTTAAAAATATTTTTCCATTTTTTGCCTCAAAACCTGTAACAGTGATTATTGAACGTTCACTAATTAAGTGCCCAACCAGTATCTGTTGAGAGCCTACTTTATGTGAATGGCTATGCAAAGCGCTGGAGAAACACTGGGTAAAAAATAAAGGTCCTTGTTCTCATGGAGCTTACATTCTGATGGATATTTCACACTAATAAAAAAGCAACAAATAAATGGATTAATTAGACATAGTAAGTGCCGTGAATAAACAAGGTATTAAGATATAAAAGGAAATTGGTTGGAGGAGGGGGTAGCATGTAGGTTGTGTGGCCAGAGAATACCATTCTGACATAAATAATATTAAGGAATTAGAAGATGCTGGTCATGTGAAGAGCAAGAGAAAGAGAGTTCTAGGTGGAAGAAAGAGCATGTGTCAAGATCCTGAGGCAAGAGACTGCTGCTTATTTTTAATGATGAGTAGTGTGATTGGTGGCGAGGGAGCACATAGATGAGCACAATGGGTAACAATTCTCTCTCCAGTTACCCTCGAGCCAATTCCGACTCGTGGCCACCCCATGTGTGCCAGAGCAGAACTGCTCTCCATTCCAATGGATGGTTTTTCAGAAGCAGATCATGAGGCCATTCTTCTGAGGTGCCTCTGAGTGGACTTGAACCAGCAGCCTTTCAGTTAGCAGCCAAGTGTGTGAACCATTTGTACCACCCAGAGGTGCTGGGTTAACAACAGTAATGTATATAATTACTCTAGTTACGTTCGTATTCACTTTTCCCATTATTCTGTTTATCTGTATTCTGGGATCTTGAAATGCTGATAATGTCAGTTCTTATGTTCCAGTCCATGATTATGGGTGAAGTTACGAATATCATTCTTTAGCAAACATATATTGTAAATTTATCATATGCAGAGCGATGTGTTAGCCACTCAGAATGCAAAGATGAATATGACTTTGTGCCAGCTCTTATGGAGGTCAAGTGGCATCTACGGACAAGAAAGCCAATCAACCAGTCTTGGGTGACAAGTGTCCAGGGTGTATATGATTGCTTAAAGGAGGGTCATGAAATTATGGAACGCTAACTCGGGAGGGTCATCCTCCTTTTTTAGCAATGCATCTACATGCTGACAGTGTGTCTCTTTCTGACACTGTAATCTAACTTAGGAGCACTAGCTGGATCTGCCCACAAATGCCAACTCATTTCTCAAAGAGGAATCTGTCAGTATGCACATCACTTGCTTTTGTGTGATCTCTGAGAGGGTTGAAACTCTTTCTAAACAAATCTTGGCACCTCTTGCTCTCATAGTTTTAGCAAGTTAATTACTCTTCCATAAGATGAGATTTCCTAAGATGCAGTGAGCTGACATTGGTTCATGTTATTTTATTTAAGGCTGAGCAGCTCCATTGATTAGACAACTCCACAGCCACACCAGGGCTCGGTGCTTTCCAGAGTTGTTCTGTTTGAATTTCAGTGCAGTTCATGACAGAGGAGTGAAGCTGGTGTGTCTTCTGTTATCACCTCTGTGGAAAGTTCAATCGACTTTTAAGGTTCTTGTTAGGAAGAGGTATTGTTTCTGTGTACTATTGTGAAGAGGACCCCCTTAACAAGTTTCAGTGGTACCAAAGCTTAGGTGAAACAAGTTTATCATGGGTTACAACTTAGAACTTTCAGGATACGGGTTCCGTAGACAATAAAGCATATCCAACTAAAAGTGGCACTTGGGAGAATGATGACAGGACAGGAAAAGTGCTAAGGTGAATTACTGACATTTCTGCATGAGCTGCAGAGTGATGTAATAAATGCTGAGGCAAACGAAACAACAGGACAAAGCACAGAAGAGCTGAAGAAGATGGTATGGCTGTTGATGAGTAAATAGTCCAACTTGCCACATTGTTTAACTGTTTTAGAAGGTGGCCTTATTTCTTAGCTCTTCACTCAAGAATATGAGCTTCTTTTATGTGCCTGAATATATTTTTGAAGACTGCAGAGAGCTCCAAAACACCACCGCAGAAAGAATTCACTAGGGTTTCTGATTTAGAAGGCTCTCAGTAGGGAAGAAAGCATGCCCAAAGAGATGTCTAAAGAATCAATGGCTTTGTGGGACTCTAATATCTAATATTCCATTTCCAGCAGTTGTTGGCAGTAATTTTTGCTGTGTTCCCCTCCACTACTCCCAAACTTTATTTAAAAATGTGCTATTCTTATCAGCCTTGGCTGGTAAAGCCTTAGAGGAATAAAGGAAATAGGAAATTGGTGCCCAGTGGCAGCAAAAGGGGGTGAAGTAAGCATGAGGTCAACTCCAAGACTTCAACAGAAGAAGAAAGCAGGGCAAGCAATGGGAGGAAAATGTAATCTCACAAGAATACTCCGAGTTATTCAGGATCCCTAAATTTTCTACATGAGGAATGAGCCATTCTATCAATATGTTAAATAAAAAGAAATGGGTAATTTAGAGGGCTTGGGGTCACTCAGGTAATAGATAATTGGTTTCGATTAGTGTGTTGTGTATCAATTTCTGTCCATATATTGTGTAATTATTATTATTATTATTATTATTATTTTTTGGAATTTAGTTGCAAGTTTGTGCTTTGTGGTAGAAAGTTATCTTTACCTCTTTCCAGGAGTTGCATACGAGTTCCAGGTGAATATGCAAGGTCCGTGAGATACAGGAAAACCACCTGGACTTGGTCACTCTCTTCATGCTGTCTACCAGTGAGGAAGCCTTTATTCTCGCCTAGCCCCTTTCATGGCTCAAGAGGAGAATTCAGTCCTGTTGTAGTGGTCCCTTCTATCTGGTCCCTGGGTTGGATACTTTAGAGCTCACTTCAAACGTAACGCTGCTTCCTTCCCCATATCGGGGTCTGCAGGACCTTTGTGAGGCCAGCCACTTGATGCTGTCATATGTATTCTGTGCCATCTGGGATGCAGGGAATCTTCACTGCTCCCAGCCTTGGAGAGAGAGAAAGATGTACAGAATGTCCTGTTCTTATATCATCAATCTGTCCTCTAGACCCTAGATTTTTGCAACACAAAAGCCAATACTTCTGAAACTCAAAAAGTTTTCTCTGCTTTTCTGTGATACTGTGAAGATGAAACTAGGAAAGATAATTGGCTGAAACGACAGGAGAACAGGAGAGAAGAACCACGAAGAACTAAGACATGTTAATATTTTTCAAATTTTGAAACCTTCACCCGGAGGCAGTGGTGTTCAGCAGCAGAATTCTGGCCTTCCGTGTGGGAGACCCAGGTTCGATTTACAGCCAGTGAAGGTCAACTGTAGACACCCTTTGTCTGTCACTGGAGGCTTGCTTGTTATTAGGATGCTGAACAGGTTTCCTTGGAGCTTCCAGACTAAAACAGACTAGGAAGAAAGGCGTGGCCATCTACTTCCAAAATTTAGCTAATGAAAACCCTATGGATCACAACAATCTGATCCCATTGTGCGTAGGGTAACTATGAGTAGGGTGCTGAGTCCACTGCAGCTAGCAACAACAATATATAAAGAAACTATTCTTTGTTATCCATTAAATGGTTAGTTCGTCTCACAATGTACAAGGTACCGTCACTCATTGGAAGTCAACTTCTTCCATGCATACTGTAGAAAGCCTGCCCACATTAAATAATCTGTTAATTTGATTGTGTCTGAGGTCCCTGCCAACTCTTTGATCTAGAAAATTTACCTTGCTGGAGCATTCTATCTTCCAAGTATTTAACAAAGAGCTTTAAACATATTAATCCCTGTGTAAGTTAAAAATGAAATTATTTTGCTAATTTTAGTACTCATGTACTCATTCAAATATTTATTGAACACCTAATCCACGCAATATTTGAGGTGCTAGAGAAACAGCAGAGAACAAAACACAGTCTCTGTCCGTTGTCATTGTTGTGTGCCATTGAGTTGATTCCGATTCATAGCGACTCTATATGATAGAGTAGAACTGCCCTCATAGGGTTTCCTAGGCTGTAAATCTTTATGGGGGTAGATTGCCAGATCTTTTCTCCCACGTAGCCACTGGTGGGTTCAAACCACAAACCTTTCGGTTAGTAGCCAAGTGCTTTAACCATTGCATAACCATTGCTTCTTCCCTGTCCATTAAAACCAAAAAAAAAACCCATTGCCATCAAGTCAATTCCGACTCATAGCAACCCAATAGGACAAAGTAGAACTGCCTCATAGGGTTTCCAAGGAGTTGCTGGTGGATTGGAACTGCCAACCTTTTGGTTAGTAGCATAATGCTTAACCACCGCACCACTAGGGATCTCCGTGTCCAGCAGGACCACACATTTCAGAGAAAGGAAGAAACAATACACAAATGAAAAATACTCAGGATGTCACATGGTGATGACTGCTATGGGAAAAAGCAGAGACTGTAAAGGGGTAGGTAGCCCAGGAGGGCTGCGGGAGAAGAGTTGCTCTTTTATCTAGGGTGGTTAGGTACAGCCTCACTGAGAAAGGAACAATCTGATGATTGATCCAGGGAGAGATACACAGATACAAGGAAGAACCAAGGTCCAGAAGTGAGAGGATGCTTAGCATGCTCAGGGAACAGCAGAGAAGTCAGTGTGGCTGGAGCAGAGTGTACTAGGGGAAAACGGTGGGAGACAGGTCAGCCAGCCACCTACAGCCAGATTCTGTGGGCCGTGTAGGCTGTTGAGAAACTGACTTTTTCTCTGAGGCCAATGGGAGCCACTGCAGGGTTTTGAGCAGAGACGTGACATAATTTGACTTGGTGTTAGCAGGATGTCTGTAGCTCCTGCATAGGGAATACGCAGTAGTGGGGAAGGGTAGAAGCAGGAAGACCAGATGAGGACTTTGCAAGGATCAAATGGTCAGGTGGTGGTGGCTGGTTTCAGGGCGACTGCAGTAGCATTGGTGAGACAAAGTCTCATTCAGGATATGTTGTGAAGGAAGCACAGACAGGATTAGCTGTTGGATACAAACCATTTGAGCATCATGGCTTTGTGGATGCGTAATCACAGCTTCTCGCCATCTAGCCCACTTCCCCACCTCATCACAGCTAACCTCTTAATTCACCAGGAGAATTTTCAGTTCGCACCCATTAAAGCTTGCTCCATGTTAAGCAAGCTGACTTTGACCACTAAGAACAAACTTCACGATGTTCCTGACGGCAACACGCCAAATATTTTCCTCGCCTCCTTTTCCATCTCTACCTTGTGTGATCTAATTGCTTCTGACTTCACGCAGAGGCATTGCAGGAGTTACAGCATTCTTCAAAAGAATGCTCCGAAGAGTATTCCTCTCCCGAAAATTATACGGCTAGGTGTCTTTCCAAGAAAGGTAGAACTTGCAACTGACTCCTAACTCTTTTTGGTAATGAAATTTCTGATCTACGCAGTGCCTTTCGGCCGTTTCTCAAAACTGCATGTTAACAAAAGGTCACAAGCTGTCTCCAGTTCCCTGTGTACTTGGCAAGGTAATACAGTTCTGAAAAGAAAAGCTTAACTGAAAGGTCAAGATACAAACTCTATTTTTCCTGACTATAAAATATTGAACATTTCCTTAGATTCATGGACCAGGCCTTAGAAGCTCGAATGAGGACTTTTAAGTATCACAGAATTTGGGGAAAAAAGAGCCAAAGCTAATTATACAAGGGGACACTAAAAGCTCTCATCAACTCAAGAGTCCTTGACGCTTACTTACGTCCCACATTCCATTTTATAGAAATATACACATGCAACCACATTTTACATGCTTTGCTTAATGAAGATGCCAAGTTCTTCAAGATTTTCCAACAAAGTTGACTCTAAATTTGAATAATTTGAATCTGGTATTAAAAATAAATTTCCTTTTAAGATCAGAATATGCTCCCCTTAAGAAAAAAAGTCGCAGGGAGATAGGGTTCAAAGCTTTTCGCAAGAGTGTAACCTGACCCTACGAATGCCAGTAAATTTCCATTAGTCAGAAAAGACTGCCTTAAACCTGCCCAAGCCAGATTTGAGCCAACTGTGACCATTAGTTGTCCTCAACAGCAGACTCAGCAACAGGTGGAATGAATCAGAAGGAAAATCATCACCCAGACCCTATTCCAAAACGACAGGTCCAACAAGAACCATTTCACCTCCCGTTTCCTGGCCACCGTAATTCCTGCAACTTCTTCCTTCTAGAATTTTCCCTCCCCAGTAGGCCTGCGTGGCCATCATCTTGCTGCCCAAATCATAGATAAGCCCTGCTTCCCATAGCTCGGGGAGTCAGATCAGAGGCACTTCCTTCCAGCTCCTTGCTCTGTGCATTGGCAACAAGAGCATAGTAGGATGACTTGGCCCTAGGACACTGTGTCTCGAGGCACCACAGGACAGCTTTCTGGCAGCCCATGTCTGTTCTCTAGGTTTCATGATACTTGGAAAATTCTGCCCACTCCAGATGTAAGCATCTCTCTTGGCCATTGACCTCCCTTGCCTAAACCTAAAAATTTTAATACTGCCTGTAAGTTCCCTGGTTTCTCTCCCAATTTTTACTCCACTCTTCTTTCTCTTCTAGTCAATAGCTCACATAGCTGGCCACAGCAATACGTGTCTTCAATAGGGCGTATCTATTTACCGCTTGGAGCCCAGGTGGCCTAGTGGTTAAAAGCTTTCCTGCTAACCAAAAGGTCAGCAGTTCGAATTCACCAGCCGCTCCTTGGAAACCCTATGGAGCAGTTCTACTCTGTCCTATGGGGTCGCTATGAGTCGCAATCAACTCAAGGGCAATGGGTATTTATTACTTGGAGTCCTTGGGTGGTGCAAATGCTTAAAGCGCTTGTCTGCTAACCAAAAAATTGGAGGTTTGAGTCCACCCAGAGGCAGCTCTGAAGAAAGCCCTGGAGATCTACTACCAAAAAATCAGCCATTGAAAATCCTATGGCGCACAGCTCTACTCTGATACACACAGGGTCTCCATGAGTCGGAGCTGACTCCGTGGCAACTGGAATTGACCACTCTGCAAATATGTCCATTTCTTTCTAATTCTTTAAGTTAAAAATGAAGGCTATTCGGTTTGCATCGTGTGTTAATTAATCAGACAAAGACATGGTCTTAATCACCCTAAAGCAGGGAACATTCCGTCTTGTTTCTTAAGCTTTATTATTTGGAGGGGGAACTATGACAAGCGGGCACATGTGATTCACGGGAGCATGAACTATTGAAAATAAGACTTTTTAAAAATGTATATGGCATTTTCTCTACAGAAAAACAGAGCACTCTCATATCTAAGCACCCTGCTTATAAATGTAATTTCACAAATATTTTCTAAATAGAATTTTTTTTACAAATATTACTAATGCTGTAAGACTCCCTACTTCTCAGGTCCCATAACTTTAAATAAAAAATACTTAAAAGTGAATAACGTTTTTCGAAACGAGGCTAATGGGGTACAACAGTCCAGGGGCGAGGACTAGAAGGCAGGTGGGGACAGGAAAGCTGGTAATAGGGAACCCAAGGTTGAGAAAGGACAGTATTGACATGTCATGGGGTTGTAAACCATTGTCATAAAACAATATGTGTACTAACTGTTTAATGAGAAACTATTTGTTCTGTAAACCTTCTTCTAAAGTACAATAAAAAATAAAAATTAAAAAAGTGAATAACATTTTTTAAAAATAGCTCTGCCTTGCTTCGTGTTGTCTCTGTAGCATAAAATAAAATTAGAATAAAAACTTCTTTTAAAATTATGCCTTATATATAGAAAGATATATAGCGGCTATGCAAAAAATAACTATCACAGAATCTAAATAAAGAAAAAATTAGCCTTCACGCTTTATTGTTTGTCTACCATCTTAATTGAAAGTAGTAAAATAAGTTAAATATATATTTTTTTTTACTTCTCATTAAAAATTAGTACTTAACACAAGAGCATTAAATAAGGGGTTCCATGGTAATTTGATATTATATGTGAGAATAATCAAATACATAGCGAAACTGGTGGCTACTAAAATGATTACCAAATCTAGAACTCTATTGTCACATCCATGGGTACAGGAATTTATTCCTTTATAAATCCCCAGTGGCCGAAAAACAAAAAATGCCTGACACTTACTGTTGTTTTTGCTGTCGTGTGCTGTCAAGTGGATTCCGACTCATTGCAACTCTATAGGACAGAGTAGAACTGCCCCATAGGGTTTCCAAGATGGTAATCTTTATGGGAGGAGATAGCCAGGTCTCTTCTCCAGTGAATTCCAATGGCCGACCTTTCTGTTAGCAGGCAAGCACTTCACCATAGCGCCACCAGGATTCCTTTGACACATATTAGTGTTCAATAAATTTTGGTTTAATGAATAAATTCATAGTCTGAATTAAAGTAGTTTGTTCTTTTACTAAGACTTGCCCAAAGCAGAACTCCAGATGGTCAATCCGTAACCACCCCTGCAGCTTGAACATTTGCACCAAGTCCCAGCACTGTAAATACTTCTGAGGTTTATCTAAATTGCAGAGACCTCGTCTGGAGCAAGGGAGAATGAAGAAAACCAAAGACGCAAGGAAAAGATTAGTCCAAAGGATTAATGGACCACAACTATCACAGCCTCCACCAGACTGAGTCCAGCACAACTAGATGGTGTCCGGCTAACCCACTGACTGCTCTGACAGGGATCTCAACAGAGGGTCCCGGACAGAGAGGGAGAAAAATTTAGAACAAAATTCTAACTTACAATAAAGGACCAGATTTAAGGGTCTAACAGAGATTGGAGAAACCCTGAGAGTATGGCTTCTAGACACCCTTTTAACTCAGTACTGAGGTCACTCCTGAGGTTCACCCTACAGCCAAAGATTAGACAGGCCCATAAAACAAACAATAATACATGTAACTCAACTACATATACGAAACTAAACGGGCACACCAGCGCAGGGGCAAGGACAAGAAGGCAGGAGGGGACAGGAAAGCTGGACAAATGGAAATGGGGAACCCAAGGTCAAGAAGGGGGGAGAGTGTTGATACATCGCAGGGTTAGCAACCAATGCTACAAAACAGTATGTGTGTTGTTTAGTGAGAAACTTAATTTTCTCTGTAAACCTTCATCTAAAGCACAATAAAAATAAATTAATAAATAAAAATAAATTGCAGGGTCCTTTAAGGAGCCTTGGTGGCACAGTGGTTAAGTACTCGGCTGCTTACTGTAAAGTTGGCAGTTGGAACCCATCAACTGTTTGCCCTGTAGTGCCCTTGGGAGGGTCCTATAGGGTCTCTCACTATGAGTCCGTAATGGGTTTGGGATTTTTTGTTTATGTTACTTTGCTACCCATTGCTGTTGAGTGAATTCTGACTCATAGAAACCCTAGTGGTGCAGTGGTTAAGCTGCTCCATGGGAGAAAGATGTGGCAGTCTACTTCTGTAAAGCCTGGGAAACCCCGTGGGATGGTTCTACTCTGTCACATGGAGTCGCCGTGTATCAGAATCTACTTGATGGCAATGGGTTTAGTTGAGTTTGAGTTAAAAAAAGTTAATAACAGGGAAACAGGGTTCTTTCTGGATTATTAATTATTCTAGGAATCTAGAATTTAAATTTAAACTTGGCCATGGTAGAGGAGAAAGAGAAGATCGATAGAGCTAAACAAATAATTGGCAGAAATGAGTTGCTTCTTTCTGTGTTGATTGTACAAACATAGACACACACTATCCTTCAGAGAATTTTTAAAAAAGCAAAATGTTTCCTACCTAGACACAGAGGTTGAAGGTCCCATTTATGCTGTCCATAGTAAAAATAACAAACTAACCCAGAAACTTTTATTTCGCAAGGCAGAAGGGAAGAAAGAATAAAATGCAGGCAGGCAGGAAGACTGTTCATTGTTTTCTCAATTTTTCATCATTGCTTTGGCCACTAATTGTATTTGGTGATCACCTGAAGGCTACATAAGCCTAGTGGTCACTTCTACAAAGTAGAAATTATCGTAAATAATTGTTTCAACTGGGTGGTAAATACGGTCATTAATCTTCTAAGAACTCAGAAATTCCTGAAGGAGCAGAAGACTGAAACTAGTTTAACTTATGAAGTATAAGCTTATGATTCACTAATGAATCAGTCTAGGCTCTTCCATGAAACAGACATTAAACCCACATATTTTAAATTTCTCCTTCATAATGAAATCTACCTTGGTAGCAGGTAAATTTTTTCTAAGAATTATGTATTTCACCAACCAACGTTTACAAACTAACTAGAAAAATAATAATTATTTTTAGAAAAGATAAGTTTAACTGTGCAAGTTTTTATTCTAGTATTTCACAAATATTTGGTTACCAAATTATCTTATCCAGAAGATAGTTGCCTTAAGACATTGTTTTAGTAAACAGTGGGAAGATGGTTAAATTTAATTTCAGTAAATTTGAAGGACAGCATATCTTGGCTATGGGGGAGTAACGTGTTCTATTGCCCATTTTAGATAGGTGACTGCTATGCTCTTTGAAATTCTTCTAATGTAAAGGTGGAGTGTCAACAATAAAAGGACAGGGAGACCAGAACTACCTGTTGCTTTCAAAATGTTGACAAAGGTGCACTTGATTTAAAAAGAAAACAT
Organism: Trichechus manatus latirostris; assembly: GCF_000243295.1. Taxonomy (NCBI): domain Eukaryota; kingdom Metazoa; phylum Chordata; class Mammalia; order Sirenia; family Trichechidae; genus Trichechus; species Trichechus manatus. Next base: position 1,063,180 of record NW_004444156.1, read on the forward strand.
CATCAGAAAAACAAGACTAGACATAGTTTGTGGCTTCTTTGGAACTGAAAATAACAGTTAAAAAAAAAAAAGACAGAATTGGGGGGTATATGTTCTTAAAAATCAGCAAATCAATCCATCACTGAATTTTTTACTGTGGAGATGTGTACTTATTGTCTAATGAAGGCTTGACTATTGATATAACTATATATAATGACAACAAATTGTAATAAATAAAGAAAATAAATACGCCCACTGGGCAAGGTGCATTGTTATATATACCACGTGGAGAATAAGTAATTGTTTTGGTTGGGGCAGTAGAGTGAGAGGGGGGCTTCCACTATGTGTCAGATGCTGTACTGTTTCAAGTACTTCACATACGTTATTTCTTGTGATCTCCACAATAACCCAGGAAGTGGGTAAAATAAGGATGTTATCACGATATACTTTTAAACTAACCCGGCGATTAGAATACTTCTTAAAGGTAGTTTTTTCTGACTACAGAAAAAGACAAATCAGAGGGGAGTATGTATTTGTTTCATTTATTCATTTCTGTCCCTATCCAAAAATAACTTTATCCAACATACAAACTATAGGCTCAAATGAAATGTGAGCAGCTACATCACAGTAAGTTCCCATTGTCAGAAGAAACCAAGTCCAGCCATGAGTTCCTCAGGGGGAGACAAGTTGTTGGTTTTCTGGGTTTTTTTTCCCCTTCCCTGGAACCAAATTCTAAAAGACTGTCTCATGTGGGGACTTTTATAGGGCACATTAAATAATGCAATAGATGGTGTCAGAGTAAATGAAGGAGCAAATTTCATATGCCTCTTTTTTGTGGTGACCTCCATAAAAACTGGGACCATCCTATTACTCTGCAGCTCAGGGAGCATGGCTACAAAAGGCACGGCTGATAACTAAATACACTGCCTTTCAGCCACCAGATCCAACTCAAGGACACAAAACCTACAGAAGAGTCGATGTCAGTTATTTCCCTGGGACAGTCTTTTCTGATAGATGCTTTTTTCAAAGGGCATTTTAAAAGGACTGGAATAGGGCCATTTGGGTTTATATTCCTGGATGAGAGCCTAGTAAGCTGCTTCATTGGGTTTAGGGTAGACCCGAATGCTGTAGATATGACAAGAAACGTAATCGGTGTTTTAACCCTGGGGAAACCCATCTTACCCATGTATGGGACATTGGACAAAGGTGAACCAGCAGGGAAGATGGGATTTTCCTCAAGTGGTAGCTTTTGATTTACTCCTTAAGAGATTATACTAAGCTCAAGAATAGAAACCAATGCTTATGAGAACAAGCAATGCTTATAAGAACAAAGAACAAAGAACAAAACGCTTCATTTTCAGAATTTCTTTGCATTAAAAAACATGAAACATAACGTTTATAGTATAGCACAATTAAGAATCAAACATTTCCTAAAGATTATTTGGAGGATTATGGTTAGAGTTAGGGTTAGAAAATATATTAGGATTACTTTCAAGAGTAGGATAGGAACTAGGACTATTTTACAGTCATATTACAGTTTATTTTTAGTTCTAATTTTTATGTCTAAGAGTTTTATCTTATTCTGAATGAACCATATCATTTCCAGCTCTAAATTAAAGGTTCATTACCACAGAGAGTCACTGTGAGTCAGAATCGACTTGACGGCAACAGGTCTGGTTTTTTGGGTTAGCATATGGGAGTTTATAAATCTAGGTAAAAGGAGGTTGGAGTTTAAATAATTTAGGTTTATGACAGTATCCTGTGGTTTATTTTTCTCTCTTCTTTAGTAGAAAACAGCCATTTCAACTCAATGGCATACATTCTACAGGCTGTGGAAGGATGAAGACAGCAGGACAATAGACACTTTGAAACCCCTTAAGTAAAAGACTCATATCATAGGCTTAGCCACCTGCCAAGCTGACCCTCAAAGGGGACTAAAGGCACCTTTTGAAAACCATAGAGAAATCACTGAGGGTGTGACAACAGCCCAGTGCTGTTGAACACGTTTTCTTCTGCAACAACTCAATTATGTTATCTGATACTTCTAAAGCTACACACAACTGCACTGACTGACTTCAGTAAACTCTCAAATATTCAGAAAGTTCTGTCTTCTATTTGTCTTGAAAGTAAATAGACTAGGATCAAGACAAGCTGGTTCTACCTACCAGCGTCGCTTGATTTTATTAGCAAGACAGCTAACAGCTAAGGTGGATATGCAAGACCCAAACGGCTCAATTCTTTCCCATTGTCGTTGCTGTCTTTAGTTCCTGTTGAGAGGGCTCCAACTCATGACAACCTCATGAACAAACATTGCCCATCCTGTGCCACTTTCATGATGGTTGTTATGCTGAAGTCCACTGTGTCAGTCCATCTCACTGAGGGCTTCCCTCATTTTTACTGACCCTTCACTTTACCAAACATGATGTCCTTTTCTAGAGATGGGTCTTTCCTGACGACATGTCCAAGGTAAGTGAGCTAAAGTCTTCTAAAGGCTTCTAAGGAGCATTCTGATTGGATTTCTTTTAAAACTGATTTATTCACTCATCTGGAAGTCTATGGTATATTCAATATTATTTGCCAACCCCACAATTTAAACACACCAATTCTTTGGTCTTCCTTTTTCATTGCTCAGCTTTTGCATGCAAATGAGGCAATTGAAAACAGCATGGGTTGGGTGAGGCTCTCCTTAGTCATCCAAGTGACATCTCTGCGTTTTAAAACTTTAAAGAGGTCTTTTGCAGCAGATGTTTCTAATACAATATGTCCTTTGATTTCTTGCTTGCTGCTTCCATGGACATGGATTGTTGATACAAGTAGAATGAAATCATTGGCAACTTCAATTTTTTCGTCTTTTATCATGATGTTGTTTGTCGGTCCAGTTGTGAGGATTTTGTTTTTTTCACATTCAGGAAAAATTCATATTGAAGGCTGTGGTCTTTGACCGTCATCAGTAAGTGCTTCAAGTAATCTTCATTTATGGCAAGGAGTTCTTTGCCCTACTGCCCTTTAAACTCATTTTGTGAGCCTAGTTTGTCTCTACTCCTGCAGGAAATCTCTGATAAAGGTCACCAATTCTTCAATTGCTATTAGATAATGAAAAGACCTCCACACATTTGGAGCATAAGAATAGGAGTACATATACCCAGCCTAGTGTAATAAAAAGATGCTGAATTTTATTCAAAGTTAAAGCTTCTCACCTAGATTAGGCAAACTCAGGAGGCTGCAATGGGGACATATTCCACTTCTTTTCTGTTTCTCTAGCCCATGCCTTTTCTCCCAACTAATTTTCTAACTCTGTTTGGGTTCCTTCAGGTTTGGAGCAGGGGAAGGAAGAACAGTAAAAGGCCACGGAAGTGTAATCTGGGGTGGAATTCTTCTGGAAGTTGTAATGTCTGCAGCTATCTCTCCCTGAGAGGGGCGATCAAAAGTGACTTCTTTCCTTAGATGTCATTTGTGGGCTCTTCAGAATAGTCTGAGAACAACTGACTAGACTTCCTGAGACAACAGGAATAAATTTTCCTCTGGAAGGCTGCTCAGGTTTGGTCCTTCTGTCCCCGGAAATCCAGGAGTCCATCCCCCAGTTGCAGAGTCCTCTTGGGCAGGATTTAAAATGGCTCCAAAGCATCTCCCTCTCCTTTGGGGCTCACTTCTGCCCTACATGAAATACTCTCACTATGCTTGCCCCCACCCCTGGCACCCAATTCATACGGTGCCTTCCTCTCTCTGTCCCGCCATAAAAAGATCAGAACCACAGCCTCTTAGAGCCTTTAGATTGCTCATATATGTCCTGTTTGATTTCCCTGCAGGCTTGTTTATCTGCTCACAACAGTGCTTCAGACTGTTGTGATCCATAGGGTTTTCATTGGCTGATTTTCGAAATAGATCACCCAGCTTTTCTTCCTAGTCTGTCTTAGTCTAGAAGTTCGTCCGAAACCAGGTCAGCATCATAGCAACACGAAAGGCTTCACTGACAGACTGGTGGGGGCTGTGCATGAGGTGCATTGGCCAGGAACCGAACTCAGGTCTCCAGCATGGACAGCAAGTATTCTACCACTGAACCACTGTTCCCTCCCAAGTATATATATTTTTGGTTCCTGACTTCTTTGTCAGATGGCCTCCTGCTTTCTCCTTTTATATCTAAAGATTACACTAACAACGATAAAACAAAAGTACAGATGGTAGAACCAAGAGGTAAGAGGGGGGAGACGTCGTGAAAATAAGGGTAAGGATGGTAATATCCTCGTTTACAAGGTGGGTTGTTAAGAGATGTCATCCATAGGTACTGAGACGGTAAATAAAAGTGTAAGAATTTTACTTAAAGCTACAAAGGCCATCTCAAAGATCTAAAAGTAGAAAACAAGGTGTATTGGCAGGAGAAGCAGCAGGGTTAAGCTCACTAAATCTACAACCTGATTTTTTCAATCACAGATATGTGTTATTTTCTAAAAGGTTTAAATAGCCTTTTAGAAATAAATTTTATTATCCATACTGGTATGCGATAAATTCTAACATTTATGTGGTCTGACATTTATGTGGTCTGACATGTTATGTGGTCTGATATTGATTCTTCTTCCCTCAGGGTCTAAGGGATTGGTTCTCGGCCAGTAAGGAACGTCCTCTGAACTTCCCAGGACATTCTTTTTCCTTGAAGTCGGGAGTAGTTCAAAATATCTGCTGCTTCTTCCGGAGGTCTTATTATTAGGTGTTTCACCGGTGAGATTAGCATCCCTTTGCTGTCCAAAAGTAAAGAGAAAGAAAATTAAACCTTTTTTTTTTTTTTTGTAGAAAGTAACTGAAAAGGAACCCCCTGTTCCTTCAGAGTTTTGACACCATCCAGGAAGCGCCATTAAACATCCCCCTGTTAACAGCAGCACAGAAACCAACAGTGAAATCATTTCATGCCCAGTAGAGCAAGCGTTGTATGTCCCAGGAGCCAGCTCTGATGCGGTGAAGAAAAGGCCTGACCACCGGCCATAAGCTTTTATTTCCACCAGATGCCTTCCACGGTTGGCAGTGATACATAAGCTACACAAATTCTGTCCCTGCGAGGCTGGGTGTGAGAGATTGGCAATTGCTTAATTTTAATGTAAAATGGTAAGGCTGTAAGAGAGGGAAAGTTTATTGAGTTTGGACAGTATGCTCCATGTTTTAAATTACTTTATTTCATTTAGTTTGTGCCCTGTGAAGTAGATATTATTTACACTAATTTATTAGATTGGGGAGACTGGTATTCAGGGAGGTTAAGTAGTTTGACCAAGAACCATTCAGAAAGCAGTGAAATAGGATTCCACCCTAAGTCTCTTTAAAAATCTACTCAGAGCTACTGGCTACTGGTAGATATATTGTGGGAACTCTACACCATTATGGGATTCTTTCAAGGACTGAGTATTATACAGTGACTGTAAAGGCCCCCGCGCGGACATACAGACAAAGCTCATTAAATGTTAGTTCCCTTCTCCTTTAAAAACAAGGCTTCTAGCCAAAGTCTCATGGGGTGCAGCAAGATAAAATTGCTTATTTACCCCCTAACTTCATTTAAGACTCCGTGAAGGCAGGAAATGTTGTATTCATAATGCTTAGAATAGTACACATGGTAGATGTTGACGATTTATCTGCTGAATATTAAATGGTTCAACAGCAAGATTCAAGAAGATAGGATGAAACAATCAGTTCCTGGCACAAAATACCAAAGAAATGACTGGAAAAGTCCATAAAATAGCAGAAGAGACCAACTGGACACTTTAATGTAACCAACTTCATGCACTTATGTTGACACTGCCTAGTTAAAGGCCCTACCAAAATGAAAATCATTATTTTTTCTTTTTTAACCAAGTAATGTATGCAACAGAGTGTGGTGGCACAGTGGTTAAGAGCTCGGCTGCTAACCAAAAGGTCAGCAGTTCGAATCCACCAGCCACTCCTTGGAAACCCTATGGGGTCGTTCTACTCTGTCCTACAGGGTCACTATGAGTCGGAATTGACTCCACGGCAGTAAGTTTGGTTTGGTTATTTGAATGTATGCAACAGAGATCCCTAGCCTCTTTCTCTGCTTTTCTCTGTAAACTGGCACATGTACACTATCTGGATCCCCATCCATGGATCTACGGGCGTAGTGTCTAACACCTGCAGATAACGGGGCAGCTTGTAATGCGAAGTGGGCAATAGCAGGGCCCTTCTGCAGAGCTGGTGAAGTTCCAAGAGTCCTTTTAACTGTCAGAGTCACTGTGATAATGGTCATCAGAGGTGTCTGAGAAGGTCAAGGGATTTTTGGACTTTGAATTCTGCATGTTTAAACGAGGATTCAGCCTGAGGTACGTATGTAGCTCTGTGTTTAGTTCTACAGACACCAAGGGGTCTAGTAGGTAACTCTATAAGCCCTTCATATTTCTCATGTGTCTATTATATACCTAATAGACATGGTTAATTTCAAATTCACATTCATGAATTTGCGTTTTCTTTATAGTATTCTAATACACGTACATGAATGTGTATACACAACTATAAATAAGTGTGGCTGGCCAGGGAGGGAAGAGAGAACTATCAAAACATATGAAATCTACGATTATAAGCGAAAAATCAGTTACTCTGAACAGAATAGTGCTTTGAATATTCACACTGTGGTGAAGATTGCTTCTGCCCTGAGGTCTTCAATCAAGTCACACATTCTTCACCTCACCTTTGTATACGTTTCAGTTAGCTGTTGCTGATACATTTTCTACACTGAAATGTATTCCAAAGTCTCTACTGTGACCAACAACCTCCATTAGACCCAGCAACATCTGGCTGTTGATTTGTTATCTATTTCCATTTGCCATAATATACCTTGGGCCATTTCTAAAATCCTCATGAGACCCACCTTCATCCCACATGGCTCAGTAACAGAATAAAATCCACTGTGGTCACGGCAGAATCCAGTTGTAATTTTACTTGACATCTTGAAAAAGCTCACACCTTGCTTCCAGACTTCAGTTTTCTCTTGAACTTGGAGATCTGTTTTGCTTGGTTTGCTCTCCAGCAAGTTATGATTTCTCTTGTTTTAATGCAAACCCTGCAAAATGCCAGCTTAGCTGGACTTTTTACTGACTGCATTTGAACAGAGGTCTGTTTTACTACCCAGTTGACTAGCTCAATTTATCTTCATAACAGCAACTTAAGTAAGAGCATTATTTTTATACAGAAGGAGTACTTTTTAATGAAAAATGAGTAATGTTAAATCTTCAAAGGATTGTGGAAAATGAGTCCTTTTCGTTTCTCTGAATTTTAAAAACTGGGTACTTCACTCTTTATGTCAGTAGGTCCCTTATCTAAGTGTTTACAGACTACCCATTCTGATCTCCAAAGTAGGGCATACAATTAAAGTTGTAGATCTATTATTGGACCATACAACCTACTCCCTGAAAGAACAAGATTTCTTTAAGTAGCTGATGCCTGCTTAGTTTGTGTCATCCGTATATTTGCACTCAGTTGATTCTATAAGTTCCCTGAAGGAAATGATAATATAGACATCTTAATACTGTTTAGTTGTTAGCTGCTGTCAGACTGACTCATGGTGACCTTATGTACGACAGAACAAAATGCTTCCTGATCCTGTCATCTTCACATCTGCCAGCATGTTCAAGTCCATCATCACAGTATTGTGTCAATCTAGCTCAATGAGTGTCTCTCTCACCCTCGCTGACCCTCTGCTCTACCAAACGTGATGTCCTCCTCCAGCGTTGGAGCCTTCTGAGGGCAAGTGACTCAGACAACGTTCTGTTGTGATCCATAAGATTTCCATTGGCTGATTTTTGAAGTAGATCACCAGACCTTTCTTCCTACTCTGTCTTAGTCTGGAAGCTCCGCTGAAACATGTCCACTGTGAGTGATCCTGCCAGTATTTGAAATACCAATGGTATAGCTTCCATCATTATTATCATCATAGCAACATGCAAGGCACCCCAGGACAACACACTAACAAATGGAGGACGCATTTTCATATTACTTTCCCATTAACTTCCATATATGCTATATATGCTATATAAATATCACCTCACAAATGATCGGATCTCAATATCTACCTAACCTTCATTTTCTACCTCCTGTTTAATTTCTTTCTTATGATACAGAATAGATATTCTAGTTATTAAAGCAGTTATTAAAGAAACCCTTCGGTTAAAGGAGAAAAAGGAGTCACATGGAGAGAAAGAGATTGCTGATCTCTTAACCACACCCAAAGCTCCACCCTCAGAGCCAGTAAGACATTGTAACACAGACCCCTCATGGGATCCATGTGTTCTGTGTATTTTAATATGATTTACATTCAGAAACAAGAAAACTCTCCTCAAAATTAGAGTAAAAAGGAGGAAGATGAAGCGCTAGCTCCATTTTACATAACCATGCGTTCTGCTTCCATTCCAGTGGTTCTTCAACTAGGACCTATAGGTAGAATTAAGAGGGTCCATGAATTTGGATTGTAAAAAACATGTCATTACTTTTTTAACCTCTAGGTGAAATCTAGCGTTTCTGTCAATTATTAATATAGGCAAGCAGCATTAGCAGTACCTGTGACTTTTGTCTTGAATAGAGAGTCTAGATATTTTTATATCACATTGCAATTATCACAGATATCTCAAAATATTTTTTATGCTCATCCCTAATTTGAAATCATGGTAGCTGTTAATCGCATTGCTAGATTTCATGCAGTTTCCCTGTCAAAAGACACTCATGCCACATAAGTGACCAGCTGTTGGACAACTCCTCATCTCATCGTTATTCAGAAACCAAACAGTGAAGCCGTGTGTCTCAATGACTTTGTTTTCTAATGTTCCCCTCCTACTGTTGTTTGTTGACCAAATGTCAAAGGAGATGAAAACTCAAATGTTAAAGTTTTACAAAATTAGACAGTTCATATTTCAATTCTTAGTCCTCTGTAGGGCAGTATGACCCTGTGCAATATGAATAGGCCACAGTCTACAAGTAATTAGCCTACACACTCACATATGTTTAAAAGATAAAATTTAATGTTAGCTTGCCTGTGTTTTAAATGTTTAGCTTCTCATTTAATACATTAACACAAAAGTACATATATTACTATATCACAAACTTGTTTAATCTTGTGGTAAATGTATTTTAGGAGCAATCAACTGGTAACCTGAAGGTTGGCAGTTCAAACCCATCCAGCAGCTCCATGGAAAAAAGGTCTGGGGATCTGCTTCCACAAAGCTTACAGCCAAGAAAACCTTACAGAGCAGTTCTACTCTGTAACACATGGGGTCGCCACGAGTCAGGGACCAACTCAAGAGCAGTTAACAACAACAAACACATTTTAATATAATTGATTTCCTTTGTAATCCTATGCATTTTACTTTATGCATTTTAAAATATTATCCTGAGAAAAGATTCATAGGTTTCACCAGACTGCCGAAAGGTGTCTGTATTAGTTTTGTATTGCTGCTATAACAATTTACCACAAACTTTGTGCCTTAAAACAACACAAGTGTAACAGTTCTGGAAGTCAGAAGTCTGAAACGGATCTCATGGGACTAAAATCAAGGTGTTGGCAGGACTGTGTTCCTTCTGAAGCTTCAGGGGATAATATGTTCCCTTGTCTTTTCCACATTTTAGAGGCTGCCTGCATTCTTTGGCTCATGGCCTCCAGCCATCAATCACATCATTCTAGCCTCTGCTACTGTTACAGCTTCTTCTGACTCTCTTGTCTCCATCTTCCACTTATATGGAATCTTGTGATTACACTGGGCCCAGTGGATGATCCAGAATAATCTCAATCATATTTGCAAAGTCCCCTTTGCCATGGAAGCATATTCATAAATTCCCAGGATTAGATCATGGACATTATCTTGCCTACCCAGTGTCCAGGGCACAAAAAAAGTTAAGAACCCTTGCTCTACTTCCTAACACCCTTTATGATATTACAAAGATAACAATGACCCTTCTCCATAACTCAAATTAATGTGTGTGCAATTCATTCTATCAAATATCTTATTTAGCTAATAACTACTCTTGAGATTCACAGTCATCTTCTAGAGAGTAGGATAACAATATAATCACAAAATCTGTGACATCACAAATGTCAGTGAGAATAATTATACACACAAATCTAAGAAGTTAAAAAAATCTAGAATTTATGTAAAATTGGTACAATAAATCGAATAAAGCAAAATTATTTCAAGGAGAGCATCCATCTGGTACGTCTCTGATGTATCAGTGTAAGAACTTCAGTGAAGACAGCATTTTTTTTCCTACACCTAAACAATCGGTTCTGAAATCAAGGTCGAAGCTGATTGATGGTAGAGGCATTACTTAAAGTAGTTAGAGGAGTTAAATTTTATTCCCATGTCTCTAGACCTGCCATGCAACGTTGGAAAATGTATGCAATAGCCATTCCCTCTCACCTACCTGCTCTTGGTCTCTCTCTCTCTTCTTTGCCAAATAAATATTGATAAATGTCTTTGAAATTATTAGGTGTTTAGAAATCTGAAACAAAATGTACAACTACAGTATCAATGTTTTAAGGGTCTGATCAATTTCAGCTATTTCTCAGTCTCCTCTCACAAATGTCCACTCTCTTCTACTTATCTATGAAAAGAGATTAGGGTGTCAGTGATTTTCGGCCAGCCTGCCAGATTTGACAGCACGAAATATTTCTTGCTGTTTCTTCAACATTGAACTGATGGTCTGTTGTGCTCTTTCTTAATTATCTGATTTTACAATTTGTTTAAAACTGTAAAACCCCAAACCAAACCCTTTGCCATCAAGTCCATTCCCACTCATAGTGATCCTATGTAAGGGACCTCATATCCTCCTGGAGATTGATGAGAACTACGTTACAATAATAAACATTGACATGAATTCTTTTATCCGTAAGCTTGTTCATACAGGCGTGCCTTGGAGATATTGCGGGCTGAGTTCCACACAACCACAATAAAGCCAGTGTTGCAATAAAGCAAGTCACGTGCATTTTTTCCCAGTGCATACATATAAAAGTTATGTTTACACTATACTGTAGTCTATTAAGTGTGCAATAGCATTATGTCCAAAAAAGTGTACATACCTTAATTAAAAAATACTTTTTAATTAAAGGAAAGAATGCTAACCATCCTCTGAGCCTTCAGCGAGTTGCAATCTTTTTGCTGGTGGAGGATCCTGCCTCAGTGGTGGTGGCTGCTGACTGATCAGGGTGGTAGTTGCTGAAGGCTGGGGTGGCTGTGGCAATTGCTTAAAATAAGACAGTAATGAAGTTTGCCACATCGATGGACTCTTCCTTTCATGAAAGATTTCTCTAGCGTGTGATGCCGTTTGATAGCATTTTACCCACAGTAGAACTTCCTTCAGAATTGGAGTTGGTCCTCGTAAACCCTGCTGCTGCTTTATCAACTAAGTTCATGTAATATTCTAAACCCTTTGTTGTTTTTTCAACAATGTTCACAGCATCTTCACCGGGAGTCGATTCGGTCATCCATAAGAAGCAATTCCTCGTTTGTTAAAGTTTGATCAGGAGATTGCAGCAATTCTGTCACACTTCCAGGCTCCACTTTGAATGCTACTTCTCTCACTATTTCCACAACATCTGCAGTTACTTTCTCCACTGAAGTCTTGAACTCCTGAAAGTCATCCATGACCGTTGGAATCAACTTTTTCCAAACTCCTGTTAATGTTGGTATTTTGACCTCCTTCCATGAATCACGAATGTTCTTAACGGCATCTAGAATGGTGGATCCTTTCCAAAAGGTTTTCATTTAGCTTTGCCCAGATCCATCAGAGGAATCACTGTCTATGGCAGCTATACTAAACCAAAGCCGTTGCCGTCGAGTGGATTCCAACTCATAGCGACCCTATAGGACAGAGTAGAATTGCCCCATAGAGTTTCCAAGGAGCGCCTGGTGGATTCGAACTGCTGACCTTTTGGTTAGCAACCGTAGATCTTAACCACTATGCCACCAAGGTTTCCATGGCAGCTATAGCCTTACAAAGTGTATTTCTTAAATAATAAGACTTGAAAGCTGAAATTACTCCTTGATTCATGGGCTGCTGAATGGATATTGTATTAGCAGGCATGAATACAACATTAATCTCCTTGTACTTCTCCATCAGAGCTCTTGGGTGACCTCTGGTGCATTGTTGATCAGTAGAAATCTTTTTTTTCTGAGCAGTAGATCTCAACAGTGGGCTTAAAATATTCATTAAACCATGTTGTAAACAGATATGCTGTCATCCAGGCTTTGCGGTTCCATTTGTAGAGCACAGGCAGAGTCGAGTTAGAATAATTCTTAAGGGCCCTAGGACTTTTGGAATGGTAAATAAGCATTGGCTTCAACTTAAAGTCACCAGCTGCTTTAGCTTCTAACAAGAGAGTCAGCCTGTCCTTTGAAGCTTTGAAGCAGGGCACCGACTTCTCTCCAGCTATGGAAGTCCTAGATGGCATCTTCTTCCAATATAAGGCTGTTTCGTCTACGTTGAAAATCTGTTGTTTGGTGCAGCCACCTTCATAATTATCTTAGCTAGATCTTCTGGATAACTTGCTGCAGCTTCTACGTCAGCACTTGCTGCTTCCCCTTGCAGTTTTATGTTATGGAGACGGCTTCTTTCCTTAAACCTCATGAACCAACCTCTGCTAGCTTCCAACTTTTCTTCTGCAGCTTCCTCACCTCTCTCAGCCTTCATAGAACTGAGGAGGGTGAGGGCCTTGCTCTGGATTAGGCTTTGGCTTAAGGGAATGTTGTAGCTGGTTTGATCTATCCAAACCACTAAAACATTCTCCATATCAGCAATAAATCTCTTTTGCTGTCTTATCATTCGTGTGTTCACTGGAGTAGCACTTTTAATTTCCTTCAAGAGCTTGTCCTTTGCATTCACAACTGGGCTAAATGTTTGATGCAAGAGGCCTAGCTCTGGGCCTATCTCGGCTTTCAGCATGCCTTCCTCACTAAGTGTAATCATTTCTAGCTTTTGATTTAAAGTGATAGACATGAGGCTTTTCCTTTCACTTGAACACTTAGAGGCCACTGTAGGGTTACTAACCGGTCTAATTTCAATATTGTCGTGTCTCAGGAAATAGGGAGGCTGGAGGAGAGGGAGAGAGATGGGGGCATGGCCCATCAGTGGAGCAATCGAAACACAGACCACATTGATTGATTAAGTTCACCGTCTTATATGGGTCTGGTTTGTGGTGCTCTGAAACAGTTAAATAGTAGCATCATGCAGGGACCATGCTCTTGGGGAACATCTAGCTCAACTGGCATAAACAGTTTATAAAGAAAATGTTCTACATTCTACCTTGGTGAGTAGCATCTGGGGTCTTAAAAGGCTGTGAGCAGCCATCTAAGACACTCTAGGGGTCTCACCCCTTCAGGAGCAAGGGAGAATGAAGAAAACAAGATATAAGGGAAAGACTAGTCCAAAGGAGTAATGGACCACAGCTACCACGGCCTCCACCAGACTGAGTCCAGTACAACTAGATGGTGCCCGGCTACCACCACTGACTGCTCTGACAGAGATCACAACAGAGGGTCCCAGACAGAGCTGGAAAAAAATGTAGAACAAAATTCTAACTCACAAAAAAAGACCAGACTTACTGGCCTGACAGAGCCTGGAGAAACCCTGAGAGTATGGCCTCCAGACACCCTTTTAGCTCAGTAATAAAGTCACTCCTAAGGTTCACTGTTCAGCCAAAGATTAGACAGCCCCATAAAACAAAACGAGACTAATGGGGCACAACAGTCCAGGGACAAGGACTAGAAGGCAGGAGGGGACAGGAAAGCTGGTGATAGAGAATTGAAGGTCGAGAAGGGAGACTGTTGACATGTCATGGGGTTGTTAACCATTGTCATAAAACAATATATGTACTAACTGTTCAATGAGAAGCTAGTTTGTTCTATAAACCTTCCTCTAAAATAAATACAATAAAAAAGAAACAATAGCAGCATCAAAGATCACTGATCACAGATCACCATAACAGATATAATGGTAATGAAAAAGTTTGAAATACTGCAAGAATTACCAAAATGTAACCACAGAGACATGAAGGGAGCACATGATGTTGGAAAAATGGCACGGATAGACTTGCTCAACACAGGGTTGCCACAAACCTTCAATTTGTAAAAAACGCAGTATCTGCCAAGCGTGGTAAAGAGAAGTGCAATCCAACGATGCATGCCTGTAGCTTTTACATAATTTTAAAGCTCTAAAATACCTTACTTAAGTGAAATAGGCCATAATTTTGCTTTTTCATAACAATGATTCAAAAATTTTACCGCTAGATGTGTATGTGTGTATACACATCAGTACAGTGTGTCTACCTCTGGGCATGTCAATGCGATGCCGTCTCAAGCAGCATTTAGTTTCTCTCCTGAATCAACTGCTCTATGGTTAGCGTTGACACATACAATATATGATGTGGGGGTGTGGGTGTGTGTGTGTGTGTGTGTGTGAGAGAGAGTAGAACTGTGCTCCACAGGGTTTTCAGTGGCTGATTTTCCAGAAGTAGATTGCAAGGCCTTTCTTCCAAGGCGCCTCTGGGCAGACTCGAACCTCCAACCTTTCCGTTAGCAATCAAGCACATTAACCATTTGCATTACCCAGGGACTCCACACATACACACTGAACTGAATTTAAAAAAAAACAAAAACAAAAAAACAAATCCACTGCGGTCAAGTTGGTTAAGACTCATGGCAACCCCGAGTATTACAGAGAAGAACTGCTCCATAGGGTTTTTTTTGGCTGTATTCTTTATGGAAGCAGATTGCCAGGCCCTTCTTCTGCAGCACTTCTAGGTGGATTCAAACCACCAACCTTTAGGGTAGTAGTCAGGCATACACCTTTTGCATCACCCAGCACACACATACTTGTCCTGCCTTAAAAATGTGTAATGGTGTTCCACTTCCTAGATCCCTTTACAGCTCTCATCCATTCTCACTTCTCTTCATGGCAAGTAACATCTTATTAATGCCTCTTACAAAAATGCTCTTAATAAGCTTTCTGGTCAAAAATAAGTTTTATGTGCACTAACCCTTTGCACCCCCAATGAGCCAGAGTCAACTCGACGGCAACTGCTGGGTTTTATATATATGTATGTGTGTGTGTGTGTGTGTGTGTGTGTGTGTGTGTGTGTGTAAACAAAAAAACCAAAGTGTGTGTGTGTAAACAAAAAAACCAAAGTGTGTGTGTGTGTGTAAACAAAAAAACCAAAGTGTGTGTGTGTGTGTGTGTGTAAACAAAAAAACCAAACCCATTGCCATCGAGTAGGTTCTGACTCATAGTGACCCTATCGGACAGAGTAAGCTGCCCTATAGGGTTTCCAAGGAGCAGCTGGTGGATTTGAACTGCCGACCTTTTGGTTAGCAGCCGAGCTCTTAACCAGTGCACCAAGACACATACATATATAAAAAACC
>NW_004444156.1:1080669-1087022 GCF_000243295.1 Trichechus manatus latirostris
GTAGAAGTTGCTGAAATCATTAAAGTCTGGGTGGGAGGAAACATCTCACGGGAATAGCGAAGAGGCTGGTCTTCGCTTCTAGACCACAGGTCAGCAAACTTTCTTCTAGAAGGGCCAAACAGCAAATATTTTAGGCTTTTCGATTCCTATGGTCTTTGGCGCAACTACTCAACTCTCCCACTGTATTGTGACATAAACAATACACAACTGAGGGATGTGGCTTGTGTCTGTGTTCTACTAAAACTTTATTTATGCGCACTGAAATTTCAATTTCATATAATTTTCATGCGTCACAAATTATTATTCTTTCTCTTTTTTTTCCGACCATTCACAAACGTACACTCCATTCTTAGTTCACATGCCATAAGAAGACGCGCAGCAGACTGGGTTTGTCCTGCAGGTCATAGTCTGCCAATCCCCGCCCTAGACCCGAGTGAGAGGCAGAGCCAGAGCAGCATTCATGGAGGTCATGAGGAAGTGGCCCCTGACACTCACCAATTGTAGGAAGAGTTCTGGACTGTCACTGGCTGGGGAAGCAAAGTCTGATTGAGTTTAATCAGATCTCTAAGAAGTAGCTGGACCCAAGGGACACCCCCAAACCAAACCCACTGCCACTGAGTCAATTCAGACTCACAGTGAAACTATAGGACAGAGTAGAACTGCCCCATAGGGTTTCTAAAACTGTAATCTGTACAGAGGTGACTGCCACGTCTTCTGCAAAGTGGCTGGTGGGTTTGAACTTCCAACCTTCTGTTTAGCAGCTGAGCACTTTAACCACTGTGCCACCAGGGCTCCTTAAGGGACACTTAAGTCATAGTTAAACAGACTAGAAGTGTTAGTCAGGTGTATAAATTGTTGTTGTTGTTGTTAGGTGTTGAGTTGCTTCTGACTCACAGCAACCCTATGTACAACAGAACAAAACACCACCCAGTCCTGCATCATCCTCACAAGTGTCACTATGCTTGAGCCATCATTACAACCACTGTGTCAATCCATCTCATTGAAGGTCATCCTCTCTTTCACTTACCCTCCTCATTACTAAGCATGATGTCCTTCTCCAGGGACTGGTCCCGCCTAATACATGTCCAAAGTACTTGAGACAATGTCTCACCATCCTTGCTTCTAAGGAGCCTTCTGGCTGTACTTCTTCCAAAACAAATTTGTTCATTTTTCTGGCAGTCCATGGTATATTCAATATTCTTCACCAATACCATAATTCAAAGGCATCAATTATTCTTCAATCTTCCTTATTCATTGTCCAGCTTTTGTATGCATATGAGGCAACTGAAAATACCATAGCTTGTCCTGTGAGTAGCCATCTAAGACACTCCACTGGTCTCACCCTTTCAGGAGCAAGGGACAATGAAGAAAACAAGATACAAGGGAAAGATTAGTCCAAAGGACTAATGGACTACAACTACCACAGCCTCCACCAGACTGAGTCCAGTACAACTAGATGGTGCCCGGCTACCACCACTTACTGCTCTAACAGAGATCAAACAGAGGGTCCCAGACAGAGCTGGAAAAAAATGTAGAACAAAATTCTAACTCACAAAAAAAGACCAGACTTACCGGCCTGACAGAGACTGGAGAAACCCCACGAGTATGGCCTCTGGACACCCTTTTAATGAAGTCACTCCCGAGGTTAACCTTCAGCCAAAGATTAGAAGGCCCCATAAAACAAAACGAGACTAATGGGGTACAACAGTCCAGGGACAAGGACTAGAAGGCAGGAGGGGACAGGAAAGCTGGTGATAGAGAACCCAAGGTTGAGTAAAGACAGTATTGACATGTCGTGGGGTTGTTAACCATTGTCATAAGGCAATATGTGTACTAACTGTTCAACGAGAAACTATTTGTTCTGTAAACCTTCATCTAAAGTACAATTTAAAAGAAAAAGGAAAAGATTTTAAAAAAACAAAATACCATGGCTTGGGTCAGACGCAACTTAATCCTGCAAATAGCTGAAGATAATGTTGGCAGTGTGAGCAAACAAAACAAGCTGAAAAGATCATGAGGTAGAATTAATATAAAGACACAGGTGTGTCACAGTGAGCACAGGGACAAGAGAGTATGGAAATAAATCTCTAAGTTTGCAGAAGAGACCGTACGTCCTTTGGTGTTCAGATGACCAAAGCCTTGAAGGGTGAAGAGAATTTGAAAAGTCATAAAGGAAAGAGATTCCAGGAAAGGGCAACAGCTTGAGAGGCAAGAATTGGTTGGGGGTGCTGTGAATTACACAGAGAAACCAGGCTAGGTGAAAGGCTATAAAGCTGTGGCCCACCAGTCTCCCTGCTGCCCTTGGAGAACCAGTGCTCTGAACCCCCACCCCAGCTCCCAGGCAGCACCGCATCTAAGGCCACACTGTAGGCGCAGAAGAAAAGTGTGCACAGGAGCACCCCAGCTTCCTGGTCTGTGTTCTCACATTGCAGGGAATGCTGAGACACAGAACCCACCCGAGAACCAAGAACCCAGAGAAGGGCCTGCAGCCCCAGCAGCTGACGCCATGAAACTCCAAAATAAGGAGAAGGCCAGGAGGGGCCAGACTGTGTCAAAGACTGGTGTGCGCATCAAAATGGGAAAACATTGGCTGGACAGACTGACTTCTAGGAGCAGATCAAGGCTCTTTCCCTCCCTGCTCCCTTCACGCACCTCCAAGGAGAAAGAGAAATTCTTATAGGAGTCAAGGAAAGCAAAGGCTCCCAGTACCCACTTACACCACTGTGAACGGGTGACAGTCCTCAGGTGGCAAGTCTTGTGGACTCTTTAGCTCCCCTGTGTCTGTTTGGTTGGCTTCTTCTGCTCAGCACTGGTCTCTGCCTGGCCAGTGCGGGAACACAAGCCCAGGGCTGTTCCCTGCTGGGGAGGAGCCCCTGGCTGAGAACACCTAGCAAGACTTATCTTTCATACCCGTTTTCATCTTCAGAGGGATCTGAAGATGCAGTGCTGGGATGAGAAGCCCTCAGCCCGCTAGCAGATGAGGCTTAGAGGAGAAGCAGGAGGAACGGTTCTGGCTCACACAGTCCACTGACCATGAAGGAGAGGAGCATAGCAGAGCCCCGCCTTGTGACAAAGTCCTTTGCTGGTGTGCCCTTTCGGTGTGTTGTCTGCTTTAGCGACCTTTTAGGAGTGCTTGAGACATGGTTAGATGATTGATGGAGAATTCAGGAGCTCTGCCTCCAAATCCTATGTATTTCCATCAGAAATCAATTAGGAGTCACTGCTGGCAGCTCAGCAGGGCGCTCTGAGGCCTGAGCCAGGCAGAGGGTGCTGACCTGGGCAGAGCATATAAATGGGACAGCAGTGTCCAGAGAGGCACGGAAGAGAAGGCACCCAGTTCCTGACGAGTTGCAATCCACTCACGGCAACCCCATGTTTGTCAGAGTAGAACTGTGCTCCCTGTGGTTTGCAACAGCTGACTTCTCAGAAGTAGACAGCTAGACCTTTCTTCCAAGGTGCCTCTGGATGGACTCAAACGTCCAACTTTTTGCTTAGCTGCCAAGGGCTTTAACCGTTTATACCACCCAGGGACTCCAAAAGAGGGCAGAAAAACCAAAAACCAAACCCGTTGCTGTCAATTCCAACTCATAGTGACCCTATAGTGGAACTGCCCCCATAGGGTTTCCAAGGAGCCAGTGGATTTGAACTGTCAACCTTTCGGTTTGCAGCCATACCACCAGGGCTCCAGAGAAGGCAGAGCAGGCATTTAATCTAAAGGGAGGAATCAGGATGGGGAAACAGTTTACTCTGTCCAAAAGAGGATATTTCACTTTTAAAAGATCCCCTAGGAAATCTTGCTGCTGTACCCTAAGGCCTGGAGAAGGGAGAATTCCCAGGCTGGTACTCAGAAAACGGTCCGCGTCTGTTTCCGTGTGGTGCCTGAGGGAGAGACCTCTCTAGACACCGACCATAATGAAAATCAGCGTCTGTGTTGGCACCAGTAAGGACAGAATTAACCGGGACTATCAATCCTCTTTACTTGGATCATAAACCGGTCATTAGTCGGAGAGAGGGAGCATCGTTTCCCACGTGGGATTACATGATTAGACACAGTCTGGGAAGCTTTATGCTTCTCTCTGAGGCAGCCATGGAGATGAAGAACAGAGAAATGAGCAGAATCGACAAGGGCAGC
This sequence comes from Trichechus manatus latirostris, assembly GCF_000243295.1. Lineage (NCBI taxonomy): Eukaryota > Metazoa > Chordata > Mammalia > Sirenia > Trichechidae > Trichechus > Trichechus manatus. The sequence continues at coordinate 1,084,802 of NW_004444156.1, forward strand.
TCTGCTGGCGTCTGCTGTCCCTGGTGCCCTGAAACGCCGAGAAAGGAAAGTCCCGGGGCCTCCCTACACAAGACGCCCAGAAGCATAGCACCTTCTTTGCCAATATAGGGACGTTTTTTGAGGTGGCCAGGGACCAGAGGGAACGTGACAGTTCTGACTAGGGTTCCAGAAAAAATGCTGAACACAGCTTATTCTCTACGAAAAAGACTGTCAGTGCTCATATTTCCCTACTACCTCGTGAGGCAACTGACTTGGGATAGAAAAGACAGTGCAACAGGAAAAGCCACTGCAAGTCTTCCGAATGTCTGCTTCCCACAGGGCCTCCACTCCGGTGGGCTCCAGGCCGCGCTCCGGTGGGGTTCCTGGCAACACAGCGCAGTCAAGAGGTGTTCTCTGCCTCTCGTCTGCCAGCTCAGATAAGGCCATCCGTTACTCTCAGACGGACATGGTAGAAAACAAGTTAGCAAGGGCATCCTTCTGAACAGCTGTGGAGGTGACTGGTTCAAGAGCTATATTAAGAAATAATGATGTTGCCTGAAACGAGTTTAATGTCGTTTTTGTCTCTGAAAACAAGTTGTGTGCAATCACTCTTCAGTGACCACTCATTGTCTCACCCACACTGAGCACGGACATACTATATAAATACCCCGCCTTGGGCATCAACTCACTCACACACACGCACGTAAACACACCCAGAGACCTGCTTCTGTTCCTCAAGGAACTTACAGGTGGTTGATGATTACCACTGTCAATTACTGTTATAATTTATCGATGCCGTATTAATTCAGAAACCATTTCCAAAGTAATTTTATAGCCTAATCTCTTAAAAGATAAAAATGTCTTTTCAGGAAAATAGTATTATTGAGCATTTCTAAAAGCACAGACAGACAATGCACAAATAACGGGACTCATTAACCAGAACATCAAGCTCTCAGGCCCTCACTACCCGCTTCTCGTCACCACTGCAAGCCTTCAGCTGGTTTCCTCCGGGCTACAAAATTATTAGCCCAAAAACTATGGTAAAGCCAACTTTTCTGCCAAATCATTGTAATTATCAAAAGAAAATTATAACTCCAAAAAAGTTTCTTTACATATTCAACTAAGGAAGAACTGATTTTATTTGTGACTTATCATTATTATTTTAACCATCTTGTCTATTTTAGAAGAACTACATGTTTTGTTGAAAATCAGTCTTTTTCCTAATAGGATTTTCCTACTGTTAATTGAATCGTTCTTTTTTTTCATCTGTTGTTGTGGCATTCAACAAAACAATAAAATTACTTCGAATTCGGGGCCTATGGTAAACTCTCAGTCTCTTGCAGAAGGGGTTAATCATAATATGAAGACAAACAAAAAGTAACTTCAGAAAGACTGAAAATAAAAGATCTAGAGAATTTAGCCATCATGTTGGAAATACTACCCAATCTCCTCTTACTCGAGTACACAAATGCATCTTTCAAATTAGGAAGAGAAAAATAATGACACAAATATTTAAGATGAATATTTCTTTTCTTTGGAGTAATCGGTAGAGAATTGGAAGGAAGAAATAAGAGGGAGGGGAGAAGACATTTCAACCAACATTTATTTAGTGCAATATCCACGCCAGTCACTGTGCTGGAGACTGAAAACACACGAGTGAACAAAACCTGGACCTACCTCCATGTGTTCACGCTGAAGGGAACATTTCCTAGTAAGGAGATGAATGCCAACTCTATGTCTTTCATCCTGGCCTCACTCCTAAATTCTGCCTGCTAGCTGGACACTAGTTAACAGAAAAATGTCTCAACCATCCTTCAAACAACATATCAAAGCTTCAACATCTTCCCCGACAAAACCAGACTCCCCAGGGGCAGCCTACGTCACCCGGCAGCCATAGTTCCTAGTCCTACAGGCTAGAAGCCTCTGGGTTGACATTAGCAACTCGCATTTTCTCTCTGACCTCTGCCACTTGTCAAGCCCCACCTATCCTTTCACGGAAACAATTCTTAGGTCCGTCTTCTCCTCTGGCATCTTATTACCCTTCCCTTAGTTTAAATCCTCATGATCTTGATGGGGAACTAATAAAATCATTCAATGCCTCCTTCCAATCTTCCTCCAACCCCGTAAATACTTTGTACTAACCCAACCTTCCTACAGCACACACGATAATACAGTCACGTCTCACCACCCTGCTCGAAAACCTCAAGGCTACAAAATATTGCCAAGCTTCTTAGAGTGACCT
>NW_004444156.1:1087122-1088533 GCF_000243295.1 Trichechus manatus latirostris
AAGGCTACAAAATATTGCCAAGCTTCTTAGAGTGACCTTCAAGTCCTCTACAGTCTAGAGCCGTTTTACATTTAGAATCCACTGCGCTTTAATGGTGGAGTCCCCAGGGGGCACAGTTAAGCACTCACCCACTAACAAAAATGTTGGTGGTTTGAGCCCACCCAGAGGCACCTCGGAAGAAAGGCCTGGAATCCTCTTGTAGATCTGCTTCTGAAAGATCACAGCCTTGAAAACCCTATGCAGTACGGTTCTACTCTGACACATGGGGTCACCTCGAGTCAGAATCAACCTGACGACAACTGGTTTGGTTTGGGCACTATAACGCATCCATCCACACGCGCAGTGCTACACTGACCTACTTCCTGCTCTTGCTAAAGCAACCTAGATGTTCATACTCCTAAACCTTTCTCTCTCTGGTCCTCGTTCCTCGTGCCCTGTTGGCTACCACCACATCCTCAGACTGCCCAAGTCTAAAATCTCCCGTTGGAAGCCAGGAGAAGCGTGGCTTCTGGAAAACAAGTCTTTGGAGCAAAAGCAGGTGGATGGACGCGTCTGTGGTCAATGACAAATGTGAGCAGGCAGGGGCCTGGAAATCTGCAGGAGCAAGTCCAAGTGCAAAGCTGGCAAAATGTAATAAGCAAAAAAGACATGCTTCCTATACCAGGCATTTAGTTATCTATAAAATGACCATGGACAGTGAATCTTGCCGTGGCGCCTATCTGGAGAGCCCAGGAACCCCAATCCCAGTGGTTTTCTTGTCAAGCTAGAGTCTGACAGAATGTAGTAATACAGCCCATTCATACCAGTTGCTCCTTTGGAAATATCCTTTGTTTAGAAGATAAGAAACTCCTTATCTCAGGCTGACTAACAAGCTGGTTTCACATCTTTTTGGGAGTATTTGTTTTATAGTGCTCTCTCTTTGGCATACTGTCCTAACTCTAAGATTAAAACAAAAATTACTGTTATACAAGGGACGGCTAAAAACAGCATATGCGATTTCATATAAAGCGGCCTTATCCTAGCATGTCAGCTCACCTTAACCCCTCAATGGGTAAACACTAGTTGAACTACTGCGATACTTCCATTCATTATAGCCTCGTTTCTTAACTGGCTGCAGCATCTGTAAGCGAGAGCCAATTACCAACGTAGCCCATTAATCATCAGTGTTGCTTAATGTCAAGAACTGGAAAGAAGCTGCTGTCACTGTTTTACTTAAGTTTCTCTACAAGATGCCACTTGAATGAGTAGGTGGCCCCTTCAGGCAAAGCCAGTCTTTTGTAGGCTCTGAATAAACTGCGCATTAAAAAAAAAAAAAGGAAACCAAACTTCATGGTGACCAAATGTGTTACAGAGTAGAACTGCTCCATTGGGTTTTCTTAGCTGTAATCTTTACAGAGGCAGATCACCAGGC
>NW_004444156.1:1089659-1120985 GCF_000243295.1 Trichechus manatus latirostris
AACCAATAAAAATCTTTTGGATCACAACGGAACATTGTCGGACTCGCTTGCTTTGGACACATCACCGGGGGGATTAATCGCTGAAGGAGGACATCATGTTTGGTGACGAGAGGGCTAGTGAGGGCGGGGGAGACCCTTAGTGAGGTAGCTTGGCACAATAGCCACACTGCTGAATTCAAACACGTCAGCAGTTGTGAGGATGCCGCAGGGCCGGGCTACGTTTAGTTATGTTGTACATCAGGTCACCGGGACATCGATCAGCGCCAACGCAACGGCAGCTATCTGTCTGTCTGTCTATCTGTGTATCTGCCCAGGCACCCACCTATCCATCTACCCAAGCAGAGGACTACAATTGAATTACAGGTGCTGCGCTGTGATGTCATCTCCTCCACTGCTCCACACCTTCAGTAAAGTCCGCTGTACACAGGACTTTGGGGAGTGAAGGAGCCACGTGGTGACCAACAGGGCAATACAGCAGAGAGAAGGACCCCACGTGGGGAAAGCAGAATGCAGAGTGGGGATGGGGAATTCAGAGAAAATAGCAACTCAGAGCCAGCGAAAAAGGGAAAGAAATATAAGTTCCTCAGGACTCACGAGAAATATCAAGAGCTAAACACAAAATGGGAGACTTCAGCCAAGTTTGTTTGGAATTTCAGATGGTAGTATGAGCCCATATCCCTGGGCCACTGTTCATTTATCCACAATTTATTAAGCAAACGCTATGTGTCAGCCACTATTCTCGGCTTTGGATAAAGGGCACAGCATGTGGAACCGTGTGTGCAGTGCAGAGGAAGGGAGAGACGTAGGGGAGTAGCAGATGAGGTCAGAGAACTCTCACGGGCAAAGTGCAAGGGCCCTGGCTGGTGCCTGAGTGATGGGAAGCCCCTGCAAAGTGCTGAGCGCAGGGGTAACAGGATGTAAGACTTCAAGTGTAACAGATCTCTGTCCCAGGTGTTAAAAACATTCTAAGGAAGCAAAGGAGGAAACAGGGAGACCAGTGTGAAGGCAAGATGTCGTCCAGGACAGGGATGGTGGCAGGAACACGGAGTTAGCAGGAGATGTGGCGAGAAGTGATGGAGTCTTCAGATATTCTGAAGATAAAGGCGGCAGGATTTGCTGACAAATTGGATGTGGGGATGACTCAAGTAAGACGCCAAAGATTTCAGCCTGAGCAGCTGCAACCCTGGAAATCAATTCTGATTTCCAAATCAGGGACTCTTTTGCCCTGCCTTTAAATTCTAGAGAGGGCTAGAAGTTAAACTGCACAAATAACAAAAATAGAATAAGTGAGAATGTTTCAGCCACCTTAAGCCCGCTTTCCTTCTCCATCCTTTTCCTGAAACACACACAAAAAAAGAGGGGAAAATGTTTCTCCATTTTTAGCCTCCTAAGAGTGAAGGCCCAACCATCTTTAATGGTACTCAAATTGCAAACGCTAACACTTCGTAAGTATTTTCATAAAGTGTAACTAAGTTATTTTCATTTTAAATCACTTTTGAGCAGATTTATTATCTGCAATTCTCTCATGTGGCGGAAAACTGCTTTTACTTATAAATAGCCTGTTTAAATTTGCGAGGTCCTTTAACTATGATAAGGTAACTCTAGAAACTTGGCCATATGTCATTGACTCTTCATTAACTCTGTAGCAGACGGAGAGAAAAAAAAAAAAAGAGAGAGCACAGGAAATAGGTTGTTAGAGCTAGTCTTGGCCATGTATGGCCAGTCAAGACATACTAATGCCCAGAAATGCTTTGTAATTTGTAAACCAAAACCAAACCCATTGCCATCGAGTTGATTCTAACTCAGGGCAAACTCATGTGCTACAGAGTAGAATGGCTCCATAGGGTTTTCTTGGCTATAATCTTTACAGAAGCAGATCACCAGGAGGCCTTTCTTCTGTGGTACTGCTGGGTGGGTTTGAACCGCCAACCTTTAGGTTAATAGTCAAGCACAAACCATTTGCACCAAACCAGGAACCTTAAGGTTTTCACGGCTATGACTTTTCAGACGTAGATCACCAGGCCTTTCTTCCGAGGCACTTGGAGGTGGGTTCGAATCGCCAACCTTTTAGTTAGTAGCTGAGCATGGACTGCTTTGTTGTTGTAAATGTAAAGTTAAAAACCAGCTGTATCACAAAATGGATGTGAAAGAACGTTGTAGTAATTTTTCAAATAACAGCATTTAATGAAAGTACTTAGACATTACCAATATCAGGGCATATTTTTACTAAGCAAAGACAGTGAAATGTGGCTAGAGGGAGAGAAAAAATGTGACAGCTTCAACCTGACAAGCACTAGGATTTGCTTCCTTTCAAGAAATATGCCTTTTTTAAACCAAATCAGTTGTTGTCCAGTCAATTCTAATTCATGGTGACCCCAAGTGTGTCAGAGTAGAACTGTGCCCCATAGAGTTTGCAATGTCTAATTTTTCAGAAGTAGATTGCCAGGCCTTTCTTCTGAGGTGCCTCTGGGTGTACTCAAACCTCCAACTTTTTGGTTAGCAGCCAAGCACATTAACCATTTGTACCACCCAGGGACTGCATGACCCTTTTAGCCTTGACTAAATCCAGCAGCAACCAGATCATCGTCCCCAGAATCACGCAGCATTGCACTCACTTCCCTTCCTCATAGGATGTGTGAAGAAGGCTCAGAAGCACGCCTGGTCTTCAGCCAGCCTGTCCTTCCCAGCTCCAGCCTCACCCACACTGACCAACACCAAACCCTAACCATTATTGTTCTTGTTGTTTCAATTATGTTACTTACTGTATCCATTTCACCACTGTTACACAATGCTTACACATTCTTTCCATATTCCTTAACCTCTCTTAGTCCATAGACCCCCTGGGCATCTAGGGAAGTCTATAGCACCCTGTCAGAACCATGTTCTCAATGGCATTAATATAAAATTCGTGAGATTACAGAGGAAATTGATTACACTGGAGTGCAGTTCCAGCCTCACACCCCTGAGTGGTCCACGAACGAAGAAAAGGTTTTCAATGATTTCTCTTTAGTAATATGGGAAACCTATTTCAAACTACTTACATTTTAGCTTTCAGTTTGTATGCCAAGTCATCTTGCCCCAAGTAAGACTGTTCAGCAGAGACTTTAAATAGAGAATTAATACAAACTTTGACAATCTGGGTCACAGTAAGGAAGCAGTTGAATTGTGTGATGCCTTTCTAAAACCCCAAACCACAGACAGTCCCCATATATAGCCCCACCCTAGCATGTCATAATCCACATGTCCAACACACCTACCATCAGGTGGGTACAAGATACACTCACGCCCACACCCACGCCATCGTTCTTGACTGCTTTCTTCTGACAACACCCCACCCACACATGGTAACACAACTCGGAATAGCAAACATGTGTCCAAGGGAAGGCAGGGAGCTTTGGAGCATCTCTACTATTCACCAGGACCAGCTCCTCCAAGGGTCCTACAGGTTTGAATGCAGAATGGGCCTGGAATGTAGTAGTGGTACAATAATTATTTGGGGAATGATGAGTGATGAGTGAATGAATGGATAATGTAGTAATTTACAGCATGGAATATTTCACACACTTTAATATATAACAAGTCCTGCCCTCTTTTGAACTGATTCAAACAATCTTCTGTTATAGTTGCTGATGATTTACATATATATACATACATAAAAACGCACACATACATGTATGTATATACAATCACGTACCATATAACATCCGTTCAGGCAACGTCCGACCATGTACGTGCCCATGTACCCATAAGGTTATGATAGAGTCCAGAAATCCCAATCAGAGAGAGGGACACAGAGGATATAACCAGATGTAATGAACACAATAGCTTCCAGTGGATATTTAGTCAATACCCTATGCTACTGTATCTCATATAGCTTTGCTAAGTACAGGCAGTCCCCGGGTTATGAATGTCTGACTTACATACAACCCATCGTTATGAACCAATCCCTGTAAAGCCTATTATATTAAAAACTCAAGATACGTACAATGATGCATAATAACAAAAAGGGCACTACTTTGCGACAGGCATGAAAACATTATTATTATTACTGTATTATTACATTAAAGATGTTTTAGTGTATCCAGAGTGTTTCTTTAATGTTTTTCATGCATAGAAAGGAACACTATATACTATGTACTAAGACAAACGTTTGACTAACTGATGTTAGATACGAACCATACCTAACTGTTCCAACTTACGTACAAATTCAACTTAAAGACAGCTTTAGGAACAGACCTCATTCACAATCCAGGAACTGTCTGTGTATAATGTGGTGTTCGCATGTCTAACTCACATAACGTCCTATTTCACAGAATGTATCGTAGACATGAAGCAACACACACACACACACACACATATGTATGCATACACACATATATGTATACATACACCTCATACATATATGTATATATACACACACTCACATATATATACACACACACAGCCAGGTGTTGCTTAATGTCCACGATATGTTCTGCGAAATAGACACAAATGCACATACATATACACACATACATATATGTATACACACACACATATATGTGTACATACACACATCACACATGTATGTATACATAGACACACGTATGTGTATGTATATACATATACAGTCATGCGTTGTTTAATGTCCACAATACATTCTGAGAAATACGACTTTATGTCATTTGGACTTCGTGCAAACACCATATTATAGAGAGAGAGAGCCCTGGTGGTGCAGTGGTTAACAGATCAGGCTGCTAAGCAAAAGGTTGGCAGTTCAAATCCACCAGCCACTCCTTGGAAATCCTGTGGGGAAGTTCTACTCTGTCCTATAGGGTCACTATGAATCGGAATTGACTAGACAGCAACGGGTGTATATAGAGAGAGAGATATATATACACACACCCCACCCGTCGTCACTGAGTTGATTACGACTCATAATGACCCTATAGGACAGAGTAGAACTGCCCTATAGGGCTTCCAAGGCTGTAATCTTTACGGAAGCAGACTGCCACATCTTTCTACCATGGAGCGGCTGGTGGGTTCGAACTGCCGGCTTTCCAGTTATCAGCCAAGCACTTAATCACTGCACCACCAGGGCTCCTATATATATCTATATCTATACCTATGTGTGTGTGTGTGCCTTAGCCCTGTTCCATTTATTACTAACTTTGTTAAAGAGCGTGATAGAAAGCCTCTGTCTACAGCTTTCGAGAGAATAAGATTCATATTCCTGGTTGAAACCACAGGGTCTAATAAAATTCAAGATTTCAGGTTTCTAAGATTGGTATGTTCAGAAATTTTTTATTTCCTTCAGCTTTGAAGTCTGTCAGAAATAAGCCAAGCAAAGAGAAGGGACCCATCTCCAGTAGAGGAATGAAAATATTAGAAATTTAGTTTCTCCTCTGCATTGAATGATACCGGTATAATTAGCAGAGGGAATAAGAGCTACCTTATTTTATGCATATTGGGGAAATAAAGGATCAGTGATTGTCCATGGATGACCCAGGCTGAATCTATACTCTCACATTCATAATCATTGACCCTATTACTTAATGTGCTACATGAACCTAACCTAGAATTATCAGCAAATTTTTCCATTGAATGATTTTCTTTTTAAAAGATTCTAAAACACCAACTTTATCTCTTGAGATGGTTTTAATATGCACTTAGATTAGAGGCATATTAAATTTTGGACTCTGGAAGAATTCCTAAAGTCCCCTCCAGCATACGATTCTGCTTTCCTTTAAGATAAAATATAACATTACCATCAGCTAAATTTTATTATTAAACCTTCCCTGAAATAAAATAGTTTTCAAACCTATTATAGAATTATAGTTGGAATCAAGTTGTGAATTGTTTTCTGTTAATTCAATAAAAAAAATTATTAAATGTAAATCTACCCCTTCGAAAACATACTGGAGTAATGTGAGCTAAGAAGAGTCTATGAGGCATTGGTGGTTCGGTGGTAGAACTTTCGCCTTTCATACGAGAGATCTATGTCCCATTCCTGACCCACACACCTCAGGTGTAGCCACCACCTGCCCATCAGGGGAGGCTTGTGTGTTGCTATAATGCGGAACAGGCTTTAGCAGAGCTTCCAGACTAAGATGGACTAGGAAGAAAGGCCTGACCATCTACTTCCAAAAATCAGCCGGTGAAAACCCCTTGGATCACAACAGCCCAATCCGCAACCAATCATGGGAATAGCACAGCATTTCGTTCCGTTGTGTACGGGTCGCCATGAGTCACAGTCAAACCTGATGACAGTTAACAGCAGCAGATGGGTGGTCTCTATGCTTTTGGCTGCAAATAATAGAAAATCTGACTCAGAGTGGTTTAAATACAAGGATATTTATTTTTATTAACAAGACGGACGAGGCAGTCCCATGATTGCTTCAAGATACAATCAAGGACCCAGACCCCACTATTGAGCTTGCATCTTCAGTCTCGGATTTCATCTACTCCTTTGTCTTTTCAGGGTAGAAAATCCCACGTAGAAGGCCCAGCAGCCTTCTCCTTACGTATCATGGCCAAAACTGGGTTTCATGCTCAGTTCTCTTAGTCGCTGGTGATAAAGTATGAAATTGCCACAACAGCTTTAAACCAATTATGACTAATCCCTGGTACTGTGCACACCATCACTCAAATAATCCTGAGATTGTGTTGGCAAGAAAAATGTAAGGAAAACCTACAGCATCTGTCTTAGTTTTCTAGTGCTGCTATAACAGAAATACCACAAGTGGATGGCTTTAACAAATGAAAGTTTATTCTCTCACAGTATAGGAAGCTAGAAGTCCGAATTCAAGGCACCAGCTGCAGGGGAAGGCTTTCTCTCTCTGTCGACTCTGGGGGAAGGTCCTTGTCATCAATCTTTCTCTGGTCTAGGAGCTTCTCAGTGCAGGGACCCCAGGTCCAAAGGACATGCTCCACTCTTCTTTCTTGGTGGTATGAGGTCCCTCTACTCTCTGCTTGATTCTCTCTTTTATATCTCAAAAGAAATTCTCTCAAGATACAACCTAATCCTGTAAAATTGAGTTCTGCCTCATTAACATAACTGCCTCTAATCCTGCCTCATTAACATCATAAACCCACTGCTGTGGAGTTGATTCTGACTCCTAGCGACCTGATAGGGTTTCCAAGGCTGTAAATCTCTACAGAAGCAGACTGCCACATCTTTCTCCCAAGGAGCCACTGGTGGTGTCCAACCCCTAACCTTTCTGCTACCAGTCCATCACTTTAACCATTGCACCACCAAGCTTCTTATTAACATCATAGAGGTTAGGATTTACAACACATAGGATAATCACATCAGATCACAAAATGGTGGGCAACCACACAACACTGGAAATCATGGCCTAGCCAAGCTGACACACACTTTTGGGGGACACAGTTCAATCCATAATGGCATCTGTCACACATAACATGTGCTAAGTGTTATATACATATTTTTTAAATTTTCTTTTAAAAACCTTGGTACTTGTTATTAGGTGCTGTCGAGTCAGTTCTGACTTATGGTGACCCTACATACAACAGAACAAAACGCTGCCTGGACCAATGGATGTTTGCAGCTGTTTCTTCTCATTTTGAGTCATGCCATATCAGCAAATGAAGGTCCCAAAAGCTTTATTCCATCCACATCCTTAAGCTCCACTCTACTTTGGGAGGCAGCTCTTCCCCAGTCATATTTTGAGTGGCTTCCAACCTGAGGGGCTCATCTTCTGGCACTATACCAGACAATGTTCCGCTGCTATTCATAGGGTTTTCACTGGCCAATTTCTTTAGAAGTAGACCGCCAGGTCCTTCTTCCTTGTCTTAGTCCAGAAGCTCCATTGAAACCTACCCACCAAGGATGACCCTCATAGTATTTGAAATACCAGCAGCATAGCTTCCAGCATCACAGCAACACACAAGTCATCACGGTACAACAAACAGACAAGCAGATATATCCTTATAATTTACATAAATGAAGAAACTGAGGCTCAAGAAATACAATGATTTTCCAAGATCATACTACTCATAAGCAGCCAAGTCTGCACTGAGGCCCGACTGGCCCCAAAGTCTTCGTCTTAACTCTGCAGTCTCTGATACAACTCCACCAACAAAGAAAATAATGGGCTAGGTTACCACAGCTTGAAAGCCACTGATTTCCAGCCCTGTTTGCCAAAACACAATTAGAACTTCAGACTGTTTCCTGGGAAAAGATGTTCATGTGTCTCTTCAGTGTATCCTCCCCAAACTAATACGTTTTGGTTCTTCCAAAGAAACACTCTCTCTGAAGTTGTGATGACAGGGACCATCTGTTCCAGAGAAAAAGAAAATATTACCCATTCTAGTCTCTCCATAAACTGAGTCGTGAGTCTTGAGACCAGAACAGGTCATATGTCACAGGTGGCATCTTGTGGATGATTTGAGAGTCTCATAATTATTTATTGATTCATCTCTGCCTTCGCTTCACTTCTGCTTTAGGAGAAACTATTTTTCTATAATGTAGTGGTAAATGATTTTTGAATAATGAGAACTTGGAGGGAGGAAAGAGGAGGTTATATGAAGCGAGGTAAATAATTGAAGATGTTCATAATGCAAGTCATTTGTCTCCAGAAATAGCACCTGCTGAATTCCCTGTCTTTTCTTCTTGAGTCAGAAAAATAAGTAAATAACCCAAAACAAGACTCTGTGTTGTCTTAAGATATTGATGCTCAGTTGTTAAGTGGCAGAGCAGCTGCTACTCTCATAAAATTAGACAGTAGCAAAATGTAATGTTCTCAACAAGCTGCTAATTATTTTTTAGGTATATATATACATTTTTAAAAATTAGCGTATATATATATGGGGAGATCTGGTGGCTCAGTGGTTAAGAGCTCAGCTGCTAATCAAAAGGTCAGCAGTTCAAATCCATCAGCCACTCCTTGGAAACCCTATGGGGCAGTTCTATTCTGTCCAACAGGGTCGCCATGAGTCAGAATTGACTCAATGGCAACGGATGTAGTTTTGTGTTATAGATATGTATATATATTTTTTTTTCTCACTAAAATTTCCTATTCTTTGCATTATCTTGGGTCTGCAATCTTCCATACCAAAGGTACATACCCATCCTCCTAAACTTCTAACATTGTTTCAGAGTACATGTTTACATTAAGAATACTTTTAATTCCAAGTGTATTCAATGAAACTATGATGATTTTGATAAGGGAGTAGAAGCCAAAATAAATGGTCCTGTGGGGCCATGTTCCTAGCGTCGCTTCTAACCACTAACTGATGTTAATTTCGTGACAGCTCTTTCTCTTCTCATTTTCTCTTTTCTTTAAAATGAGATTGGAAAACTCTGTTGAGCGAACAGTGTGTTTTGACATTGGCGGCTCATGAGGTTAGCAGAGGAAATGTGTTACATACGTTTTATTTAAAGGAGCCACATAGTTGACCTGTTCATATGTCTTCCCCTCAACATTTGGCTAAAAAAGGCAAAAATAGCTCCAAGAGGCAGAGTTAGGAATATGGTGGGCTTCAAGTGTTTGCAGGAAATAGAAGGAAAGAACTAAAAACAATCTGCAATATGAAATTATGCAAAATATAAATTCAATTTTTCTATAATTTCTGTGCTCCGTGCTTTTTCCAGTATATGCCAAGAAAACCTTTTGGGTTGAGCTTTCCATGTCTGATGTAAGAAGAAAGGAAATTTGTCAATGCTTCCCAACTTTATATTTTTATTCTTTGCCTGTTAGCTTAGAAATGTGCTTTAAATGCTTTCCATAGTACTAGTCATAAATCACCAGTAGGTTTAGAGACAAAAATAAATATCAGTGCTCTGACCATTTAAAATATCCCTTCGAGCATTTACAATAAGCACTCAGTTCTACCTGTCTTATATAAATGCCTTAACTTTTAGAGTTGGCAGTTTACAAAGTACTGCACGCTACATGTTATCTCATCTGTTCTCACACAACTCCCCACCACCCTTAAAGTGGGTAGGCAGGTAATTACCCCAACTCTACAGATGAAGGTGGGATTCCAAGATAAAGAGTAATATCCCACAACTTGTGGTAGAGCCCCGAATAGGGCAGAGGTATTGGACCTAAAGGTAAGCACATCTGCCACTCTACACCGCATAAGGTTAGAAAAAAATGGCTGGCAAAATGCCTTAACAGAAACACAGCTGTAAAAACCTAATAGTTCCATTTGGTCTGTTTACACGTAGGCCTGCAGTGCAGCTTCAGACAAATGCTTTCTTCAGTATGCGCACAGTTCAGATGCCGAAGATCTGCTGAAGTCACTGTTCAGGGAACTTGGATGTTGATAACCAAGCCTTCCCTTGAATGACACTGTTCTTCTCTATTGTTGATTTCTTTCTTTCCATTTTTTAAATATCTTAACATCATTCATCAAAAATCTGTTTACATTTTTTATGTCTAGAAATGCAAAGTCAAAGGATCTTTTTATAATGTTAACTTGGATATATTTATATCACCACTGATCAAAAAGCCTGTTACGCGTTAGCTGGTTTCAGTGTAGACCACGCAAATTATTCACAATATGGAAAGTGTGATTTTTGTTTTTCATAGATCTTTTTTAACTATGAGAAATTCCTTTTACCTTTTCTTAATTTATTAATATATACAAACTTGTGTATATGTAGTTAAATATCTTTAATAATTGGCTAATGTTGCCCTGGTGTGTGGTCATTGTTAACATTTTGACTTTGTTTTAAAAATAAACTGTTAGAAAACAACCTGTAAGTTCCTTAAAATGTGCAACATTGAGTTCCATATGACCTAGCAATTGCATTCCTAACATATACCCAAGAGAAATGAAAACATATGTTCACAGAAAAATGTGTACACAAATGTTCATAACAGCTCTATTCATAATAGCCAAAAAGCGGGAACACTCAAATGTCTACCAAGTAACGAATAGATAAATAAAAGGTGGTATGTTCACACAACGAAACAGTATTCAGCCGTAAAAATGAACACAGTACTGATACGTGCTACAAGGTGGAGAAACTTTGAAAACACCATACTAAGTGAAAGAAGTAAGTCACAAAAGTCCACATGTGATTCCATCTATGTAAAATGTCCATAACAGGCAAATCCATAAACACAGAAAGTAGATTAGTGGTTGCCAGGGACTTTTGGGATGGGGAGGAATGGGGAATGACTGCTAATACATAAAAGGTTTTTTTGGGGGGAGGGGGGAGTGTTGAACAAGGTTCTAAAATTAGACTGTGGTGATGGTTGCACACCTCTACGAATACACTAAAGACCACTGCACTATACCCTTTAAGGGGTGAATTTTATGGTACGTGACACACATGTCAATAGATAGACAGCCGCCATTGAGCTGACTCCAACTCATGGGGACCTTACGTACAACAGAATAAAACACTGACAGGTTCTGTATCATCCTCACGTTTGCCCGATGTTCAAGTCCATCATTGCAGCTATTGTGCCAATCTGTCCCACTGAGGGTCTCCTGTGCCCTTGTTGACCCTCTACTTCACCAAACATGTGTCTTCCTCTAGTAATTGATCACTCCTACTGCCATGCGTAAAGCAAGCAAGTCCAACAACGTTCTGTTATGATTCCATGAGGTTTTCATGGGCTAATTTTCAGAAGGCGATCATCTCTGCTGAAACCTGGGTGACCCTGCTGGTATTTGAAATACCAGTGGCATAGCTTCCAGCATCACAGCAACACATAAGCCACAGTACAACAAACTGACATACAGTTTGTGGCTACGTCAACAAAGCTGTAAAAAAAAAAAAAAAAAAAAACCTAGCACAATTTCTTGAAGTTTTGTAATTTGATAGTCAGGATCGGCTTAAAGTCAAAAGATCTGGATTAAAGCCCTGACTTTGTTACTAAGCAGTTGAGTGACATTGGGAACCTCTTAATCTCTCTGTACCTGTCTCCTCCATTTACACAAAGCAGAGTTAAGATTAGCTGATTTAAGCTCAATTCTAGGATTCTGATGATCTTTATTTCATAGGGCAGAATAAGAAAAATGCTTTGTAACACAGATAGGTCAGGATGGTAACACCTTGTATTACTCTGGCTGCCTTTGACCAGGAACCACAGTCAAAATGAGATGAGGGTATGTTATTGCTGGGCACCTCCAGCTGAGAAAAATTTGAGCCCAGATTAACCACATGACTGTAACAGAGTCCAGATATGTGACTACCAACTGGCTTGAAAGACATTAAAAAGCTTCACTTAAAAAATATATATCTGCTTTAATATATGCCTGAATTCTCCTTATGATAAAGT
Source organism: Trichechus manatus latirostris (assembly GCF_000243295.1). NCBI lineage: Eukaryota > Metazoa > Chordata > Mammalia > Sirenia > Trichechidae > Trichechus > Trichechus manatus. Next base: position 1,101,902 of record NW_004444156.1, read on the forward strand.
CATCAGATTTTATAGAATTCATAGACTTACAGACCCCAAGTGTCTGTCATTATGTTGTACTGTGGTGGCTTATGTGTTGCTGTGATGCTGGAAGCTATGCCACTGGTATTTCCAACACCAGCAGAGTCACCCATGGTGGGCAGAGTCAGAGGAACTTCCAGACTAAGACAGGCTAGGAAGAAGGACCTGGTGGTCTACTTCTAAAGAAATTGGCCAGTGAAAACCTTATGAATAGCAGCAGAACACTGTCTGCTACAGTGCTGGAAGACGAACCCCTCAGGTTGGAAGACACTCTAAATATGACTGGGGAAGAGCTGCCTCCTCAAAGTAGAGTTGACCTTAATGACGTGGATGGAGTAAAGCTTTTGGGGCCTTCATTTACTGAGGTGGCACGACTCAAAATGCGAAGAAACAGCTGCAAACATTCATTAATAATCAGAACATGGACTGTACAAAGTATGAATCTAGGAAAATCGAAAGTCATCGAAAATGAAATGGACCACATAAAGATCGATATCCTAGGCATTAAAACCAAAAAAACCAAACCCGTTGTCATTGAGTCGATTGCTACTCAGAGCAACCCTATAGAACAGAGTAGAACTGCCCCATAGGGTTTCCAAGGAGTGGCTGGTGGATACAAACTGCCAACCTTTTGGTTAGCAGCCATAGCTATTAATCACCGCTCAACCAGGGGTCCTGTTGTAGGCATTAGTGAGCTGAAATGGACTGGTATTGCCCATTTTGAATCAGACAATCATATAGTCTACTGTGCTGAGAATGACAGATTGAAGAGGAATGGTCTTGCATTCATCGTCAAAAAGAACATTTCAAGATCTATCCTGCAGTACAACGCTGTCAGTGACAGGATAATATCCAGACACCTACAAAGAATATCAGTTAACACGACTATTATTCAAATTTACACACCAATCACTAATGCCAAAGATGAGGAAATTGAAGATTTTTACCAACTTCTACAGTCTTAAATTGATCAAACATGCAATCAGAATTCATTGATAATTACTGGTGATCGGAATGCAAAAGTTGAAAAAAAAGAAGAAGAATCAGTAGTTGAAAATACAGCCTTGGAGATAGAAATGACACCAGAGAACACGTGACAGAAATTTGCAAGACCAACAGCTTTTTCATTGCAAATATCTTTTTCCAACAACGTAAACAGCAATTATACACATGGACCTCTACAGATGGGATACACAGGAATTAAATCGACTACACTGTGCAAAGAGAGGATGGAGAAGCTCAATATCATCAGTTAGAACAAGTCCATGGGCCAATTATAGAACAGACCATCAATTGCTCATATGCAAGTTCAAATTGAAGCTTAAGAAAATTAGAACAAGTCTACAAAAGCCCAAAATACAACCTGGAGAATATCCCACCTGAATTTAGAGACCATCTCAAGAATAGATTTGACGCATTGAACATTAATCACCGAAGACCAGACAAGTTGTGGAATGACATCAAGCACATCATACATGAAGAAAGCAAAAGGTCATTAAAAAGACAGGGAAGAAAGAAAAGACCAAAATGGATATCAGAAGAGGCTCTGAAAGTTGCTCTTGAACGCAGAGCAGCTTAAGGGAACAGAAGAAATGATGAAGTAATAAGAGCTGAACAGAAGATTTCAAAGGGCAGCACGAGGAGACAAAGTAAAGTATTATAATGAAATATGCAAAGACCTGGAGACAGAAAACTAAAAAAGAAGAACACATTCGGCATTTCTCAAGCTGAAAGAACTGAAGGAAAAGTTCAAGCCTCGAGTTGCAATTTTGAAGGATTCTACCGGGAAAATATTGAACAACGCAGGAAGTATCCAAAGAAGATGGAAGGAATACACAGAGTCATTGTACCAAAAAGAATTTGTCGATGTTCAGCCATTTCAGGAGGTAGCATATGATCAAGAACCAATGATACTGAAGGAAGAAGTCCAAGCTGCATTGAAGGCATTGGCTAAAAACAAGGCTCTAGGAATTGACAGAATACCAATTGAGATGTTTCAACAAACAGACGCAGTGCTGGAGGTGCTCACTCATCTATGTCAAGAAATTTGGAAGACAGCTTCCTGGCCAAGAGACTGGAAGAGATCCATATTTGTGCCCATTCCAAAGAAAGGTGATCCAACCAAATGTGGAAATTATTGAACAATATCTTTAATATCACACACAAGTAAAATTTTGCTGAAGATAATTCATAAACGGTTGTGGCAGTACATCCACAGGGAACTGCCCAAAATTCAAGCCAGATTCAGTAGAGGACATGGAACAAGGGATATCATTGCTGATGTCAGAAGGATCATAGCTAAAAGCAGAGAATACCAAAAAATATGCTTACTTGTGTTTTATTGACTATGCAAAGGAATTTGACTGTGTGGATCATAACAAATTATGGATAATACTGGGAAAAATGGGAATTCCAGAACACTTAATTGTGCTCATGAGAAACCTGTACATAGACCACGAGGCAGTCATTCAAACAGAACAAGGGGATACTGCGTGGTTTAAAATCAGGAAAGGTGTGCATCAGGGTTGTATCCTTGCACCATACTTATTCAATGAGTATGCTGAGCAAATAATCCGAGAAACTGGACTAGATGAAGAAGAACAAGGCACCAGGATTGGAGGAAGACTCATTAACAACTTGCAATATGCAGATGACACAACCTTGCTTGCTGAAAGGGAAGAAGACTTGAAGCACTTACTGATGAAGATCAAAGACTACAGCCTTCCGTATGGATTGCACTTCAACAAAAATTTTCCCAACTGGATAAGCAACATCATGATAAATGGACAAAACATTGAAGTTGTCAGTGATTTCATTTTACTTGAATCCACAATCAACACCCATGGAAACAGCAGTCAAGAAATCAAATGAGACATTGCTCTGGACAAATATGCTGCAAAAGATCTCTTTAAAGTGTTAAGAAGCAAAGATGTCACTTTGAGGACTAACGTGTGCCTGATCTAAGCAAAGGTACTTTCAATTGCCTCATATGCATGTGAAAGCCGGACATTAAATAAGGAAGACTGAAGAATTGGTGTCTTTCAACTATGGTGTTGGTGAAGAGTATTGAATATACCATGGACTGCCAGAAGAATGAACAAATCTGTCTTGAAGAAGTACAGCTAGAATGCTTATTAGAAGCAAGGATGGCGAGACTTCCTCTCATGTATTTTGGACATGTTCTCAGGAGAGACCAGTCCATGTAGAAGGACATCATGCTTGGTAAAGTAGAGGGTCACTGAAAAAGAGGAAGACCCTCCAAGAGACAGTGGCTGCAACAATAAACTCAAGCATAGCAATGATTGCGGGGGTGGCACAGGACCAGGCAATGTTTTGTTCTTTTGAACCGACTCAGTGGCACCGAACAACAACAGACTTTTAGAACTTGAGATGGAAATATTTTGTTCTGCTTTACCTTTATGTGTTCCCCAGACTGTGGCGTCGATTTTTTTTTTTTTTGTATTTGCAAGACTATAAAACTCATTGTCAGATAAGTAAGGTAATATTTCATTTTAAATGTCAATGGTTTATTCTGATTTTTAAAATAGTGAAGGGGAAACATTTTCCCTTGGCTGTGCAAAAACTTGACTTTTCAGTTTATTATAAATTAGTGGTTTCCTTAATTCCCTATTCCCACTACCTTCACCCCCAAGGCAAAGAGAATATAGAACTAAACAAAAACAGAAAAAGCTTGTTATTTGATTAGCTTTCTAGCCACCCCCACCCCTAACACACACACACAATTAAATTGGGGAATAGTATATGGGTAGCAATCTGTATTGTATTAATAATGCTAATATTTGTAAATGTCCATAGCAGGCATTTATCTTAATAGATATGAGGCCCCCCTCCACAGGTGGCAGAGTCAGATAAGACTAAGCTATGCATATTTTCTCTAATCCTCTAGAGGGAATAAATTCACTCACTCTAGAGAGAGGATAATCGGACTGGAGGGGAAAGAACCTGCCTTCCCATTGCTTGCAGATCATATCACATGTTTCTCCTTCAATTCTTTATCCTGCAGGTGTGCATGACCTCAAGCACAAAACATCATAAAGAGTCCCTCAGATATTGTCCTGTAGTGCACACCTCACCTCAAAGAGAGGCCAAATCAGGCTATCTATGGCCAAGTCCCAAGGATGCGTCTATTCTCAGATACAAATGTAAACAGAAACAGGGTAACACAATGAAGTCAACAGAATGATTTTATTTCCACCCATCTAGTAAGCATGTTCTAACCATTGACATTTATAAGGGGTCATGTCTCTAAGAGGTGAAATGATGACTGAGAATTTTCTATATTTAAAACTTCATTGTCAAGAGTTTGCACGGGTGTGACCGCTGTAAATCATGGAACGAGACTGAAAATGAATGTGGCGCATCCTTTCTGCCACGCACAATAAAGATGCCTTTCCTCAGGCTCCAAGAATCCTTGTTTGCAGAGCTCTTCACGGCTAGCTGGGGAAGCATGTTTGGAAAACAAAGGGCTTTTTAATTGCTGCTGACATGAATGAACTCTCTGAAACAACATCTGTGTCTTGAGATTACATTACAAGGCATGTGAGCGGGATGCAAAGCATCCCCATAAAAAGACGAAGCCAAAGAAGACTTCTATTGTTTCTGAAAAATATTCCCAAGGCTGGGATGCCTGATTTCAATTCCTGTAGGATGCAGCAATCATATGTTTACAGAAGGAAATTGAGAAACAACCTTTGTATTTTCTGCAGCTGACTGAAAAAAAAAAAATCCTGGTAGACAGTTCTGTGGGTAGGAGTAGGAAACCAGTTGGCAAGGTTATCCTTCGCACAGTCTAGAAGTTGGTTAGTGGCAATGACCTCTGGCTCTTAAAATATTGTCCCCGAAGATTATTTCCTTTCTGTCTTTCTGCTCACACAATGTCTGCTGCTGGGTATGAATTATGGACAAAAGAACTCATTTGGAGAAATATTGACCCAGTCATACTTCATAGCTTTATTATTACCCTGAGAGAAATGAATCCTGGGAAATTATAATTGCTGAACTACATCCAAGATCCTTTCAAAGACAGATCTCAAGGGGAAAGGAAGAGAAGGTTAAGGGCAGAGGAGAGGAAAATCAAGAGGACTTGAGGAAAGAAAAGGGCCATAGAGAGAGGGATTTAGTGAAAAACCAATGGATCTGACATCAAGGTAATTATTACAATACTATCTCTATAATTCTATTCATCAAGTCGCTTTATTTTACACACCTAAGTCTTCAGGAGGGTGAGTGTTTCCACCAAAACTACATTCAAAATGTACATTTTCTCACAACTTTCATTAGATTCCAAAAGGTTCCATAAACTAAAAAAGTTAAGAACCACTATGTGGAGGATTAAAGAACGCTGCAAAATCCTTTACCCTCCTTCCAAGGAGACGTGGGAGCTATTTCCCCTCCCCTGGGATCTGGGCTGGGCTATGACTGCTTTGACCAATAGGCAGCATGAGAGGAGACGCCACCCCAGTTCCAGGCCCAGACTGGAGGACAAGTGGCTTCTGCCATGGTCTCTTGGAGCCCTGAGTTGCCATCCTGAGACCACCGTAGTGTGTGAGAATCCCAAGCCACATGAAGAGGCCCTGGAGGATGAGAAGCTATACAGAAAGAGAAGCCAAAGAACAGCAAAAACCAAAACCCATTGCCATGGAGTAGATTCTGACTCGGCCACCCTATAGGACAGAGTAAGTAGAACTGCCCCATAGGGTTTCCAAGGAGTGGCCGGTGGATTCAAACTGCTGACCTTTTGGTTAGCAGCTGAACGCTTAACCACTGTGCCACCAGGACCGCAGATATGCAAGTGAAGAAGCCATCTTTGAAGGCAATCCTCCAGCCCCAACCAACCAGTTGCAATGGAGTTGACTCCAACTCATGGACGCCATGTGTGCACAGTAGAACTGTGTTCCATTGGGGTTTCAAGGCTTTGACCTTTCTGAAGTTGATCACCAGGCCTTTCTTTCAAGGCACCTCTGGTTGGTTTGAACTGCCCACCTTTTGGTTAGTAGTTGCGTGCTGAACCATTTGCACCACCCAGAGACTCCCTTCCAGCACCAGCTGATGCCACGTTGATCAGAGATGAATCCGTCAGCAGGGCCCTTCCAGAATTTTTAACCCCCCAAAATGTGAACACAATAAAATGGTTACTTTAATTCATGAAGTTCAGGGGTAAGTTGTTAAGGAGCAAGGGATAACCATCACACGCTGTTTAAAGAGTCTTAACATTATATATAACTCAAAACTTTTGGACAGTCTATGAAGTTATGAACCAACACAATTCTAAGCCAAAACGTTTCATAATGTGTTCCTATACAATTTCTACCCAATCATGTCGCTTACTAATGAAGCATCTACAACTCTTTATGATCAAAAGCACTTGGTAAAAGCAAAAAGTAAACAAAACAAAAAATCAGAACTCATCAATTCTCAAGCTACCTTTCTTCAAGGAAAATGATATTTAGTTTTATCTTTCGTAACCTTCCATCCTGCCTAATTTCCTGTGAATTCCCTAACTTCCTTGTATGCTCTTCTCACTGTTGTTCTTTGCTGACCCTACCTTCTGACACCTCATTACATTAATTAGTCCATAACCCGTTACCATCAAGTCAATTCCGACTCACAGCAACCCTAAAGGACAGAGTAGAACTGCCCCATAGAGTTTCCAAGGAGAAGCCGGTAGATTTGAGCTGCCGACCTTTTGGTTAGCAGCCGTAGCTCTTAACCACTACACCACCAGGATTTCCAATTAGTCCATAGCTGTTATAAAATGCTTTTGCTCTCCAAGGACTCACAGATGAGACTCTTTCTTGAATACCCTGTAGATACTTTATTGCCCATTAGATAGTTATCACTTTATTTTTGTTAAAGTTTGGTCTAGGTAATTTGCTCAACGTGGGGGAATAGAAATCCTGATTTTTTTTAAACTCATTCAAGTTTAGATCCTCCTACTTTTCTGTGATTTCATATGGCATTTTCCTTGCCCATCACTTTAAGTGAGACAAAGGGAAATATTAACTATATAACTCTCCACCTGATTAAAGTGAATATACCAAAACCAAAAAACCAAACCCATTGCCATCTAGTTGATTCTGACTCATAGCGACCTTACAGGACAGAGTAGAACTGGCCCATAGGGTTTCCAAGGAGCAGCTGGTGGATTCAAGCTGCTGACCTTTTGGTTAGCAGTCGAACGCTTAACCACTGTGCCACCAGGGCCCTAATTTCCTATCCTTCCACTTACCTGGAATGAAAACTTAAGACGTCACATAACTCTTAGATCAATCTTAAATAATTAAAAAATCCTACAGCCAATTTGAAACTCCAACCACAGTTTCAGTTAAAATGTTAGATTGTTCAACACCATATAACAATCAAAACTTCATCTTTACTTTCAAATTAATTTTCCATATATTTAATTAGAGCCTGCTGCAAGCAAAAGAAACCTGCAAACATCTTTTTTCTGGCATGTTCTTTCCTTCTCACCTATTTTTCCCTTAGCTCACTAACCTTGCCTTCTACATCCTCTAATTAAGTAAGGAAGTTGTCAAGGGAGAGGGGTGTGGTGAAGTATAGTTCTTACCTGATTGATGTCATTTAACATTTACTTCATGCTCTCTGGACCTGACAACTTTTGACAGCCCATTCTTTCTTCCGTAGCTACTTTTGATGGTTCTTCAGAAATTCCCTCATTTCTGCAGTTCCCTTGATGTGACCATATACTCCCCTCTGGTTCATTGTTGGCTCTTTCTGAAGCCCCCTTGAAATATGAGTCCACCTCCAGCTCCTTCTGCTGGCTCCCATCTCCCCTCCAGGAATGTCACTTAGATAAGGTCTCGGACAACTCCTCCACACTGGTCCTCTCGTGAGCTTGGCCTGCCACTTGGTCACAGAAAACCCTTATACATTCTTTACCCAGATAAACTATAGGAGTGCAGCCCTCTGTTCAGCTGCCATAGGCCACTTCAACCAGCCTCTCACCTTTGGGTCCTCACATGTGACCCAGACACCCAACCACTAAGTCACTCAAGCTACAGGAGAGACACATGATGTTCCCTTATCAGGAAACTTAATAGGTGAGAGAGCGAGACATCCTCATTCCTCACCTATTGGGGTGGGAGTGCTCACTATATACCTCATACTCTCTCCGAAGAAATTACCTTAAGAAACTCTTCTCCCTTAATCTCCAACTGACCGACACCTTTGTACTCCTGATGTAGATAAGAAGTTTGAGAATCTGAAAGCTGGATTTTGAATATTTCCTTTACAAGTTTGTATTTTGCTCTGACACCTCACTTTGAAAAGTCCAATCTGTTGAAATTTCTAACTTAACCTCTCCCAAAAAATACAGTTGCTAATAGATAAAACTCAGGGCAACCCCACATGTATCAGAGTATAACTGTACACTCCTGGGCTTTCAATGGCTGATTTTTTTTTTTTTAAGTAGATTGCCAGGTCTTTGTTTTGAGGTGCCTCTAGGTAGACTCAAACAACAAACCTTTCGGTTAGCAGCCAAACATGTTAACTGTTTGCACCACACAGAGGCCAGAGCTGAATTTTTTCTTTTACCTGACCATGAATATTTGGATACCTACCTATATAATAATACAATGCAATTTCACTCCAAAATGTGTAAAATTATACTCATATAATCCAGTTACCGTCATTCTTTCTCTTTCTTACTGCTATTTGGCCTTCCCCAATTTTTTCTCCTGCAAATAAATAATACTTACTGTTCCTGGTGGCACAGTGGTTAAGAGTTCAGCTGCTAACCAAAAGGTCGGAAGTTCGAATTCACCAGCCGCTCCCTGGAAACCCTATGGGACAGTTTTACTAGGTATGAGTCGGAATCGACTCGATGGCAAAGGGTTACAGGTTATAAAAGGTTACCTGATGACATTTTATAACCTGTATTTAGTGGTGCTGTAGGCCCACAGAGTTAATGTCAATTCAGAACCAATCTTTAGAGCTGGTTTGAAATGGCATTTCAGTCATGATGTTGGTATTTTCAACCCTTTAACTTTGGTGTACAATTCCAATTACCTTGCCCGAAAAAAATGTATAATGAGAGATATCTGCTAACCTCACCTTTCCTGGAACCAGTGCCTTGCACCAATATGTCACTACCACTGTACAGAGAAAGTTCTAGGGAACGCATTTCTTTTCATTACCTGATTGATGCTTGCATCTGAGGGAGACAGTCATCAAAAACTGTGTTCTGTTTTTCTTACTCAAACTTTGTTTCTTAAAATTCTAGAAGTGAAAATAAATAGTGTGTCTATTTGCGGTCATTTGGTGTTTTTCTACTCCGTATCAAAGATGGTGATTTATTTTCATCACCTGAGACATGACAGCCGTATTGCTCTCGTGGTGGTGGTGTGCCCTCCAGTCAATTCCAACTCATAGTGACCTTACAGGTCACAGAAGAACTGCCCCATAGGGATTCCAAGGAGTGACCTGTGGATTTGAACTGCTGACCTTTTGGTGAGCAGCCTGAGCTTTTAACCACTTCACCACCAGGGCTCTGACACCTGTACTAGCAGTGTGGAATTTCTTGGTTAACTTTTTCATTTTTTCACAGAACTTCTAACCCAACATGTAACATTCTCCAAAGAAAAACACTCATTGCCATTTGAGTTCTTCTTTAAATTCTTTGTTACTCTTCTTGATAAAGAAACTTGTAAGAAGCTTCCTCAATATGAAATAACTATCTTGTCAAAATGCCAAGAATTTGAGTCTTTTCATATCTCATAACTTAACCTGATTTGACATGTTCAGATCACTCTTTAAATTATGAAAATACAAGAACTCCATCCTTCTGCTGAAAGAAATATCATTCCCTATGTGTTCGAGTCAAGAGGTGCTGATCTTCAAAATCTTTTTCTCCAAACTCAAACAATTCAAATTCTATTTTTCTTTTAATATAATGCAACAATGTATACCAAAAAAAACATAAATATGTTTTGTCAGTAATTTCACAGCTGGGAATTTATTAAGAAAGTAATTTAATAGAAGGAAGAAGCTACTGGTAAAATACATTCGTGACAACATTGTGTCCAACAATATTGAAATGGTTTGATAAAATACAATACTTCAACATAATGGGGCATTTATAATCACATTCTCTGTGGACACCTGGGAAATGTTGATGTTACATTAAATTAAAAAGAGGAATATAAAATATTATATGTGTAAATATTAAAATATTTTAAATATAGAAAAGAATTTCAAAGTAATATAAAAAGTGAAAAACAGTTGTGTCAATCAATTTTTTATAAGTGTGCCAGGATAATTCAAATGAGAAAGAATACCCTTTTCAACCACTGAATATACACAAGCAAATAAATGAAATGGGATTCTTTCACACTCTATACAAAAATTAACTAAAAATGGATCATAGACATAAATGTAAAAGTTAAAACTATAAACTCTTAGAATAAAAAATAAGAGTAGATCTTTGTGACCTTGGCTTAAGAAAGGTTTTCCTGATTTCTTAGGCAAAGCACAAATGACAAAAGAAAAAATAAACAAATTGAACTTCATTAAAATTAAAAAAACCTTTGTGCTACAAATGATACCATCAAGAAAGTGAAAAGACAGCTCAGAGAATGGGAGAAATTACTTGGAAATCATATAGCTGATAAAAGACTGTGTCTAGAGAATATATAGTGCTTCACTGGTACAATTCTTGCCTTCCGTGCGGGAGACCCGGGTTTGATTCCCGGCCAGTGCACCTCAAGCACAGCTACTACCCTTCAGTCAGTAGACGTAATGGGTTTGCTCAGTGGTTAAGCACTCGGCTGCTAACCCAAAAGTTCGGCAGTTTGAACCTGGAAGAGGCTGCACAGGCCTGGCTCACTATTATTTACTCCCCTTGCTAACCGCCACATTGTCTCATGATCTTATTTCTCCAGTCTCTACAAAAGGTTTAAGATTAACTGATGTTCCTCCTTGGAGAGTGGAAAACAAGTGATAATGATCTAAGGATGAAAACCAAACAAAGCACCCATCTTGTGACAAGAAAAACCAGGATGTCACCAGATAATCCCCAAGGATGTCACCAGAAAACCCCCAAGAATACCAGTAGAAGATTAACTCATCTGAGACATCACCACCTCAAGGGGAAACTAAGACAAACTTCTAAGATCCATAATCCTGTCCCTATAAAAGCCTTCATCTGATCTCCAGTGGGGGAGAAGAGTTTTTTGGAGGAATCTATTCCCTTCCGTCTCCTATATATCAATATATAATAAACCTCATGCTGCTCCCTTCACCCCTGTCTCAGAATTGGCTATTGCAGCAGGCGGCTCCAATCCGCGTTATTGCAGTAACAAACCCACCAGTCGCTCCGAGGGAGAAAGACGTGGCAGTCTGCTCCAGTAAAGATTACAGCCTTGGAAACTCTATGGGACAGTTCTACTCTGTCCCATAGGGTTGCTATGAGTCAGGATTGACTAGTCAGCAATGGGTATGATGTTGAACAGGTTTTAGCGGAGTTTCCAGTCTAAAATGGACTAGAAAGAAAGGTCTGGTTATTTACTTCTGAGAAATCAACCAATGAAAACCCTATGGATCAACAATGGTTTGATCCCATTGTTCAATCCCAGTGTGCCTGAGGCTGCTATGATTCAGGGGCCAACTCAGTGACAGCTGACAACAACAGCAACTGAGTAACAATTTAAAAATGGGCAAAGCATCTAAATAGACCCTTTTACAAAGAATATACAAGTGGCCAACTAGAGCATGAAACATATTCAACATCATTAGTCATCAGGAAAATGGAAATCAAAATCACAATGTAATACTACTTTATTCCCACTGGAATGGCCATGAACAAAAAGACAGACAATAGCAAGTGTTCATGAAGATCTGGAGAAACTGGAAACATCATACACTGCTGATGGAATTGTAAAATGGTGCGGCCATTTTGGAAAAGTTTGGCAATTTCTCCGTATGTAAATATAGAGCTACATACGATCCAGCAACTTGTACACGAATGTTCATAGCAGCATTATTCATAATAGCCAAAAAGTGGAAATAACTCAAACGTCCATCAACTGGTGAATGGATAAAGTGTGATAAATCCATATGTCATGGATTGAATTATGTCCCCCCAAAAATGTGTGTATCAGTTTGGCTGGGCCGTGATTCCTGGTACCATGTGATTTTCCTGTATGTTGTAAACCTGCCTCTATGATGTTAATGAGGGAGGATGGGTGGCAGTTGTGTTAGTAAGGCAGGACCTGATCTACAAGACTGGATTGTGACCTGAGGCAATCTTTCGAGATATAAAAGATAGAAGTGAGCGGTGAGAGAGGGGGACCTCATACCATCAAGAAAGCAGTGCCAGGAGCAGAGCGCGTCCTTTGGACTGGGGTCCCTGCGCCGAGAAGCTCCTAGTCCAGGGGAACACTGAAGAGAAGACGGCCGACAGAGAGAAAAAGCCTTCCCCTGGAGTTGACACCCTGAATTTGGACTTTTAGCCTACTTTGACTGTGAGGAAATAAACTTGTCTTCATTAAAACCATCCACTTGTGGTATTTCTGTTACAGCAGCACTAGATGACTAAGACACCATACAACAGAAAATTATTCAGCAATAAAAAGGAATGAAATACTGATACATCTATAACATGGATGATCCTTGAAAACAGTATGTTGAGCAAAAGAAGCTAGTCACAAAAGACCACATATTGTATGATCCCATTTATATGTAATGTCCTGAATACCCAAATATATAGAAACAGAATATAGATTAATGGCTGTCTAGAACTGGAGGGATTGGGACGAATGGGGAGAGACTGCTAGTGACTATAGGGTTTCTTCTGAAGGTAACAAAATCTTCTAAAATTGAATTATAGTAATGGTTGCACAACTCTGTGAATATACTAAAATTCACCGAATTATACACTTTAAATGGGTGAATTTTATGGTACATGAAATATAGCTTAATAAAGTTGTTTTTAAAAGATGACAGATTGTTTTTAACGTTCTTTAAAAATTTGTTTGTGAAATCATACATATCAATCTACGTCACTATATGAAGAAATAATTGTACACCAGTCACTAACATGCTAGAATTCTTTTTTTTTAATCACCTAATAATAATGAGAAAATTTCCTAGCAAGTTAACTTCATAAAAATAAAAATGTAAGAGAAGTCTAAGCTAAATTTTGATGGAAAATTGAGGGCAACGAAAGTATGGACTCAGAAAATTGGTTGCTTTAAGAATTTCTAAGTAAAACTGTTTCATTCACGCAAAATTAGAACTGGCCCATAAAAAGTGGCAGTGGAAAAGATGGAATGGCATTAAAGGGGCTGCATCAAAACACCACATTCCTAGAGCTACATAGGATAGATCGCCATTTGTCTTCAAGAACCCAACAACCGTATGAGCACGGCGTTCTGGCTTCCCTCCAGCCTTGCCTTCTTCATTACTTGTGGGCAGTGGACCATGCACTGTCCAGATTTCCCACCACTGTGTCATAAGGCCGGTTTACGGTCCATATAGTTCGCTGTCTTGGTATCCATTAATTCCTCCTAGTTGCCCTTTCACCCAGTTCCTGACTTGGCCATTCCTATTTTATTACACAGCTTCTTAACCATTGTGGTCTCTAATTGGCCCTTCCAGGCATGCCCCTTAGGGTCCCCTGGGGCATGGAACCCTTTACTATTTTATAACCCTGTCTTTCAACAACTGTAGTCACTCTTTGCCCCTTCAGGTTGTATGGTTTCCGTGACCAAATCTTCTCCCTTTTACTGCACTAATGCGCAAGAAATGTTTAAACTGACTCATAGGACTTCAGCACGCACTAACCCCAAGACCCAACCCGGCTTGTCATGCATTAGCCCTCTTCTGCAGTTCCAGCTTGTTGTCTTGTTCCAGGTGGAAACCCCTCCCCTCCTCCCATGTGTCCCTGCACTGAGGCATGCCACAGTTTCCTCTCTGGGACCTCTGAGTACTAAATTCTATGTGCTTTCTGGCCTTCCTGTGCTAGCCTCACTTCATATCACACGCTGACAGACCATCCCCGACACCCAGAGACCCTGTGGGTCAAACTTAATACACTGCTTTACCAATGACATTAGAAGGTACAGTGCCCAGATGTGGTCTGGCCAGCACGGAACAGAGTAGGGTGGTTACCTCTTTTGATCTAGATTAGCAGGTTGGCAGGTACATGGTATGCACGTCACCACTCTCCTGTCTTACATCTGTGCCCATAATATTCCTTCCTGAGGAAGTCTTCTAACTGATTATCACCGGCATATGGGAAAGCAACTAACTTCCGTGTGTTAATTTGTATGTGGGTATTTTACGGACAGACAGCTGACTGAGATACAGGGCTGGGTTTTCCGAAGGGCCTGAGACCCAGGTAAATAGCAGAGCAACCTGGGCACACTTGGCATCCCTCTCCTTGGCTGATAGTGTTGATGGTCTCTGAGACCTCATACGTTATTACTCTTGAGCTCACAGGCATAACTTAGCAATTATCTGGAGAGAAGAGAGACCCCTAACATCCCCTTTGAGCAAGCTCTCATTAGTAAGAGGATTGAGTAAGACAACTTGAAGTGACCGGATGATCACTACGGGCAGCTGGGATGCATGGATTCAGGAAGGAAATATCAGATGTTTTGAAAAGAATTATATCACTTCTAAAGGAAGTGATCCACGTGAAACTGTGACCATGAGCCACTTCATATATGAGCGTCATTAGCCCGGAACATGCCCTTTGGACAATTCATCATAAATACATCTATTTCAGGGTAATGAATATCCACTGGAAGGGCATTGTCACATGACAGAGACCGCATTTGGTACCTAGGCAATAATTGTGTTTGATCCTTTCTGCTGGTAGTCAGTCTATCAGTCTATCACAGTGAACCTATTGGAGCATTGGTCACTCTCTTTGCTTTTCCCTTCAGCTCTATGCTCTCGTTTGTATATCTGACCTTCCTTCCTTGTACGTTTGTCTTCGCTACATCACAGCATGCCACAGAGCCAGGCAGCTCTTCAGGGAAGTAAAATAAATCTCAGATCTTGAGGATTCCCAAAAGCTAACAACTGACGAAAGAAGGAAATGGCGGAGAGGGGATGGTCATCATTTCATCCAGGGAACCATACCCTGTCCTACAGAAATGTCTATGCCCCTAAGGTACATGACCAGAGGTCATGACTCCCACCATCAGGCTAATAAAATAGGGTCTTTGAAGTAAGCTCTTCCAACCCCTACATTTTACAGATGAGGAAACCAAAGCCCAGAGAGGCATAAATTCTAGTTACATAGCTAGTTAGCAACAGAGTTAGTACTAGAATCATCTTAACACACCCTCAGAAAATGTCCAGTCTTACCACCTCACTCAAATGGAGACCTGGAGGTGACCAAGAGACTTACTAAGCGGCTGCTTCTGAGTGGAATAATCTTGTTTTTATGACAGTAGAAACTGCAGAAATACTACTCCAAGTTCCCAATTATTGTCCCCATATCTGCACAGACGCCTTCATACACCAAAGGTCACAGGCCTAAAAGTCCAAGGAGCAATTTTGATTTTTCATTTGTGCTACTTTTTAAGTCCCATCAGGACCAGTGAAATAGAGGTCATTATAGTACTTGATTTAAGGAACAAGGAAATATTCTTGATGCCAAAGCATCTCCCTTATATTCTGTGATAGCGTATCATCAGAAAGTAAGTCCCTTAGGTTACTCATTAAGCTCTCCAAGGTCTTCTTAAATACAAATCAACTGAGAAGTCATATAATTTATTCTTAAAACCTCTGTCAAATGAATCAACCTGAGATTCTTGGGGGGAAAAAAAAGAATGTCCAAAGCAAAGCAGCTCTGAATGGGAGGCAATATGGTGTGATGGGAAGAGCGTAAGCCTTGGGGTTACAGAAATCCCAATCTGAATCATGGTCCTGCAGTGTGGTCCTGAGAAAGCTATTTACTTCTCTGAGTCTCATTTCCTTATCTATAAATAAAGATATTAATAGCTATATTGCTGGGTTCATGTAATGGGTATAGATCATATATTGAAAACTTGTAGCCCGTTCAGATACACCATAAATAAATGAATGTGTTCTCTTGATACTATTATTATTATTTTATTAAATCTCAGTCTTAGATAAAGATAGTGGCAGGAAATCTGATTATGTCTTCTCAGTTCTTCCTCATCCTATATTGGAACCATGAAGCAAAAGACAGGGTGCTCTGTTTGACTCGAGGCTTATCTGTCTTGGTCAGACACACATCTCAGGAGGCCATCAGGACAGGGACTCATGTCTGTCTAGCTGAATCTCTCTCACTTAGACTGGATTTGGTACATAGCAAACAGTCAACAACATGTTTGCTGCATGTTGAACGTGCGCTACATAACCCATTCTATCAGGATTCACAATCTAACAATCATTTAAAATGGATACGTTGAAGATTCTTATTCTAAAATACTGCTTATTTTTGCTATCGAGGAGCCCCAAGTACAAACTTCATCTAAGTTTATCTGGACTCCATCCTAAAAAGAAATTGCATCACACTAGAATTTTCCGAAACCAAGGTTGCTCTAATGACACGTTCCTTAGAGTCATATTTTAAAATAAATCAGAGCCCTGTGGACATAGAGACTTGGAATGCAATAGTCACACTTTCTCGATGTCTTTTAGCCCCAAATTTGTATTCATAACTTCCAAATACTCGTTCTACTTCACATAAGCTCCGCTGCCTCCGATGTTAGATCTGAAATCTTCAAAGAGGATGCCATGCCCAAAAACGCAACACTTGACAACATAGGATGGAATCAAAATCTAGTCATTGGGTGTTATTTTACTTGATTCTCAAAGGCCTCTTTATGCCTCTTGAGTCTGTGTCCCGGTATATAACTTTGGGGTGTGCAGAATTTACTGTCCTCATCCAATTGTATCTCAATTATGGCCGTTTCCTAAACGTAACACTCCTGTTACTATTACTTGAGGACCGTGACAAACATACAAAAAACCGTGTTGTGGAAATACTGGAACCTTCTTATTCTGGCTTTCAACAAGAACGGTTGAAAACGCTGTGACTTGACCGCCATCTAGACAGGCTTAGAGAGAGTGAAGTTAGCCAAAGTAATCTAATATCTTGATGGGTTCACTTCTCTCTAACCCTTTGACTAAAACCTATAAGGAAAGGCATTTTAAACAAGAAATGTAGAAAATATTTAAATGCTAGATTGTCGTTGAGGATGGTGTCATTAATCTGGTTTTTACAAAGCAATGCGCAGCAGCTGTGTTGTTTCTAAGAGAGAAATGATACTATTAGCGATAGCAATCTGCTTGCCTTTGAACTGATTGTATGGATTCCTTGTAAAAACATACGTCAAAGTAATGTAATTATTATAGCTGTACATTTGGAATGCTGTAATTAAAACTGGGTGGTTGTTGGCATTAAATTCTCCAGATTGTTTGGGGTTTATTTCCTCAGAAATAGAGAGATTTCAGAATCTCTCTCTGTTGTTACATTAATACTGATAATACTAGACGGTTTCTCCAGCTGTGTAAAATGCTTCTTTTCAGCAATTGTATCATGAAGTGGCTTCAATAAAACCGAAAGTCACAGGGAATTTAAAACATGATTTCTCTCAGAAAATCACCCTAATGTTTCCTCTGCTTATACACCCCAAATATGTTGCTTATCTGCTGGCTTCTACTACCTGTAAATCTAAAAGAAACTGAGGAGTTCATTGTTTTTATATTACCCTAGGAATTATCAGTTACTCCAGTGCCAAGGAGTCAAAGGTTGAACTTACTGAAAAAGCCACATTAAAATTCTCTATCATTTCCACAACGGTCCTCAAACAATGGTGATAAAAGTGTTATGTTTAGGAAACAGACGTAACAGAGATACAACTGGATGAGCACAGTAAACGCTGCACATCCTAAAGCTATATATTGGGACACAGAGGTAGGGGACATACAGAGGCCTTAGAGAATCAATAAAATCCCCAAGAGCTAAATCTTGATCCCACTCTGTGCTGCCAAGTATTGCATTTTTTGTGCATTGTGCCCTCTTTAAGATTTCAGATCTAAAATCTGAGGCAGCTGAGCTTATGTGAAGAAGAACGACTATTTGGAAGATTGTGGATACAAATTTGGAGCTAAAGGATACCCAGAAAGTATGACTATTCCATTCCTCGTCTCTATGTCCAAAAGACTCTGACTTAATTTAATAAAATATAATTCTAAGAAAAGTGTCATTAAAGTACCATTGGTTTTGGAAAATTCCAGTGAGAAGCAACCTATTTTTAGGATGGAGTCCCAGTAAACTTAGATGAAGTTTATATTTAGGGCTCCTTGATAGCAAAATTAATCAGAATTTTAGAACAGAGGTCAGCAAACTTCTTCTTGAAGATCCAGATAATAAATAGTTTTGGTTTTCTGGAAGATACGGTCATAACTACTCAACTCTGCCATTGTACCATAAAAGCAGACTTAGACAATATGTCAAGAAACGGGTGTGGCTGTGTTTCGGTAAAGCTTTGTTTACACAGACTGTCGTAGTTTGCCAACTATTGTTTTAGAGCAAGAATCTTTAACTTGCCCATTAGGGACTGAACTGTGCCCCCTCAAAATATGTTTTGTAAATCCTAAACCCCTACATACCTGTGAATGACATCATATTTATTATGTTAATAAGATGGTATCAGTGTAGAGTATGTCTTAAGCCAATCACCTCTGAGTTATTAAAAAAAAAGCACATTAGGCACCAAACCAAACCCGTTGCCATCCAGTTAATATCGACTTATAGTGACCCTATAGGACCGATTAGAACTGCCCCATAGGATTTCCAAGGCTGTAAACCTTTATGGAAGCAGACTGGCCACATCTTTCTCCCTTGGAGCATCTGGTGGGTTTGAACTGCCAACCTTTCAGATAGCAGCCCAGTGTTTAACCACTGCACCACCGGGGCTCCTAGTAGATTAGGCACAGAGATGTGTTGCACTGACTATACAAAGGCATTCAACAACTGTGTGGATTATACCAAATTATGGATAAAATTGGAAATTCCAGAACATTCAATTGTACTCAT
>NW_004444156.1:1124139-1125388 GCF_000243295.1 Trichechus manatus latirostris
ATGCAGGCCTGAGGCCCAAGGGTCAAGAGGCTGCAGGAAGCAGAAGCTGAAGAGACAAGGAACACAAGAAGCCAGCTGCCTCAGTCTCAAAAGGTACAGCCATGACCTCAGGGGTTTCAAATGTGGAGCCATGGCCTGTGGTGTTTCTATGGGTGGAGTTGTCATTCTGATGGACAAGGAGAAAGGTGTGCCTAAAGCCAAGGGAGCAGAGTGGGCCTGGAAGTCGGAGCTGAAGCCCAGGGCCAAGGGGCCTCCACTCAGAATCCGGAGACTGTGGCCAATACCTAAAGTCTGGAGGGCAGGACTATTATACAAATGGTCTCAGGAAACAGAGGATTATCTTTAAGCCTTGAGAGCTAATGTAATGTCTTCGGCTAACTTGCTTGGTGCCTGTTATCCCTTCTTTCCCTCCAGTTTCTCCCATTTGTAATGGAAATATCTAGCTTGTGCATGTTCTACTATTGTATCTTTGGAAGCAGATAACTTGTAGATTTCAGAGATGAAGAAGAATTTTTGGGTTTTGGACTTGGAGTTAAGACTTTTGCTATGATATGATGGCGTGAATATGTTTTGCATGTTGCAAGGACATGAATGTTTGGACGCCAAAGGGTGGAGTGTCATGGATTGAATTGTGTCCCCCAAAAATATCTGTCAGCTTGGCTAGGTCATGATTCCCAGTATGATATAATTGTGTACCATTTTGTAATCTGATGTGATTTCCTAATGTGTTGTAAATACAATCACTATGACGTAATAAGATGGATTAGCGGCAGTTATACTGATGAGGTCTACAAGATTGGATAGTGTCTTAAGCCAGTCTCTTAGATGACTAAGACAGTCTTTCACAAATGTTCTCATTTACTCTTAACAATAATCTTGGAATGTATGTAGCCTCATCTTCGAATTATGGAGACAGTACTGAGTAGTTAAGTAGCACTCCCGAGGCCACAAGGCAGCAAGAAGAGGAGCAGGGATTTCCACTCAGGCCTATCCTACTCACAGTCTGTCCACTTCCTGTACATGACAGTGGTCACTCAAAGGCAGAGAGAAAGAAGTGTCACAGAGGAAGGATTATTGGAATTCACAGTGGTGTGCCTTTATGGAGGAGAGAGCAATTATGAACAAAATAGGCAAAATACATGTATTTAATATAAATAAATAAAGGGGAAAGATAAAGGGAGAACATCCAGTCTTTTAAACTGGAAATCATGTTTTCTTTGACCGTCCCTAAGGAGGTAAAACACACTGA
>NW_004444156.1:1126576-1128425 GCF_000243295.1 Trichechus manatus latirostris
TTGCTTCTAAGGAGCATTCTGGCTGTACTTCCTCAAAGACAGATTTGTTTGTTTTTCTGGCAGTCCATACTATATTCAATATTCTTCTCCAACATAATTCACATATGTCAATTCTTCTTTGGTCTTATTTTATTATTGTCGAGCATTCCCATGCATATGAGGCAATTAAAAATACTATGGCTTGGGTCAGGCGCACCTTAGTCATCAAAGTGACATCTTTGCTTTTTAACACTTTAAAGAGGTGTTTTGCAGCAGATTTGTCCCATGCAATGAGCCCTTTGATTTCTTGACTGTTGCTTCCATGGGTGTTGATTGTGGATTCAAGAAAAATGAAATCTTTGACAACTTCAATCTTTTCTCCATTTATCATGATGTTAGATATTGGTCCAGTTTAGAGGATTTTTTGTTTTCTTTATGTTGAGATGCAATTCATACTGAAGGCTGTAGACTTTGATCTTCATCAGTAAGTGCTTTAAGTCATCTTCACTTTCGGCAAGCAAGGTTGTGTCATCTGCATATCACAGGTTGCTAATAAGTCTTCCTCCAATCCTGATGCCAGATTCTTCTTCATATAGTCCAACTTCTAAGATTATTTGCTCAGCATAGAGATTGAATAAGTATGGTGAAAGGATACACCCCTGATGCACACCTTTTCTGACTTTAAACCACACAGTATCCCGTTGTTCTGTTCAATGCCTGTTGTACTATGTACAGTTTCCTCTTGAGCAAAATTAAGTGTTCTGGAACTCCCATTCTCTGCAATGTTATCCATAATTTGGTATGATCCACACAGTTAAATGCCTTTGCAAAGTCAATAAAACACAGGTAAGCATTTTCTGGTATTCTTGCTTTCAGCCAAGATTCATCTGGCATCAGCAATGATATCCCTCGTTCCACATCTTCTTCTGAATCCAGCTTGAATTTCTGGCAGTTCCCTGTCGGTGTATGGCTACAGCCATTTCTGAGTTATCATCAGCAAAATTTTGCCAGCATGAGATATTAATGATACTGTTCAATAATTTCCACATTCTATGATCACCTTTCTTTGGAATAGGCACGAACATGGATCTCTTCCAGTCAGTAGGCCAGGTAGCTGTCTTCCAAATTTCTTGGCATAGACAAGTGAGGGCTTCCAGCATTGCATCTATTTGTTGAAGCATGTCAATTGGTATTCATCAGTTCCTGGAGCCTTGTTTTTCACCAAGGCCTTCAGTGCAGCTTGGACTTCTTCAGTCCTATCGGTTCTTGATCATCTGCTACCTCTTGAAATGGTTGAACACTGACGAATTGAATGATGCAGGAATCATCAAAAGAAGTTGAAAAAATACACAGTCACAGAGGTTGTAATTACTATCCTCATTTTACAGGTATAGAAACTGAAGAAAAATGATTAAGTTAAACTTACCCAAGGGCACACAGCTTCTAACACAGTCAGGATGGAACTAGGCAGTCTGGCTCCAAAGTTCAAATTCTTAACACTACGCTCCTGGGCAGATCCCTGGAGGCATCTAATATCTTAGGTTCTCAGCAACCAGTTTAGCAGATGCCTGTCCATTGTTCTGGTGACACAGTGGTTAAGAGACCAGCTGCCAACCGAAAGGTCTGCAGTTTGAATCCATCAGCTGCTCCTTGGAAACCCTATGGGGCCAATCTGCTCTGTCCTACAGGGTCACTATGAGTCCGAATCAACTCGACAGCAACGGGTTTGGTTTTGGTTTGGTATCCATTGTTCTAAAACAAAAAATCTTCAAAAATAGCAAGTTAGCTAGATCCAACATCTTTCTAATATGGTCCTGTAAAGAAAGAACTGTGGGTGAGTGAATAAGGGGAAAGCCTTTACCATTAAAAC
>NW_004444156.1:1138013-1140192 GCF_000243295.1 Trichechus manatus latirostris
ATCAAAAGAAGCGGAAAAAAGCAACACCAGCAGCCAACAAATGGCACTCAGAGAGCTGGCCTGTTCAGGTGTGTGGAATCCAAGCAGCCAGTGTTTCCCGGACAAGAGATTGTGGCCGCAGGAAGGAGAGGAGGCCAAGTGGGGGTGAAGAAGGGTGGGGTGTGAAAAAGCATATATCGCAAATTACCAGTTGTTTTGCCTCCTGCTGGAAGCTCGGTGAAGCTGCTTTCTTGTACCCCACTTGCTAATCTCCAATAGGAGTCCAAGATGGCAGTTCCGCGCTGCATTAGCTGGTAGGGGACCTCGGCATGAATCTCTCCTCGCTCTCCGTTCTCTGTCAGATTTCTCACTCCATTTGGTGCTTGGCTGAGTTCATTATCTCTTCATTTGATGTTTTAGGGTTTCAGGATTGTTGTTTTCTCTGTTCGGCTTAGTTTTTCGGATCTTTGCTGTGGAGGGATGGCGTGGTGCTTCTGCCTAGAGCGCCATTTTGCCGGAAGTCAAAAAAAACCCAGTCCAATCTTTGTCTGAAGAGTTGGCTTCAGGAATTGTTTTAGTTCTGGGTTGAGAGTCCGGGGACCATGCTTTCTGGGGTTCCTCCAGTCTCAGTCAGACCATTAAGTCTGGTCTTTTTACTAGAATTTGAGTTCTGTATCCCACCTTTCTCCTGCTCCATCAGGGGCTCTCTATTGTGTTCCCTGTCAGGGTGGTCATTGGCGGTAGCTGGGCACCATCTAGTTCTTCTGGTCTCAGGTTGATGCAGTATGTTGTTTATGCGGCCCTTTCTGTTTCCTGGACTGAAACTCTATAATTTCCTATACGTGCCCTGCTTTTTTCTCATTTCCATCCTTATGTTCATGCTGTGCCTTTCACTTCAAGTATATATTCTTCAGAGTCCAGCTCAAATACAATTTCTTCCAAAAACATAGCAAAGCAAACATTAAAATCTCCCTTTTTTCTCCTAGCAATTTGGATAGGTGTCTGACTTCCCTACTGGACTATAAGCTCTTCAAAGGCAGTCATCTTTCTATTCTTTAAAGAGCAATGCTTTAGAAATAGCACGTATTTCATAAATATTAAATAAAAGATTGAATGTTTGGTCAACTGAATGTTTGGATAAATGTTTGGTCAATCCACCTTCCACGTACCTGTAGACTTAGTTTTGTTTTGTTTTTCTCTCTTTCCTTTGGTATTCACACTGTTATCCTCTTTATCTGTACTATTTGAATTCCTAAGAGATGTCTCTTCTTCCACACTCTTCCTATCCTTGCCCAAGTGTATCCTTCATACTGTGACTTAGGTTTCTCTCCAGTGTGTGGGCATGTACACACACACACAAACAGACAGACACATTACCCGTTGCCATGGAGTCGATTCCAACTCATGGCAACCCCATGTATGTAAGAGTAGAACAGTGCTCCATAGGGTTTTCAATGACTGATTTTCCTGAAGTAGCTCCCCAGGCCTTTCTTCCAAGGGGCCTCTGGATAGACTCAAACCTCTAACCTTTCTGGATGGACTCGAACCTCCAAACTTTTGGTTAGCAGGCAAGTGCACCGACCATTTACACTACTCAGGGACTCCACACACATATTTGTCCTGCATTAAAATGTGCAGTGGTTTTCCATTTCCTAGATCTCCTTTACAACTCTCATCCATATCCATTTGTCTTCGTGGGAAGTAACAGTTTACTAATGCTTCTTACAAAAATGCTCTTAGTAAGTTATCTGGTTAAAAACAAGTTTGTGTGCATATAATGTATCTCATAATCATCAAAGATAGCTGAATAAAAAGTAATGTCCACTTTACAAGAAGTGGCTTTTATGGTGCCCAGCTACCACCAATGACCACCCTGACAGGAAACACAACAGAGAGTCCCTGATGGAACAGGAGAAAGGTAGGGTGCAGAACTCAAATTCTAGTAAAAAGACCAGACTTAATGGTCTGACTGAGACTGGAGGAACCCCAGAAAGTATGGCCCTTGGGTTCTCTATCAGCCCAGAACTAAAACAATTTCCGAGGCCAACTCTTCAGACAGATATTGGACTGGGCTGTGGGACATAAACTGATACTCGTGAGGAGTGTGCCTCTTAGCTCAAGTAGATACAAGAGACTAAATGGGCAGCTTCTGTCCGGAGGTGAGATGGGAAGGCAGAGAGAGTTAGGAGCTGGTTGAATG
>NW_004444156.1:1140292-1142835 GCF_000243295.1 Trichechus manatus latirostris
GCCTCTTAGCTCAAGTAGATACAAGAGACTAAATGGGCAGCTTCTGTCTGGAGGTGAGATGGGAAGGCAGAGAGGGTTAGGAGCTGGTTGAATGGACATGAGGAATCAGAGGTGGAAAGGAGGAGTGTGCTGTCACAGTATGGGGAGAACAATTAGGGTCACATAACAATGTATGTATAAATTTTTGTATGGTAAAAAAAAATCAGTGGCTTTTATTACACAGTCCCAGGAGGCCTAGGCGTTTGGGCTGCATGCTCTAACATCTTGGGTTCTTTATCTGCATGACAAATTCTTATTTTTAAAGTTCCAGGTCAGATGTCACCTCCTCTGTGAAAGCTTTCTTGGCTTCTTCAGTCACGTACAGGTCCCTTCCTCCATCTCCTGCGCATTTTTGCCATGTATCTGTTGATAACGTTTGTCTGCTCACTAGACTGTGAGTTCTTCCCACTTTCACTTGTCTTGTATTCCCTAACATCTAGCCATTGCCTAAATAACCCCCTAGTCTCCTAACATGCATTTTTATGTTTTACGGGCATGCAGGACTGTGTTGGCATTGGCAGTGAAGCCCAAACTGCTGGCTTTTCTTTGAGAATTCTTTCCTAAAATGAGAAAAAAAAAATTATGTAACATGAAGAAACATCTGATGCTGTGCACTGATGAAAGACTGAATTTCTTCCTTTTCATCTGGGCATTCTGTCATGGGATAGACCTAGACCTAGCTCGTAGTTCTGAAATTGTAACCTCTGGATTTCTCATGCTTATTCCTGCAAGAATTCCAAGTATTGTCACTTTTTCATCTAAGAGGACTAACTGCTATTAGTCCCATATAATGTTTATTTAAGGCATTCTTTGTGGTGGCACATGGCCAGTAGCCATGAGTTTGGCAAGTTAACTAGTAACACCATTAGCTGAAAGTGTTTCTAATGAGTTCTGTTGTAAATGACTAACTTTTCATGTGGCTGAGCACAAACAAAGCCAGGTATGAAGCTGAAATCTTTTGATAAATGTTGAGTTGCCATTAGAACACTGTTCATAGACTTTAGGATACAGTCCATGTCATCATTCTCAGCAAAGAAGCAATTGCTTCTTCTCGACACCTTGACAGATCTATGAGTCCATAGATTATACCAGCACTCAGAACTATTTATCATGTTTTAAATCTGTTGAAGGATGCTTCACAAAACAGGATGATAAAAACGAACTTGATTGGAGCTGTCTTTGATTGAAGATTCTGAATCATGCCCCAGACAAGTCAAAGGAGAGATTGGAAAGTAAGCTGAGAGCTCAGTGCAGAAATGCTAAATATGGCAGTGCATTAAGTACAAGAAGACATGCCCATTCAATAAAGGGTAGATGGCAGTTGGACACAAAAGAAAACAAACCAACAATCCTTCTATACTACAGAAAGGTAGGTTTTTGCCTCTGTAACGTCCTTTGTACCTTCACAATCAAGGAGCTGTAATGCTAGAGTATTAAGCTGGCTCCGATACGCCCCATCTTTTCTGCCATATTTCAGGTTTATTGAGCTGTTTGTGACTAATGCTAATGAGACACATGCCCTTTCAAATGTTATCTCAAAAATATGCAAAACCTGCTCTGATGTGCTCTCCAGCGATCGCCTAATTTCCCGTCAAAGAAATACAACTCCAGCTACTTGACTGATTTCTCATATTGAATCTTGAGAAATCAGAGCTGCTTCATGCATCTGCAACACTCAAGGAAATAAAATAGCTCACACATGGTCATATCTGATGTCTGGATTCACAGCCCTTTCATCTTTAACATGATTCATTACTTTGCTTTATATTTTATTTCCTCTGGTCTTGATTCAGTGGCCAGGATTTCCATCTTTTTAACCTCAAAAACTTACCAACTATGAAAATTCCCAATGCATCAAGGTGTAAAATTAATGTCAACTTCATGTAATGTTGGATGTACGTGTGTTCGTAATATCTTTTGGTTTGGTTCAAGCGTGAGTTTTGATGGGGTGTTTTTTGACAATTTTGGAATCTGTGAGATTTTTCAATAACAATGGATTCTGTGTAAGTACTTGATGCTTACGAAAATGAAAAAAAAAAAGTCTCAGATGAACAGCCACAGATTGTTATTTCTGAAATGGAAGAAACTTGATTTCTTTACATTTGGAAAAAAGTGACCGAGTGTAACTTTGGTGAATACACATGATAAAATGAGCTCACTCCCCTCCATCCGTCTGTGCGGTGTATATGCACATGAGAATAAATAATAAACAAAGAAATGCCGACTAAAAATAAAAGAAGTGCTTTAATTATCTGTAACTGCTGGCACACCACAGCAGCTAAGGGAAGAACTGCCCAAAGCAGTTTACAAGGCCAGTTTCCCTGCACTGCCTGTCACATAAAGAATAGAAAATCAGCTAGTAACATGGAAATGGGGATGGAGAAGCCAAGAGGAACTGGAGTTCACCCCAAAAAATGGGCACTGACAGAACCATGGTGGTCACAGTTAAGGTGAGTTTATGTGTAAGACATCTCTGATTTATTCTTTCATTAAACAACATTTAT
>NW_004444156.1:1143618-1169853 GCF_000243295.1 Trichechus manatus latirostris
CAGGGACTTTGTTACTGTGTTCTGGGCACACTTTCGGCCCTCAAAGAGGTCACGGTCTAACAGAGAAGCAGAGGAGCAAACGCAGCAGTGAAATACAGCTAGTGGATGTTTGTGATAAAATAGACAGATATATATGGGTAGGGTTACGGAAGCAAGATCTACTGTTCTCCTGCTGATGAGGAATGCTTCTTCACATTTCCCTTTTAGTGAGAAATGAGTCTTCTTTAGGAATAAGAAACAACAATATGAGAAGGAGCTGAAAAAAACATATTCTGGGGGGTGAACAGAAATCATTATCAACATGGTAGACAAGTGAAAGAATAGGACACAGTGAAGAAATGAGAAACTCTGTATTGTCGGGAAGAGCTTCACACTCCCAAGAAAACCATCTCATGCTCCACAGACCTCTAAGCAGATCAAGAGAGAGAAGGTCTTCATGGTGGTTGGTTACTTCCCACTATTAAGTGTGAGGCTTCCCCAAGTAGAACACTGGAGAAAATCAGAAGCCATGCTGTCTTCCTGGAGAGAGAATACAAAAAGCAGACCTGCCACAGCCAAGCCCACCACCACGCCCACTCCAGGATGACAGCCTCCAGATTGGTGCAGGCAAAATCGGTCCAAACCCTGGCCACACCTCATCAGAATCACCAGCTGGTGCCTACTCATACCTATCGATGTGGAGATGAATGAAATGTGAAGAAGACTAGAAAGCATCTCCAGAAACGAAGAAGCTCAGATTAGGACAGAAAAACTCAGAAGTACAGCTAGTGTTTTTTTTTTTTTTTCACTTCCTTCATTTGGTGACTTTGGCTGTAGAAAAGAAGAAATACGATAAGTGAAAGAATAATGGTCTAGAGACATGACATTAAAGGAAAAGTATTTACTTCCTAAATGTTGTTCTATAAAAGAATAACACACTCCTGATAAAGGACAGGGTACATCTTATATACATTGAAAGAGTATATTTGTCCAGAGATTTTAATGAGAAAGTAGGAATAAAGACTTTGTTGAAAAGGCACATAGAATAATATTGAGGTTATCATGCATGTGATGGAAAGAAGCATCAAAATGCAAGTATTACCTAATTTAGTGCAATCTCCAATATCACCATATAGTGATAAAAATTTTACTACTTGTTTTTGTTGCTGCAGCTGCTTCTGAATGATCTTCAGGAAAATTTTACTTGCATGTGATATAATTAATATTGTTCGATAATTTCCAAATTTGGTTGGATCACCTTTCTTGGGAACAGGCATAAATATGGATCTCTTCCAGTCGGTCAGCCAGGTAGTGTCTTCCAAATTTCTTGGCATAGACAAGTGAGCACCTCCAGCACCGCATCTGTTTGTTGAAACATCTCAATTGGTATTCTGTCAATTCCTAGAGCCTTGTTCTTCACCAATGCCTTCAGTGCAGCTTGGACTTCTTCCTTCAGTATCATTGGTTCTTGATCATATGCTACCTCCTGAAATGGTTGAACA
Source organism: Trichechus manatus latirostris (assembly GCF_000243295.1). NCBI lineage: Eukaryota > Metazoa > Chordata > Mammalia > Sirenia > Trichechidae > Trichechus > Trichechus manatus. Next base: position 1,145,100 of record NW_004444156.1, read on the forward strand.
CTGAACAATTCTTTTTGATATAGTGACTCTATGTATTCCTTCCATCTTCTTTTGATGCTTCCTGCATCATTTAATATTTTCCCCATAGAACCCTTCAATATTGCAACTCGAGGCTTGAATTTTTTTTTCAGTTCCTTCATCTTGAGAAATGCTGAGTGTGTTCTTCTCTTTTGGTTTTCTATCTCCAGGTCTTTGCACATGTCATTATACTTTTCTTTATCTTCTCAAGACACCCTTTGAAATCTTCTGTTCAGTTCTTTTACTTCATCATTTCTTCCTTTTGATTTAGCTACCTGACGTTCAAAAGACAGTTTCAGAGTCTCTTCTGATATCCATTTTGGTCTTTTCTTTCTTTTCTGTCTTTTCAATGACCTCTTGCTTTCTTCATGTATGATGTCCTTGATGTCATTCCACAACTCGTCTGGTCTTTGGTCATTAGTGTTCAATGCATCAAATATATTCTTGAGATGGTCTCTAAATTCAGGTAGGGTATACTCAAGGTTATACTTTGATTCTCTTGGACTTGTTCTAATTTTCTTCAGCTTCAACTTGAACTTGCACATGAGCAATTGATGGTCTGTTCTGCAGTCAGCCCCTGACCTTGTTCTCACTGATAATATTGAGCTTATCCATCATCTCTTTCCACATTCCATTTCACATCATCCATTTCCACAGTCCATTTCAGCTCACTGATGCCTAGGATATCGATGTTTATGCGTTCCATTTCATTTTTGGTGATTTCTAAATTTCCTAGATTCACACTTCATTCGTTCTATGTTCTGATTATTAATGGATGTTTGCAGCTGTTTCTTCTCATTTTGAGTCATGCCACATCAGCAAGCAGAGGTCCCAAAAGTTTGACACCATCCATGGCATTAAGGTTGACTCTACCTTGATTTGATTCCTGTGTATTCCATCTGGCGAGGTCCACGTGTATAGTCACTGTTTATGTTGCTGAAAAAAGGTATTTGCAATGAAGAAGTCATTGGTCTTACAAAATTCTATCATGTGATCTCCGGCATCATTTCTATCACCGAGGCCATATTTTCCAACTACTGATCCTTCTTCTTTATTTCTAACTTTCGCGTTCCAACCACCAGTAATTATCAATGCATCCTGATTGTATGTTCCATCAATTTCAGACTGCAGAAGCTGGTAAAAATCTTCAATTTCTTCATCTTTGGCCTTAGTGGTTGGTACGTAAATTTGAATAATACTCATATTAACTGGTCTTCGTTGTAGGCATATGGATATTATCCTATCACTGACAGCATTGTACTTCAGGATAGATCTTGAAATGTTCCTTTTGATGATGAATGCAACGCCATTCCTCTTCAAGTTGTCATTCCCGGCACAGTAGACCATATGATTGTCCAATTCAAAATGGCCAATACCAGTCCATTTCAGCTCACTGATGCCTAGGATATCGATGTTTATGCGTTCCATTTCATTTTTGGTGATTTCTAAATTTCGTAGATTCACACTTCGTTCGTTCTATGTTCTGATTATTAATGGATGTTTGCAGCTGTTTCTTCCCATTTTGAGTCATGCCACATCAGCAAGTGGAGGTCCCAAAAGTTTGACACCATCCATGGCATTAAGGTTGACTCTACCTTGAGGAGGCAACTCTTCATCAGTAGCATTTTGAGTGCCTTCCAACCTGAGGGGCTCATCTTCCAGCACTATATCAGACAATGTTCCACTGCTATTCATAAGGTTTTCACTGGCTAATTCTTTTCAGAAGTAGGCCACCGAGCCCTTCTTCCTGGTCTGTCTTAGCCTGGAAGCTCAGCTGACACCTGTCCACCATGGGTGATCCTGCTGGTATTTGAATACCAGTGCATAGTTTCCAGTATCACAGCAACACGCAAGCCGCCACAGAATGACAAACTGACAGATGTATGGAGGACACTATGCAGTAGAGAAATATAAAATCTAGTAACAAACTAAGTCTATAGGGGTATTTGAGAAAATTCATAGTTCAAGGAAAATGAGTGTCAAGAATAATGCCAAGAACCCATAAATACAGTCATCCTTTTTCAGAGTGGTCACTACAACATATACCCCATACATAGTCTATCATGTGGTTCCCATTGGGGGATGGGAACATAAAGTAGCTGAACCCATGGATTGCCATGGCTTAATAAGGATGTTCAAAATCATAAATCCCAATTCTAAAAATCTAGACGGTTTCCAAATAACATTTCTCAAGAATGTCTAAGTTCTATATCAAGGTTGTAGATGTCTACACTGACTTCAACAGAAACTACACAGAAAGACAATTTCTTAATATGCCTTTCTGCTGAGGAGCAAGTCCAATCGATAGTACCCTATTAAGAGTCTAAGCAGAGTTGGAAAGCTCAGAGCCTAATTCTTTGTTCTTGCAAATGCAAATGGAAAAGTGAGAACTCATTGCTTGAGATTCAAGATTTTACACACATGCATTTTATACTCAGCCTACTTCATTTTTTTAATTATTAATATTATTAGCCTTCACAAATTCTCTGCTATTCGGCAACACTCTCCCACCAATGTTCATTTAGATTCTTTCCTCTGGGAATTTGCTCATGGCATCCCTCATTTAAACCACTTCCTACTTTCATCTACCTATCCCTAAGTCCTATCCTGTCTTAAAGTCTTCTCTACCCATTCTGGAAATGATTTCTCCCTCCTATGGACTTACTTAAATTAATGGATGAACAAATCTTAATCTATAGTCCATGTTTCACCTTTAATTATGTACCTCATTGGGTAGTTGTAAAAAATTAGATTTGATAGCTACAATTATTAATTTAAAATGTTTAGCACAATTCTTGACATATAGTAAACATTCAGTGTTAGTTACTATGATTATTTCTGAACTTTTATTTTTATTATTTGATGCTATTATTACACTATAATATTTTTATTTCATTTTCATTGTATGTATTCTTTGTCTTTCCAACAAGGATGAAAGCAAGATTACATAGAGTTGCCCCAATATCCAAAACTGCCAGTACTGTACTGAACACAAAATGTATTGTCCGTAAATAGGTGGTTGAAAACAGGACACTAAAATTGTTAACAAATACTTCTTTTTTACACTCTGCAATTTCTGGACCATGTTCAGGTAGTAAAGCAGGTGGGACTATTCCTATCAAAAGATTTACTGTACAAAATAGTTTTTAAAATCTCTATCAAGGCAATAAACTCTCATTCCAAGAAATAACTAGGTGGTCTTGACCCCAAGATTCTGTATGAGCTGTAAATTCTAGACAGAAGATGGTTTATAGTTGACCATCAGTCTGAAGCTATGGCTCCTCATAAATTTCAGAAATCTTGTATTGGTTCACAAATTTTCTCATCACATGTAGTCCACAAGGTCTTAAAACTCTAAGTAGGCAGACACTTCCAACACTGTACATATTCGTGTTTTAGAAATATCACTCTGGAAGCAGTTTAGAGAAAATGGATTGTATGTGGACAGACTACAAGCAAGGGAGGCATTGGAGGCTCTATGAGATACACTGAGGACTTGATCTGCAGCGAAGCAAGTGAGGACTCGGATGTCTAAAATGTTGCCCTTTGTGGCTTTCCAAATGTTACCTTCTCTATGCTCTGACCTCCCTCCTCTCTGAAGCCTGCCAGTCTGTGGTATTCTGTGAGGGGAGTGAATTCCACTACAGTGGAGGTCACATGTTTCCTATCAACAGAACTCATAATTTTTTGATACCTTACAAATCAAGTTCTCATCCTTAGATTCCATTGATATGACACAAAACAGGATTCAGCACACTGAGAAATTTCATTTGGTCTCCTCTCTCTTAACATTTTCATCCTATATTTGTCTATGATTTTCATTTATTCTTTCCCAGAAGGCAAGGCAAAATTAATTCATAAATAAACATATGAGGAAAACATTCCCTTCAGCTAGTAATCAAACAATTCGAGGTGTCACTATTTAGCTGTTTAGCAAAAAAATAATTATTTCCCAAATGACATACAATATTTCCACAGATGAAGTGAAGCCGGTAAGCTCCTACCTGCTCACCAAAAACAAACCCGTTGCCATCAAGTCGATTCCGACTCCTAGTGACCCTATAGGACAGAGTAGAACTGCCCCATAGGGTTTCCAAGGAGCCAATGGTGGATTCGAATTGCCAGTCTTTTGGTTAGCAGCTGAGTTCTTAACCACTGCATCACCAAGGCTCCCCTACCTGCTGAAGGCAGTGCTAATTGATAAAAATATTTTGAAAAACAGGTCAGAAATACTATGGAGAGCCCCCACAAAATGTGTCATGCCCTTTGACCATTTAATCCCACCTGTAGAAAATTATCCTCAAGAAATAACCAAAATGGAGAAAAACCTTTGTTCCCAGAATGTATTCATTGCAACATTGATTGTAATGGGCAAATCTTGGGATCAACTTTAATTCCTGGTTTATATTATAGCATTTTGTGTTTTTACTTTCTTAGCAATTAATACAACTCTAATTTAACCCCTATGTAAATTTTTTAAGTAATGGAAAGAAGGCAAAGAAATAATAAGCCAAAAGCAGAAGTTAAGTTGGTGTACAAAACACATATGAACTCAAACGTAATTGCTAATGTCGAAGATGAGACTGTATAATCATAGACATAACAACAGTTGGTGGTAGAACCCAGATACACACCCAGACAGCTGGCGCCAGAGACTGAATGTTTAACCACTTCCCTTTATGGCCTCCCCATTATTAACCCTTGGAATTGTTCAATATATATTAAAGAACTCTTAATGAGAGTCTAGATGCCAGAAACTATTGTTTTTTTTGTTGCTGTTGCTAATTGCCATCAAGTCGATTCATTCTCATGGTGACCCCATGTGTGCCGAGCAGAACTGCTCTATAGGATTTTCAAGGCTGACCTTTGGGAAGCAGATTGCCAGGCCAGTCTTCCAAGGTGCCTCTGGGTGGGTTCAAACTACCAGTCTTTTGGCTAGTAGTTGAGTGCTTAACCATGGGCGCCACCCAAGGACTCCAATAAGAAATTCTCATATACTGCTGCAGAAGTAAAACTTTATAACCTTTTCTACAAAGTAACACTGTTTAAGTGAATAGTCACTTCTAAAAATCTACTCTCTCATAAAGCTTCACATATTAAGGAATTAAGGTGAATTTTTTTAGGCGTAATGGTGGTAGAGCTGCTATAATTTTAAAAGAGCCCTTCCTTTTTATAGGTCATATTGACATGTTAATGATGTCTAGGATTTGCTTCAAAACAACCCGGGAGGTGGAGTGTCTAGATACAACAGGATTGGCCGTAAGCTTACAGGTGTTGAAGCTGGGTGATGGGTAGGTGGGGATTCATTTTACTCTTCTTTCTCTTGTATCTATTTGACATTTTCTGTGATAAAACATTGAAAATTCATAGGAGATGTACATGAAAACTTGCGCGCAGGGATGAATATCACAGGACTATGTAAACTAGTAAATACTGGTAACAACTGAAATTCCAATCTTGGGAAATCATCATATAAATTATAGTATATTTAATGTTAGTGGAGTCCTGGTGGCACAGTGGTTAAGAGCTTGGCTGTTAGCCAAATGGTCAGCAGTTCAAATCCACCAGCCACTCCTTGGAAACCCTATGGGGCAGTTCTACTCTGTCCTATAAGGTAGCTATGAGTCAGAATTGACTCAACGGCAAAGGGCTTTTTATATATTTTAGTATTGTGCAGACAGTAAAAATCATGATTTCAAAGGCTAGTTAATCATACTACAACAAATCTTCATGATACAACATTAAGTTCGGTAAGGTTTGGTCAGACCCTAACCTATATATAATCCAATTTCGGGATGGATCTTATAGGATTGAAAAGAGTTAGAAAGAAGCGTATGGATGTTGTTGGTTTCCATAGAGTTGATTCTAACTCATGTGTTACACAGCAGAACTGTGCTCCATAAGGTTTTCTTGGATGCAACCTTAATAGAAAAAGATTGCCAGACCTTTTCTTCCACAGTACCTCTGGGTGGGTTCGAACCATGAACCTTTAAGTTAGCAGTTGAGTGCAAAGCATTTCTACCACCTGGGAACCTGAGAAAGATGCATATCAAAATATTAAAAATGGTTATTTTACGTAGTCACGAGTGATTTTTTTTTAATATGTCTGTATTTTTCAGTATTTCTATCATAGGACTGAACCGTCTGTATATTCAGAAAAGAGTTAATGTTATCAAGGAATTTAAAAAGCAAAAAAGAAAACCAACTCTGGGCAGAGAGTAAAATACTCTCTGAAGACTGTTTTGGGGTCTCTGTTCAGCCATGACAGTCCCTGGTGGGGAGGAACTGAGGCAGAGTCTCACTATCTCCCTGCCTGACTCAGCTGGCAGGCCCGTTCCTATGGGCTGCACACCTGTTAGCATCCAGCAGGCTGGGGCTCAGGCAGCTGGATGTCACCTGCCCTTCACTGATCTCCACAGACCTCCTCAGCCCACACGCTTTGCATGCATGAAAAGGCGCAAATAGCGGGGTAATTTAAAAAGAACTATAGAAATAAATTTCTGAGCAAAGTCATGAAAAACTGGGGCATATTATACATTATGTACAGAGGCAAAAGGGCCCTCGTGGAGCTGTGGTTAAGAGCTCAGCTGCTAACCAAAAGGTTGGCAGTTTGAATCCACCAGCCGCCCCTTGGAAACCCTACGGGGCAGTTCTACTCTGTCCTATAGGGTCGCTATGAGTCAGAATCAACTCAACGGTAGTGGGTTTTTTTTGTTTATTTTTGTTTTTATAGAGGCCAATGGTATTATTTCCAGGTGTCTCTAGATAAAATAGAAAAACAAAGCGATGTACACTTAAAAAAAAAAAAAAAGTCAACTTGGATAGAAAACTTAGTAACTGCCAGAAGAACACTGTGAAATTTGCATTCGTTTAAAAATTCCCAGTCCAAAATCTTTGCCCCTTGATTTTCATTATATTCATAAAAACACCAAATGGAAGCTCCTCGCCAAGAGCCGAGTGACTGGGCACATCTGACCGCGTGCTACCAGAGAAGGCATCACAGAGAATTGTTTAATATGCATGCCTGCCTCGGCATTAACTTCCAGTCAATAAGAATATTTTCTAGATTACTGGATTCATCCTTGAATTTGAAGTGGATGAAAAATCCTTGTCCCCAGTGATCGCCTGGGCTTTGAACATGCGGACTCAGCCAAATTAAAAAAATAAAAGTTTCATCTCAGAAGGACAGCTTCAGTAAGAGTCTGGGCTTTAAAATCCCTCTCTTGCTAGGTATTATACTTCTCACTCTGTGAAATTCAACTTCACACCAAAGTGAAGCAGCTCCTCCCTGTACCACAGTGCCTCAGCCCATGGGAGCATGTTCAAGTTACATCCAGAGACCATGCGTTGTTGGTGGTGCTGTTAATGGCCCTCAAGTCGATTCCAACTCATGGCAACCCCATATGCTACCGAGTAGAACTGCTCCATAGGGTTTTCTTGGCTGTAATCTTAACAGAAGCAGATCACCATGCCTTTTCTTCTGCTGTACTGCTGGGTGGGTGGAAACTGCCAACCTTTAGGTTAGCGGTCGAGTGCACCCAGGGACCTAAACATCATTTAGAGTCATGATATACGTGCGCAAACATCATTCTTACCTTCTCTGCTTTCTCAGCATATAATCTTGATTTGTACGGCTTTCGAATTCATCAAAAAAGTCTATAATCTCCACAGGCATTTTTCTCACCTGCTTTATTTTTAAAATGTTGTTAAATAAATCCTGACCCTCAAAAGCAATTTCCATTTCTCTGTACCATCCTCAGGGAACTACTGTCCACTGGTACAAATTACAATACAACTGTGCATACTTTTGAAGGGTGAAGCTTTGACTCACCGAATGATTGCTGACCATCAGAACTCTTAAATGCATCTGTATCAGATACGGCACAAAAATCTATTTACTGCCAAAGGCTGCAGGTTGAATGATTTCATTTTGTGAGTGATGTCTTCAAATCCAATCTTGAAGCCTTTCTATGAGACGAAAAAAGGGAAGGGGGATGGGGGAACTAAATTAATAACGGTTATTCTTTTAAGTAAAATTGAAAATTAAGAATTCTAAAATTAAAATCCTTCTTAGCCACATTGTATAAGTTAAGGGGAAAAAAAAAAGAGCTGTGAATCAGTAAATGAGTCAGAAAGGCTCAAAAATGTATCTCATTTCATAATGCCCAGTACCTTTAGAAATCAAATTACTGAACACCTGAGCCATGGAAGATTTCTATATTAAAGCTCATTCTGCAACTAGGGTTTCCCTATAATATCAATTTCAAACGACGACCTGAGGTTCTGGGAAACAGCATTTGTCTCAGCATTTGTCAGAAGAAGTCATTTCATTTTTTATGATTCGTTTCATTAATACCTTCATTAATACCATAGAGTATTAGCTGGATACTTCATTGATCCTTGCTTCATCTAATCTTGGCTTTCACATCATAGACAAAAATTTGGCTTGAAAGATAAGCAGGCATTGTAATATGCTCATCACTGGTAATGGCGATGCCATTAACAAATTATGGCTGGGTAGGCTGTGGTATGGAGGTGAGTTGAAAAGAATTCCAGTTTAAGAAAAAACATTACTGTTAGATGTAGTATCTCCTGTGTATACTCACGTCTCCTCCTACATGTGTAAGAAGATAAACAAAAGTTTACATAAACTGCTCCACAAATTAGGATGAATATATGGTCACACCTTTATTTTTCTAATTAATCAATAGCTTGAGCACCACTTACCATATTAGCAGAAAATCAAAAATTCGTTAACTCAACAAAATATTTATTGGTGTGACTAATCTGTGCCAGTGTTTGTTCTATGAGTGGAACAGAGCAGTAAATAAAGTATGCAGAAATCCCTGACTGCAGTTAGAGGACAGGACAGTGGATCTTTATCTGGAGGCAACTAGGCAACTCTCTTCCTAAATTAGGAGTCCCTAAGTAGTGCAAATAGTTAAGCACTTGACTAGTTGAAAGGTGGGTGGTTCAAATCCACCCAGAGGCACCTTGAAAGTCAGGCCTGGCAATCTGTTCCTTGAAAACCCTATGGAGTAGTTCTACTCTGCACACATGGGGTCACCATGAATCAGAATCGACTGGACAACAACTAACAACAACTCTCCCTAAATTACCCATATTCTAGAATTAAAATGGAAGACAAGTTATTTGCGAGGAAAAGGAAAAATCTGTTATTCGTTATTCAGAGGACAGACAAACAACACAAATCACTTGAGTGAGGGACACAGGCTACCGCCTCAAGGGTGAGACCAAACTGAGTCCACCAAATGATTATTCATTATACAATTTATACCATTTTACCAGGATAAAGACAGCAGGAACATCACTATTGGATACAATTTTGCTTCGTCATAAAGGGGACTTATCAATATGTAGATTATTTTATGAACAAAGAAACCTCTTGGGATTAGTTGACCTTTTAACTAAAGAAACCTATATGCTTAATGGCTGTATTTCTTTTTTACCTCAACCCCACGCTAGTCACAAGCTGTTTTGGCTATGGTGTTTTGCCTCAAAGAACAGATCTTTGACTTAAAAAAAAAAAAAACCTTTTAACCTCAGCCAGTTCAGTAATTCAATAACCAAAACCTGTTCGATCAGTTCTTCTGGTAAATCTGATTGCTGGAGAATTTACAAATTTCCTGATATAATCTTAAATTAATCCCTCTTTTTGATCATTGAATTACAGGAGGTACATCAATGATCATGCAGAAGATAATGCCATAAGCTAAGGTGGCTCTTAGATGGCAACCATAGCAGGTACTTTAAACTCACGGCTCTATTTAACCAGATACCATCTGGTTCTTCACTAGCGTGATGAAAGTACCCCTCAAAGAGCCCAAATGTTTAATACAAGGCAACTGAGCCAGCCACAGTGTTGCAGAAGTGGTCAGAATCCACATACATCATTTGTTGGCAGTTGGATTGGTTCCAGAGTGTTGGCACTCGGCAACACAAAAAAATAGTGCATTTAATTAAGCCAGTTACTATTATCACTAAAATTAAAATATTCAATATGCCTTGTAAAAAGGAACGAGCCCAAGACTCAATTCTCTGAGGCAATCACCCAGTTAAGTCAGGGGTCTGTAGAGAGTGATATGTAACGAGTAGCTTGTTGACAAATTCGATCAATATCTTGTTCCACTTCTCTGTGCTATTTATCCAAGTACAATAGAAAGTATTGGCTATTGCACAAACTTCTTCTTGTTGTGCCAATAAAACATCTAAGACTACTTCAACTAAAGAAACTAAGGATTTTTGTTGAGCCACCATTTCATGAGCTATTTCATCAGCAATTTGAGCCATAAAAAACAAAAACCAAACCCCTTGCTGTCGAGTCAATTCCAACTCATAACAACCCTATAGGACACAGTAGAACTGCCCCAAAGGTTTCTAAGGAGTGGCTATTGGATTCGAACTGCCAACCTTTTGGTTAGCAGCCAAGTTCTTAACCACTACACCACCATGATAATGGATGAACTTTGTAAAGTTTTTTTAATTCATCTATTCCATATGTGGAGCCTTGGTGGCCCAGTGGTGAAGAGCTTGGCTGCTAACCAAGAGGTCAGCAGTCTGAATCCACCAGCTGCTCCTTGGAAACCATACGGAGGAGTTTTATTCAGTCCCATGGGGTCGCTAAGAGTCAGAATCAATTCAACAGCAACAGATTTGGTTTTTTTGATTTATTCCATATGTAGGTATCAAAGCCCTAAAAAATGACCATCCCCACCCTGCATATTCTACTACAGGACTATCTACAGTTTCTCTTTTCACTAGGTTCGTTACTTTTAATTTACTGGTCCAATGTAAGGTATCACTATAGCTATGACTGTCTAGGGGCAATCCTAGAGATCCCAGAGTATATTGTCCCCTCATACACCACCCATTAATACAAGGAATAGCTGGTGTAAGAATTGTCTTTAGGAAAAGAATAATGGATATGAGTATAATTTGAACCCCCATATAAAAAAGTATATCTATATAGGGCACATATCACTTGATTAGAATGAGGGTACAAAATAGAAAAATTAGCATGTGTTAACCAAGTCTCAAGTAAAGAACTATCACATATGGGCAGGCATTCAAAAAGCAGTTCTTGCTGTGAATAATTACATAAACGTTCATGGTAATAAAGGGTGGGAACATGTTGATTAGTGGTTATGCATCTGAGACAGCCTTCATACCAATTAGAATAATAGTGGAGCGTACCCTGGTGCTGAGTCCAAAAATATTCTCCTTCTTTACAGGGTACATCTGGATGTCCCCTCAATAATAATTTATCACAGCTGTAATCAGTAAGTTGGTCGGCAGTTAAATTAAAACAAGGAATTGGTGGTGTATGAATAACAGTCAAAGGCTTCCATAATTTTACCCTTATAGCCCTCTTAAGGGCTGAGCTAGCATTTATAGTGGAAGATGATATTACGTGATAATTCAAAACTGGGGAAGCTAAGGGATGAGAATTTTCTTTAACCAACCTAAGATTTTGGTGACAAATCCAGCAACTTGTAAGCTTACTAGCACTGGCTACAGATTGAGATAACCAAACAAAGGCATTTTCCTTCCAAGAATTGCTAACATCTATGATTAGTAACAAAAATGCAACAGCTGTGCTCTTTCGTGTATCAACTCAAAAACCTGATCAGTCTCACCACAACTTCAGATTAATGGTAAATTAGTATCTTTGACTACTGGAGATGAAAAGAGGGAAGAAAAGTCTGTGTTCATGTTAGTAATCAAACTGGTGTATTACCAGAAGTTGAGCTGGATAATTGGGATCTTCTAAAAATTAAACACTTATGCTCATCAAAAGACTTCACCAAAAGACTAAAAAGAGAACCTATAGACTGGGAAAAAAAATTTTGGCTATGACATAGCCAACAAAGGTTTAATCTCTAAAATCTATGGGAAAATCCAACACCTTTACAACAAAAAGACAAACAATCCAATTAAAAAATGGGCAAAGAATATGAACAGACACTTCACCAAAGAAGACATTCAGGTGACTCACAGACACAAGAGGAAATGCTTGTGATCATTAGCCATGAGAAAAATGCAAATCAAAACTACAATGAGATACAATCTCACCCTTACATTACTGGCAGAAATCAAAAAAAAGAGAAAATAACAAATGCTGGAGAGGCTGCAGGGAGATTGGAACTCTTACACACTTCTGCTGGGAATGCAAATTGGTACAACCATTTTGGAAAATGATATGGCACTTCCTTAAAAAGCTAGAAATAGAAATATCATATGATCCAGCAACCCACTCCTAGGAATGTGTCCTAGAGAAATAAGAGACATCATACGAATAGACATAAGCATACCCATGTTCATTGCAGCATTATTCACAATAGCAAAAAGATGGAAACAACCTAAGTGCCCATCAACAGATGAATAGATAAACAAACTTTGGTGCAAACACACAATGGAATACTACACAACGATAAAGAACAATGATGAATGTGCAAAACATCTCACAACATGGATAAATCTGGAAGGCATTGTGCTGAGTGAAGTAAGTCAATCACAAAAGGGCAAATACTGTATGAGACCACTATTATAAAAACTCATGAAAAGATTTATACACAGAAAGAAACAATATTTAATGGTTACAAGGGAAGGAAGGGGTGAGAAGGGAAAAACACTAACTAGACATAGACACGTGGTAACTTTGGTGAAGGGTAAGACAGTATACAATTATACAATACTGGGGAAGCCAGCACAACTTGTCCAAGGCAAGGTCCTGGAAGCTCCATGGACACATTCAGACCCCTGAGAGACTGAATTACTGGGCTGAGGGTGGGGGACCATGGTCTGGGGGGACATCTAACTCAACTGGAATAACATAGTCAATAAAGAAAATGGTCTACATCCTACTTAGGTGAGTAGCATCTGGGGTCTTAAAAGTTTGTGAGTGGCCATTTAAGATACTCCATTGGTCCCATCCCATCTGGAGCAAGGCAGAATGAAGAAAACCAAAGACACAAGGGAAAAATTAGTCCAAAGGACTAATGGACCACAAGTACTACAGCCTCCACCGGGCTGAGTCTAGCACAACTAGATGGTGCCTGCCTACCCCCACTGACTGCTATGACAGGGATCACAATAGAGGGTCCTGGACAGAGCTGGAGGTAAAACGTAGAACAAAATTCAAACTCACAAAAAAAGACTGGACTTACTGGTCTGACAGAGATTGAAGAAACCCCAAGAGTATGGCCCCCAGACACCCTTTTAACTCAGTACTGAAGTCACTCCTGAGGTTTACCCTTCAGACAAAGATAAGACAAGCCCATAAAAGAAACAATAATACGTAACTCAACCATATATATGAGACTAAATGGGCACACTAGCCCAGGGGCAAGGACAAGACTGCAGGAGGGGACAGGAAAGTTGGGTAAAAGGAAACAGGGAACCCAAGGTCAAGAAGGGGAGAGTGTTGACACGTCACGAGGTTGGCAACCAATGTCTTAAAATAATATGTGTATTAATTGCTTAATGAGAAACTAATTTTCTCTGTAAACCTTCATCTAAAGCACAAATATATATATATATATACACATATATGTATACATACATTTTCAAAAAAAACTAGTGTTTTAAGGCAAGAGGAATAAAAATATCTTAAATGAAAAATATTATGTGGACTAAAAGATACTGAGGTATAGTCTCTATCTCTTTCACACAGAGCCTTAAGTTAGAGACATGGGGCCTTACCCAGAGGAGAGGACTTTGGAAAAAGAGTCAGCTCTGATGACATGGCCATCAACATCCCTGGAAAGAAATGTTGGTGCCCAGGACTTAAAATGGAGGAAAAAATACTGTTGGTTTGAGAACTCTGCTAATCACTGCACAGACACTACATATAGAGAGGAGAGGGCGTGGATTGGGATGAGACTAACACAATTGTCTCTTCCATGCCCTTTATCTGAACCCTTTAAAAGGGAATATGAAACAGAGATTCACATTCTCTTATGAGCATCTGCCTGTCTTCATGACTTCTGCCAAATACATACACACACACACACAACAGGAATTTCTCATTTGCTCAAGATGTTATTGTTACGAATTTAGGGAAACCTCAAACAGTCCCTTCTTGCCCCAAGAATAGGAACCCAGGATTAACAGCTAGAGAGAAGGATACAGAAAAACTAGTTTGGACAAGATCAAAATGAAGAAGGGCAGCAGTATTCAGGATAATTTACAGAGATAGTGCTGATCCTCAGGACCAACTAGAAAGGTAAAAAAGATAAAGATGAAGATGGGAAATCTAGTCAGTGTGGAACACTGACTTCAATATCTTCTTCTGAAGTAGATGGAAATGAGAAAGGGGCTGTGGTTGTGCTGAGGATGGAGGGTAGGTAGGCAGACGTGATACTCAGGCAAACTTACAGAGAAACCAAGAGTTCTTGTTCCTTTTAACTAAATTTAAAGGGAGGACAGAATCCAAGTATATATTCTCCGCAATACTGAGAGCAAATAAAGATGGTGAATGCATGGTGTTGGATTTTGAGGAATCAGGCATTAGGAGTTTGCACCAGTACAGTGTCTACTAGGAAACAGCAATCATGAAAGGTGAGAAAAAATCTGCAAACCCATGTTCTGCAGACAAGATCCAGGAGGTAAAAGCCAAGGATGGCAGACGTGGGGAAGGCTGCCTGGAATGCCTTTCTCCTATCTCCCTGGTGGACATCATTCATGGAACACAGCCCTTTCTCCTTCAGCTTGAACACAGCTTCCTAATCCTACTCTAGACATCATTTCCACAGCCACTACCCAGAGACGAACGGAGACACCCAAGATGAAACTCATTCGACATCCCCGGCATGATGTTTACGAGGCTATGGCTAGAATTTGGAGTTCAAGAAGACCATCAGCCCTGAAATGCATGGGACAGAGAGCCAGCTACTACCCTGAAGGTAAGTAATTTCTGGAAAGAGCAGTAACACCAAAAATGAAAAGTACAAATTCCTTAATAAAACCAACAGACTAAAAACTGAAGTGGAAGCAAACTAATATAAAGAGCCTGGGTGGTGCAAGTGGTTTGTACTCACCTGCTAAACCCGAGGGTTGGTGGTTCGAACCCAACCAGTGGCTCTGTGGAAGAAAGGCCTGGCAAATTGCTTCCATAAAGATTACAGCCTGGAAAACCTCATGGAGCAGTTCTACTTTGTAACACAGGGAGTCCTCAGGAGTCACGGGCTGACCTGACAGCAGCTAACATCAATGACAGCAAATTAATAATAATTTATTTAAATTCAATTTCAGAGGGGATTCGTTCTGACTTAGTGACCAAGCTAAAATCAACTATAGTACAATAGTTGACAATTTATCTTGTTCACATCATCACTTACCTTGCTGAACTGGAGAAAATAGTAAGGATCATCTTCTATTATGAGGAAGTCGTATTTTCTTGCCAGCTAAGAAAGTTAAAGTAATATATTTATTTCTTAAGAACCATCTAAAATTAGAGTCATTTGGAATTATAACTTTTTTGATGTAGTCATTCATTCACTCAACAAGTATCTACTAAAATTGATAAAGTAGAGCGTCCATGACAAAGAGGGAATCCCTCAATGAGACGGGTTGACACAACAGCCACAGCAATGAATTTAAATATACCAGTGATCCCGAAGGGGGTACAGGAACGGGACAGTGTGTCATTCTGTTAGACGGGAGGTCGCCATGAGTCGGAGCTGACCTGACAGCGGCTACCACCACCACTGTGCAGACAAGTGAGGGTAAAGAGATGAGTAAGACGCTAAAGACGCTTGTTCTCATGGAATTTATGTGCGGTGTCTCCTGTAATAGGAGACAGGATGGACATGAGCCGATGGGTAACAAAGAGAAGAAAAGTAGAAGGCGGGGTTTTAGGTCCTAAGCAGATCATTAAAATGGCGTGACGTGTGAGAGAGAGAGACAGGGCAGCCATCTCAGGCTGCATCGTTAGGAAGCCCCTCCTGATGAGGTAAGGTTGGAGTTCAGAGCATCCGAAGGAACCAGTTGAGCAAATATCAGGGAAGAAGGTTCTAGACTGAAGGAAGAGTGGGAGCAAAGACTCTAGGGTGAGAGAAACAAATCTTGGCATGTTTAAGGGCTAGAAAGGTCAGCGTGGCTGGAGCGAGTAGGCATGGCTGGAACAAAGATAACAGGAGGCTAGGTCAGAGGACAGAAGGCCACATCACTGAGCTTTGCACAGCAGATGAAGCAATGTGGATCTCATTCTAACTGCAGGGGAAGCTACTGGAGGACAGTGAACAGGGGATGAGGACACTGGCTTTACATTTTCCTTCCAGCAGGGAAGTTTCAGGTGTGGGGTGAAGAGTGAACTGTGAGATCAAGAGTGGAGTGCAGGGGAGGGGCATCAGGAGGCCCCTGCTGTGAGCAGTGAGAGAAGGCTGTGGCTCAGAGTCCGTAATGGATAGACTTGGTGACAAAGTCCATAGGAGGAGCTGAATGGGGCGGTGGGAGAGGAGAGAAGGAAAGAGGAATAACCCAAAGGTCGGCAGTTCAACTCCACCAGCTGCTCCTTGGAAACCCTATGGGGCGGTTCTACGCTGTTCTCTAGGGTTGCTATGAGTTGGAATCGACTCTGTGGCAACAGGTTTGCTTTTCTGGTTGTTTATTCACAGTGCGCTGTTTATAGAGATGAAGATTGTGGAGATGGAGAATGGGTGGGGTTGGGGAAAATCACGAGTTTTACTTTGGCCACATTAAGTCTGAAGTGCTACTGGACATCTACTGGGGATATCAAGTAGGAAGCTGGACACGGAAGTCTGGAATTCAGGGGCGAGGTGAGGGCTAGGCAATGTGGAACCATCACTCTGGAGATTGGAAGGTTTACCCATGGAAGTAGATGAGGCCGTTAGGGGTGGGGCGGGGGGGGTATAAAGAGAAAACTCAGGACAGAGCCCTGGAGAGCGTGCAAAATAAGAATATGACAATATTGTGAATATATATACATATACACACATATACATGAAATCTTTCTTATGATTCCACTTTATGTGATTAGATTCCATATAGCTTAACATGTGTTTGGTAGTCATTTTAAAAAGAGGTTTGTAGTGAAGGGCTAGGGAGCAGAGTCAGGTACATAAAAGAGACTTCACAAAAGGCACACATCTTATTTTTAAAAGATTTCTGCACTGCTCAGTATGTGTTTGGTACTTGTTTTCTTAATAGTGAAACGTTGGGCATCATAGATGGGGACCTGAAAGAGATTTTATAAAAGCAAAATTCGTCCTATCTTAAAGATTTTCTTTGTAACCTAAGGCATCAAAGACAAGGGAGAAGAGACAAGTTAAAAACACCCGCAAAATAATGAAAATCAAACCTGAGGTCATATTTAAACAACCTCATAAAATTGAACACCAGGACAACAATATTTCTTTTATATAAAAACATCAATTAAGGGAAAAGGAAAAATCTCATCAACAGTAAACAAAGAATATAGTAACCTATTGTGTCTAAATGTATTAGGATCTGTGGCATAGATGATTTCTTTTTATTAAAAATTATCTTCCATGAAAACAGAAGGTTAAGCAGATGGGAACTTGCACGGTATTCTTCTAAAATGTCACAACGCAACAGGAACACAGTCACATGACACGTTCTCATAAAATACCTTGTAGATTTCCTCTTTGCGCTCAGTTGTGAGGTTCCAGTAGGGTTGTTGCCATTTGGGACAGTGTAAAGAAATTTGGGGTTGTTTATCTTGGGGTTCTGTGAATCTTCCGGTGTCCACTTAGAAAGTATTTCTTTGAGGGCATCTGGAAGAATCCCAAATTCATCACTGGAAACGTTAATAATGTTACAGCCCATTGGCTGCAGCTGTTGAACACAAAGAAAAAGAAAACCCAAGATTCAGATATGATTATGAAATCTAAGTGCCACTGATTTCTCTGTTACTGAGAACGTTCTCATTTATTCCCTTAAACATACATGAACCTTCACTCAGCTCTAAGCTCTGGAGGGCAGAGGTTGTATGTTCTAATCCTTCTGTTCTCCTGGGGAAGATTCTGTTATTGGTCAAAAACACCCCCTGTTCCTTCCTAGAGGAAGAACCATACTTCTCCGCCTCACTGTGTCAGACTTGGCCACGTGTCCTGCCCTGGCCAATAAATCGTGAGCAGAAGTGACGTGTGTCCCTTCCAAGCAGAAACTTTACGACCCAGCTTGCGGCTGTCTTTGTCTCTTCTCCCTCTGCTCTAAGACCAGCAGTGTTCCAGACAGAGGGTGGTTCCACCAACTCTGGGCTTGGAATGAAGATGACATGGAACAGAGATGAGCTGACTTGAGGCGGACATGGAGAGTGAGTCTGAGTGAGAAATAAACCTTTGTAGCTGTGACCACCGAGATATTGGGGTCATTTTCCACATAGCATAACCTAGCCTCTTTTGACTGGATTAGCTTCTTAATTATAATTAGAACTCGCTCACAAAACAAAAAGAATCCGTTGCCATTAAGTCGACTGAGACTCTTGGTGAGCCCATGTGTGTCAGAGTAGAACTGTGCTCCATAGGGTTTTCAAAGGCTAATTTTTTACAAGTAGATCTCCAGGCCTATCTTCCAAGGTGCCTCTGGGTACACTCAAATGGCCTTTCCATTAGCAGATGAGCATGTTAATTTTTTGCACCACCCAAAGACCTCTACTTTGTGTCCATCTTTATCCTAAAGTATGGTATAACCCAACTGAATCTAATCCTCAGCAGTGTGTCTGAGCAGTGCACTGCAGAGCCTGACAGCCAGCTTCCTCACTCAGGATATTACAGTCCCATAAATATAACACTGGATGGATAGTCCTAATTATGCCATACTAGTTTATAGTTATATTAAGTTGACATATAATATAGTTATACAAGAAATCAAATGACGTATTGCATTGGATGAAACTGCTGGAAAAAAAAAACTTCTTGAAAGTGTTAAAAAACAAACATGTCACTTTGAGGACTAAGCCATGGTGTTTTCAATTGCTTCATGTGTGTGCAAAAGCTAGACAATGAATAACGAAGACTGAAGAAGAAGTAATGACTTCGAATTACGATGTTGGTGACAAATACTGAATAAACCATGGACTGCCAGAAGAAGGAACAAATCTGTCTTGGAAGAAGTACAGCCAGTGTGCTCCTCAGAAGTGAGGATGGCAAGACTTCGTCTCAAGTACATTGGACATGTTATCAGGAGGAACCAGTCGCCGAAGAAGGACATCATGCTTGGTAAAGTAGAAGCTCAGAAAAAAAGAGGAAGGCCCTCAAAGGGATGGACTGCCACAGTGGCTGCAATAATGGGCTCAAACACAGCAACAATTGTGAGGATGGCGCAGGACCGAGCAGCGTTTCGTTCTGTTGTACACAGGGTCACTATGAGTTGGAACCAACTCGAAGGCACCTAACAACAACAACAGTACTTGTGCTGATGGTAATAAAAGACGATAATAAAAAACTAAGATTTTGTAAATTAAGTCACATTTCAAGTAAAATATTAAGAAAATTGGACATGATTTTGCACAAGGTAGTTTTAGCATCTACACATTTGGATTTCCAGTGCTGGGGGAATTAGCGCATCCCATGTGACTCCAATGGGAGAGGCCATCTGGAGCTTGCACCTGGTTTCCTCCAGCCTCTGTGCCTTTCCCTTTACTGATCTTACTGTGTCCTTCCTGTAATGAACTGTAATTGTGAGTATAACCACCACCACGACAAAATGTACTCATACAGCACAAGGGTTCATTTAACGTATATACGTACATAATTTAGGGTTCTCCTGTTTACTGATGGAAGACGCCATTTTATTTTTGGTGGACGGAGATAATTCTAAATGTGCAATCATTTCTTCTCATTTATTTTAAGAAAGAGAGGTACCTTTTGTAAAAATGGGTACTCACAGCTTGAAGTGTTCCTGAATAAACCGGTTCATTTACGATGACATTATCTCCAGGATTAATGAGCATTTCAAACACCTAACAAAAGAAGCCTAAGTTAGCTCAGACAGTATTGTTTCCCTCCTCAGAGATCCCTTTTTCAGTTTGAGCTCACTAGGATTCTAGGGCAGGGGTTCGCAAACTTCTTGTATAAACAGATAGTGAATATTGCCAGCACTGTGGGCCACATTTTTATTGCTCCTACTCAACTGTGCTGCTACAGTGGGACAGTAGCCACAGACAACATGGAGATGAACGGGCATGGCTGGTTCCAATAACACTTTATTAACAAAATCAGAAGGGCTGGGTTTGACTCTGGAGCCATAGTTTGCTGACCCCTACTCTAGGGTAATGTGACAATCAACATAGCTGGTTTGGCTTCTAAGACTCATGTATTCCTTTCATTCCTTCTTTGAACATTTACTAAATGTCTACTATAAGCCAGGTGGGAGTCCCTGGGTGGTGCAAAGGATCAACATGCTTGCTGCCGACAGAAATGTTGGCCATTGGAATCTACTCAGAGGTGCCTCAGAAGAAAGGCCTGGAGGTCTACTTCTGAAAAACCATGCACTGAAAACCCTATGGAGTACAGTTCTACTCTGACACCCATGGGTCACCATGAGTTGGAGTCTCCTCAATGGTAACTTTTTTTCTTTTTTTAATAAGCTAGGCCTGTGTATGGTACCGGAGAGAAAATGGTGAGCAGAATTGACATGGTTTTTACCCTCACAGAACTAACAGTCCACCGAGAGAGGCAGGCACTAAACAAATAATCACCCAAATCAATGTTTAACTAAAAACAGAGGCGGGTGCTACAAAGTATAGCCGCACAGTGCTTTAGGAACTCAGTGTAGGAGGACCTTCCCTAGGCTGGGCCTTCAGGGAAGGCTTCCCTGAGGAGGAGATGGGTCAGTGTAAGGAGTGACAATGGCTACATCTTGAGGAACAAAAGCATCCTGTGGCTTCAGGTAGATCATGAAGCAGAGAGTGGACTGAGACCAGCCAGAAGTGGGCAGAGACCATACCAGGCAGGGACTTGGTCAAGGGAGGCCAGAATGAAGAGGGGGAGTCACATGACTAGATACGCATTCTGAAGAGATCACTCCGGCTGAAGTATGAAAGAATAAAAGAGAGAGGATACATGTGGAGAGATTTTTGGGGAAGTTATTGCCCAGTCCTGCTGACAGTTAAGGGTAGTTCGAACTAAGGTGATGATGTTGCAATTGAAAGGAGTGAGGAAGAGGGTGTAACGGATGACTCGAGATTTCTGGCTATAGAACTAGACAGGTGAGGTGCCACTCACTGGAAATCAGCCAAAAAAAGTCCGTATCTGAGGGAGAAGATGATGAGTGTGGTTTAGGGTATGTTCAGTTTGAGGTGAACTAGGATGGTGTCTGGTGGACAGATGGCAACATGGATTTGGACATCCTGTGATGGTGTCTGGTGGACAGATGGACAAATGGATTTGGATATCCTGGGATGGTGTATGGTGGACAGATGGACAAAATGGATTTGGATATCCTGGGATGGTGTCTAGTGGACAGATGGACAAATGGACTTGGGCATCCTGGGATGGTGTCTGGTGGACAGATGGAAATGGAGTTGGAAGTTAGAGGACCTTGGATGTTACTACCACATGGCTGATCACATGGGTATGAAGGAGGCCTCGGGAAAGTGCAGACTGAGGAGGGAAGAGGGTACAGGACAGAGCCTGGAGGGGCTCCAGTAACTAACAGCTGGATGGAGGAGCTGACAGTGCAGAGAAAGCAGGGCAAGCAGCTGAGGGAAGCCACACAGTGGGTGCCGGGGGGCCAGAGGACGAGAGTGCGTCAGCAAGGATGGGGAGCTCACCAGTGTACAAGGCGAGCCAGGGGATAAGAAGACAAGCGTGTGACACATCTCAGGACATTTTGCAGACAATTGATGCCTACTGACATCATTGATCCAGACAACAGATTTTTCCAGCCTAAATACAAGGGGTCTGCTATGACTAAGTCACATAATCACAGAACGACCCCTTCTTACCTTGTGATGTTCACAATCCCCAGTTCAAGCCTCCCCTTCCTATCATTTTAACAACTCACATCTCACAACAAACAGTTCTCAATGACTTTTGTTCCCTGGTCTGGCCTGGGGTGTTCATTTCACCTTTTCTTGATGAGCTTTTGGCATCCTAGGACAAACTGTGTCATTTTCTGAAAAGTTTCTAATTGATTCAGGCTTTACAGGTCATCCTGGGATCAAAGAAATCACTTGGGTGGCATGTGCCAATATCAATGCAGCAAATGAAAACCTAGTTACAGACATTTTCCATGTCAGTTAGGAGATGTGTGAATGTCAAATATTCTAAACGAAAAGGGAGGGCTGTTTATCATCTGGCGCTACTGATTAATAGATGTAGACAGAAACACAGGAGCCTAAAATGACACCCGTCCTGGAGAACAAAGTCGAAGAAAAATCAGACACAGATTCCGACCACGGCCTCTGTAGTAAGCATGCCTACTGTGAGTCAGAATTCCGCTCAACGCAGGGGATGCCCTGGGTAATGAATAAGCAAATGATTGATAGATTTGGCCATCCATGCAATGTCCCTTCTTTGATGTGACTGAAGTTGTGACAGAAAAAGAAGAAAGGATAGTTAAGGGCCCTGGTGGTACAGTGGTTAAGAGCACAACTGCTAACCAGAAGGTCGGCAGTTCAAATCCACCAGCTACTCCTTGGAAATCCTATGGGGCAGTTCTATTCTATCCTATAGGGTCGCTATTAGTTAGAATCGACTCCATGGCAGTGGGTCAGCCTGACTACTATACATTAACTTATTAAGTTTCATTCCTTATCCTTAACTGGTTCTCTTTTACTACCTCTAAACTTTCTTTTAACTCATTTCTTCTTTATTGTGTCTGTTTTTATAAAGTTCCATTTTACTGTTTCTGTATTATTACATAATCCTTTTATTTTTTTATTTAAGTTTTTTAGCTTACCTTTATACGTAAAGCAGAAAGCTCAGGCCTGTAGTTTCAGATCTGATAATAACCCCTGTTCTTAGTAAGGCCGTTCAGACTTCTTTGCCTGTGACGGCCTTCTCAATCTTCTGGATTAGTTCTATGATAGCCTTCCCAACTTTCTGTATTAATTCTATGACGGCCTTCCCAGCCTTCTGTATTAATTCTTTGAGGGCCTTCCCAATCTTCTCTATTAGTTCTATGCTGGCTTCCCAACCTTCTGTATTAATTCTATGACGGCCTTCCCAACTTTCTGTATTAATTCTACGATGGCCTTCCCAGTCTTCTGTATTAATTCTGTGACGGCCTTTCCAACCTTCTGTATTAATTCTTTGACGGCCTTCCCAAGCTTCTGTATTAACTCTATGACAGCCTTCCCAACCTTCTATGTTAATTCTATGACAGCCTTTTCAACCTTCTGTATTAGTTCTGTGATGGCCTCCCCAAACTTCTACATTAATTCTATGTTTCCTCCCCAAACAGGAGGCCCCACAGAAAGGTGAATTATTTTATAGACATAAAGGCTAGAGTTCGGAAAGAATAAGATACAGATACCACTTTCAGAATCGACATAGATAATTTGTAGAAATGGTATAGGGTAAGATATCACGGTCAGCAAGGGACACATAAATTCCCTTTCCTTCAAAGATTTAGGACTTAACCCCGTCTGGCAGAAAGGGAGATACACAGATGGCAAAAGTCAAGTTAATTCCTCTTGCTGTGAGGGGTTTCTGTTGTGACCCATCAGATTTGCACTGACTGGTTTTCAGAAGTAGATTGCCAGTCCTCTCTTCCTACTCTGTCTTAGTCTGGAGGTTCTGCTGAAACCTGTCCACCATGAGTGGCCCTGCTGGTATTTGAAATGCCAGGGTATTCCACCAATCATGAAGAGGGCACAGGACCAGAAAACACTGTGTTCTGTTTATGCGCAAGGTTGTTCCGAGTCAGGGCTGACCTGATGGTGACTGACAGCAACATGAAGGGTTATCTCTGAGCTTGTTCACTAATTCCCGTATTCACTGGTCAGAGATAACAAGAGTCTCCACAGTACATGTTTGTGATGCGGATTAAATGCAGATATTTCAGGTGCCGAGCAAAACGCCTGCCACAAAGCAAGTGTGCAGCAAATGGCAGCTAGTATTATCTCCTGTCAGAAAGAAGGGCTAAACTTTAACTACGACAAAACAAAATCACTGTTGGTGGCAGACAGTCTTTAACATTTAAACTGCCAATACAAAATTCCTCCAAACAGCAGGAGAATTTGCTGAGTTCCTTAATACTCCGCAGTCAGTCCAGCCTGGCAGGCACATCAGGGGGCAGTGGCTGAAAGCTGACTGCTGGGAGGATGCCTGGATGGAGTTTTTCGAATGTCTTCCAATAGATGGTGTTGTGGGTTGACTGTGCCCCCAAATAAGATATGCCTCGGTCCTTACCCCCGATACCTGTGAGCGTGACCTTGTTTGGGAACAGCGACTGCAGATGTAATCAGTTAACAATCGCTCATACTGGAGTAGACTTAGTCCCCTGTGACTACTGTCCTTATAGATACAAAAAGGAAGTCCGCCATGTGAAAACAGAGGCAGAAATTGGAGTTATGCTGCCACAAACCAAGGAATGCCAGGGACCACCAGAACCTACAAGAGACAAGCAGGAATCGTCCCCCAGTCTTCAGAGGGGGCACGGCCCTGCCAACACCCTCAGGTCACACTTCCAGCCTCCAGGACTGTAACAAAGTGTGTTCTGTTGTTTTAAGCTACCAGGTTGGTGGTGCTGTGTCACAGCAGGCCGGGGAAGACAGCACAGACGG
>NW_004444156.1:1171165-1172828 GCF_000243295.1 Trichechus manatus latirostris
TATGGAGCAGTTCTACTCTGTAACACATGGGGTCACCATGAGTCAGAATTGATCTGAGGACCATGACTTTTTGGGTTTTCACCAAGATTTTGGTAGGAGATGGGTATTCCCTCAGTAGGAAACGTGTTTTAACGACTCATAGTTCCAAGTCACTGACCGTATGACGTATGTTAAGAAAGATCAGGCCAGTGAATGAAATTACAGGTAGATAAAAAAAAAGTCCTGGTGGTGCAATGGTTAAGCACTTGGTTGCAAACCTAAAGGTTGATGGTTCAAACCTACCTAGTGGCTCCACAGGAGAAAGGCCTGGTGATATGCTCGTGTAAAGATTACAGCATAGAAAACCCTACAGGGCACTTCTACTCTGTCGTATAGGGTCCCTGTGAGACGGAACTGACTCAATGGCACACAGTGACAACAATTTTTGAAAGTCCTTGTGTTCACAATGAGGAAAACTGGAGGGAAACACTGACAGATTAACGTAAATTATTTCTACCTGGCTCCCAAGTACAGTCAACACACACACACACGCACACACTCCTTCCATCACACGTCTTGTCTTCAAGTTCCCTGTTCATAATCTAGGTGGAGACAAGAAAGACTACTGGTAATCCAAAGAATATGACCCTCTTGTGGGTAAGTGAGAGACGCCTATATTCATGATCATATTTGATCATACCTGTAGGGTACTTTTTCCTTTCAGTCTTACCTTAGAAAGACCTTCTTGGCTGCCAGAGGTGACACATATTTCCATTTGTCCTTGACTGGGTAGATAATGGATAGTGGGAGGATTGTGCAATTGTACCTGTAACTGTCTTAGCCAGATCAACAGTTCTGGAATTCTAAAACATAAAGTGTATCTTTTAATTTAAAATCATAGTAGTAGTAGACAGGAAATAAATGGTTGCTTAATACCAGGCTCTGTATACATTCAATGTAACCTTCAAACACTTTTTGCCAGTAATAATACCCCTGTTTAGAAGATGAGGGAACAGAATCAGAGAGATTAAGAAATTCACTGAAGCCTTCTGGGCAACATGGCGCTATAGTCAGAAGCACCACGCCGTCCCTCCGCAGCAAAGATCAGAAAAACTAAGTCAAACAGAGTCACACGTCAATCCTGAAACCCTAAGCATCAAATGAAGAGATAAAGAACTCAGCCAAGCCCTGAATGGAATAAGAAACTGACCGAGAACAGAGTGCGAGGAGAGATACATACAGAAGTCCCCTATCAGCTACTGCAGCACGGATCCGCCATCTTGGACTCCTATCGGAGATGAGCGAACAGGCGGTACGAGAAAGCAGCTTCATGGAGCTTCCAGAAGGAGACCGAACAACCTGTAACCCACGATATACGCTTTCCCACCCCCCACCCTTCTTCACCCCCACTTACCCTCCTGTGCTTCCTGCAGCCACAGTCTATTGGCCAGGAAGCACAGCTTCCCCCCAGTGCCTCTTGGATTCCACCCGCCTGCACTGGCCAGCTCCCTGAGTGCCATTTGTTGGCTGTTGGTGTTGCTTTTTTCCGCTTCTTTAGATTTCCTCCTTACCTCTCCCCACCTCCCACTCTTTTCTCCCAAATACCTGGCTCCGTGCGCCATATTTGCTTCTGCCTGAAAGGCTGCGAAATACTGCTCGACTCTGAAACTGCTTCCTGGTCCAT
>NW_004444156.1:1177239-1179459 GCF_000243295.1 Trichechus manatus latirostris
AAAATGGTGTAACTTTGGCTATGTATATTTTCTCCAAAAAAAAAAATGTCCTCAAGGTCGACAAGGGAGAGTGTTGACATGTCGTAGGGTTGTTAGCCAATGTCATAAAACCATATGTGTACTGACTGTTTAATGAGAAACCATATGTTCTGTAAACCTTCATCTAAAGTACAATAAAAAAAATTAAAAAAAAAAAAAGAAATTTACTGAAGTCATTCAGCCAGTGACCGAATGAGCTGGGATTTGAATCTAGAGCTTTCTTATTCCAAAGCCTGCACTGTTTCTTTTCCACTACACCATTCATTAATGGTATAATCAATTCTTTGCTCTCCACCGAAGATTTTCATAGCCTAGCTAAGAAGTTCAGGCTCAAAATGTTCTTTGTATCACTCAGAGAAAAGCCTTATGCATATTTTACATAAAACTAGTATATATACAGATAGTCTTTCACTATATTTTTCCACTGCAGAACAAAGGCTTTAATAAAGTATAATTTACAGACACCCCATAAAATATCCTTTCTCACTAGAAGAATGACATTTTAACCTATGAGCACAAGGTATTCACATAGCTGTTCATTTAGAAAGGGTAAATAATTACTGGAAAATTGTCTCTGGACTTAAAATTACTGCCGCCACTTCCTGTGTCATCCTTCTCCTCCCTTCTCCCGACCTGTCTCCTCACCAACCGTCTTCTCATTTTTTAAGACGAGCTCAAACAGCACTGCCTTCTAGAAAAGCAGCCACTGAGGTGTGTGTCAAACAGCATCAAATGTCCCTGTTGCTCTTTTATTTTGGGGGAGCTCTTTCCAAACCTCTCTAAATGCTAAACACTCATTAAAAGACTCAAGTCACTCTATCAGTGGGCCTTAGTACACTGCTCAAGAAAATGATCCAACAAAAGTATAACATCTCTTGATAACTACCCAGCACTTTGAGAATACTGAAGCACTCTCTTCATCATCTCTTCTCCAAATTGGATGGTCTTTCCATTTTTTATGGTGATACTGGCCGTCTTAAAAGGGAAAGTGTTCGGATTTGGAAATCCAGGAGCCAAGGAGATGAGCGACTTTGGTGCCCTGTTCACTATTTCAGCTACAATAAACATGGAAGAGAAGAAGAAACACCTTCATTGAAGACAGTCATCAACAGAAAAAGCTCACTGTGCATTATGGTCACTGGACATATTAAGTGTAACAATGTATAATGATAGAATGCTGGTCTAAAACAAACATTTAGAATAACTTTTTCTGGGTCGTCTTTACTGGTAGAGGTACTAAGGCATAGTGATGATAAACAGAAAGGCTGAGAAATTGGGAAGACACGCACAGGGTCATAATAACGGGAGGACTTCCTCCATGTGACCCCCATCCCATTGCCTGTCCAGCTTCATCCCTCACCCCTTTACCTCCCCATGCACCATGCCCTCCCTACTAGGCATCCTTATGGGCACCAGGCCCAACCTCGACTCATCTTCCCAGTAAGAGCCTTTCTCAACGGCCCACCCCCTCCCCTCTCAAGCCACGTCCCACAACAGCCTGTGCACCTCTCTCCATCATGGCTCCCTCTGCGCTTCCAGCAGAAAACCACCCGACTCATCTCCCGCTGCAGCTGGAGTTCTCTGACAACGAGGCTGTGCCTGACTCACTTCTGCACTCAGACCCGGTGAACCATCTGCTCTCACATGAATGAATGCAACCAAGAGGGGCTGCAGGCACCATCCATGCAGAGGGCACCCTGAGCTCTCAGGTGAATGAATGCACCCGGGAGGGGGATGCAGGCATCATCCACGGAGAGGGAACCCTGACCTCTCAGGTGAATGAATGCAACAAGGAGGTGGCTGCAGGCACCATCCATGCAGAGGGCACCCTGAGCTCCTATGTGAATGAATGCAACTAGGAGGGGGCTGCAGGCACCATCCATGGAGAAGACACCTTGTACTCTCGTTGAATGAATGCAACCAGGAGGTGGCACGCTGATATCCCACGTGAATGAATACAACCAGGAGGGGCTGCAGGCGCCATCCATGCAGAGGGCACCCTGAGCTCTCAGGTGAATGAATGTACCCATGAGAGGGCTGCAGGCACCACCCTTGGAGAGGGCTCCCGGAGCTCCTTGGGGGCCCGCAGGTCAGCCCGCACGGAGGAGGGGCGCAGTCCCAGCTACTCAGGACCCGGATGGCGGAAGGCTCGCGGGCTGCGCTCATGGCGGTGAGGTACCG
>NW_004444156.1:1179798-1204390 GCF_000243295.1 Trichechus manatus latirostris
TGGGCCATTGCAGCAGGCCCCTTAATCTGCGCTGAGCCCGGCGCGGCGTGCTGCGCTCCTACGCCCCCTCTGGTCACGAGGGCGACTGCTCAGTCCCTGCTGGGCTAAGTACTGTCCTTTCACCCATGAAACTGTAGGCCCTACCCTGGAGGGCACCAAGGTGACCCAGATGAATTCAAACCTGACTTTCTCCACGAAATGAGCAGTTTCGGGTGAGCGTAGAGTGCTGACACACATTTTTGAAGAATCACTGTGAGAGTCTCCTCAAATGTTGACAGCTACCCTCACCTGGATTCTTCTGAGCTTTCATTATGGAAGACTTAGGTTGAAAGTGTATACCCAAGGAGATGCATCTCCTTGGTTCTAGCACCTTGCCCTCCTTTCTCACAGA
Organism: Trichechus manatus latirostris; assembly: GCF_000243295.1. NCBI lineage: Eukaryota > Metazoa > Chordata > Mammalia > Sirenia > Trichechidae > Trichechus > Trichechus manatus. Next base: position 1,180,190 of record NW_004444156.1, read on the forward strand.
ATGACCCTCCTCCTCACCTCCACTTTTTCTGGGGTCTTGTTCTCTTTCCCGAGTCGGTGACATGGAATGCACGGGGTCTCCCCACCTGAGCAGGTGATGAGAGATTTTGAGACGATCCCTTTTTTCCTCTTACATGGGTATAAAGGACCCTCTTATTTAAAACAAATTCAGAGCTGGATTCACTCACTCAGTAAACATTTACTGAGTCCTCCCTGGATGAGTATTGACACACTGCCAAATGGTTCTTTTCTAGATGTAAGCAGATTGGCCAGAGGGACTCTTGTGTTCCTATCTGGATATTTGAACAAGTTACTTAACCTGTATCGGCATCAGTTTCCTCACGGGCGTACTGCCAGATTAAATACGATCTCTATTAAGCTGATTAGCACAGCAGCCTGCCCGTTGTAAGAAACGCTTAGTAAATGTTAGCTGTTATTATGAGGGGTGACAGTGCTTTTGGCAAACCTTAAGGACTCAGCCTCCAAATGTTTTTGTCAACTTTAAGACAAGTGATATTCTTAGTTAATTCATGTACACAATTAAGGATCTTTTTGAGCTTGTTCTAAAAAGGGTTGCCCTTGAAGGTCTCTAAAAATTAGCTCAAGAATCTCTCAAACACATCTATAAAAGCCCTATTGTTGGTACGTTGTTAGGTGTTATCCAGTCGATTGGGACTCATAAAGTGGCCCCACGTGACAGAGTAGAACTGCCCCATAGGATTTTTTTAGCTATAATCTTTACAGGAGAAGATTGCCAGCTTTTTCTCTTGTGGAGCCACTGGGTGGGTTTGAACTGCCAATCTTTCAGTTAGCAGCCTAGTGCTGAACCATTGTGCCAACAGGGCTCCTTAAAAAAAACAAAGGCGTAGACCAAGGTTGATCATGAAGTATAATTAGAAATGTTGATGGACTGGAGATTTTGGCCTTCCCCCCCACCCCCTTCTAACTAGTGTGGTTCTAAGGTTCTCAAAACAAGCTTAAACTTCTTCCTTTTGGAAGTGGGAACCTGTTTGAGGTAAGGAGCATGGAACATTCTCAGCCACGAAAATCACTAAAGGACAGCGTTTGCTACCACATTCATACGCAGATCCCTAATTTCTATAATAGTTACTGTACGCAGGGATTTTTAAAGATGCAGAACTCATTTCTAATCAGTGGTTACACAATTCAAGGAACCAAAACTAAAGAGATTGAAGGTAATAAAATCTCTGGCTCTGGCTCTCAACCCTTAGAAAGTTTGCTCAGTTTCCTAGTTGGCCTGCCCTGGAGTTGGTAGATGAGATCATGGCTGGGGATAGTGATCAGAGCCTGCCTGATGACCGAGGCTGGAAACAGAGGCAGAGAAGTTGCCCATCAAGGCAGACTAATCGAATGCAGGGGCGCATGATGGGGTGTGATTAGGAAGTGCAAGACAGAAAACACGGCAAGACGGTGGGGAAAGGAAGTCCAGGTAAAGTTGGGGAGAGCTTACCTGTCAATCAGAAGCTACAAACTGCAGATAAAGCTGATTGCCAGAAACCAAACCGACTTTGGATGTCAAGTGCAGCAGCAGCAGGAGTTCTGAGGAAGTAAGTAGAATGAGCAGGGTTCACAGCTGAGTGCTGCCTTTTTAAAGACTTGGCTTAGGACTGCCTGAGGTTGGAATTAAGGAGGCCAGATTCTCCGGAGTCGGTACTTCTCTAGGCATTGATTAAATGCTTACTACATGCTAGCAACTGCAATGAATTTCAAATAACTGAGACAAAACCACCGTTCTTGACGAGTATGTGTTTGTATGTTGAGGGCTTAACGATTTAATGTCGTACGAAGTACATAGCAGAGGTAGGTACAAGCTGCTAAGAAAAGCAGAGAAGGTGGTGGTTATTTCTAACGGACAGGAGTTCCCGGGTGAATTAGAAACAGAAGCCTCTTTTCCTCTCATCTTCCTCTTAGGATCCTGGTCATGCTCCCAGGCTGAAAGCAAACAAGGTCACACACTGATTGTCATTCTCTACTACTTTCACTTAAAACTTAAACGGCCTTCACGTAAAGACTTGTTCTTCACTTGACAGACTTATCCCAAAGCCTTTTCCACAGTCTGTGAGGGAGTTAGGCGTCAGAACACCAGGTCGTTCAAGGAAATTTTACGCAATGTCCTAATTTGTAGGCATTGGGGGCTAGACTGGAGCCCCCGTGGCGCCTTAGTTAAGAGCTCGGCTGCTAACCAAAGGGTTGGCAGTTCGAATCCACCAGCCGCTCCTTGGAAACCCCATAGGCAGTTCTACTCTGTCGTATAGGGTCACTGTGAGTTGAAATTGACACCAGCGGTTACAGGGGCTACACTGGTGAGACTAGTTCTGGGTGAATGGCGATGGAAAACGTGTGCATTTTGAGGGATGTGCGAGAAAGTATGTCATTATCTATTGCTATGTAACAAATTAGCCCCCAAATTTAGCAGCTTAAAACATCAACTTTTTTTATTATTATTATTGTGCTTTAGGTGAAAGTTTACAGCTCAAGTCAATCTTTCACACAAAAATCCGCACACACGTTGTTAAGTGACAGTAGTTACGGTCCCCACAATGTGACGGCACACTCCCCCTTTTCACCTCCGGTTTCCTGTGTCCATCCAACCAGCTCCTGTCCCTTCCTGCCTTCTCATCCTGCCTGCAGACAGGAGCTGCCCATTTGGTCTCGTGTATCTGCCTGAACCAAGAAGCACACTCCTCACGAGTATCACTTCATGTTTTATAGTCCAGTCCAATCTTTGTCTGAAGAGTGGGTCTCGGGAATGATTCCAGTTCCGGATTCACAGTGGTTCCAGGGCCCTGGCTTCAGGGGTTCTTCCAGTCTCAGAACATTAAGTTAACACACCAGCATTCATCTCGCAGTTTGTGTGGGTCAGGAATTCAGGAATCGTTTAGTTGCCTCAGGGTGTCTCAAGAAGTTACAGTCCAGATGATGGCAGGGCTGCAGCCCTGTGAATGCTTGTCTGGGACTGGAAGATCTGTTCCAAAGTGGCTCGCTGACATAACAGTTGCCAGAAGACTTTGTTCCTTGCTGGCTATTGAGAAGAAGCCTCAGTTCCTTTCTACACGGACCTCTGTGTAGGGTTGCTTGAGTGTCCTCAGACATGGACAGCTGGCTTGCGTCAGATTGACTGACCCAAGAGGAAGAGGAGGAGGCCGCAGTGCCTTTTATGACCTAGTCTTGGAAGCACGCCCTGCCACTTCGGCCATATTCTCGTCAAAAGAAAACTTTTACCAGTATTATAATGTGGAATATTATTTGGTTTATAGATTTATGAACTGGGCAGCACTATTTCCAGCACAACTAGAAAAGTGCTCCCCAAACAAAGACAGACTGGGGGTTATAGAGATTTAAAAAAAAAAAAATAGGGAAGATGCTGAACAAATATTTTTCTTATACTTTGAAGTTACAGCTGTTCATTAATTTTATCACACTATCAGGTCATCCAAAAAGGCAGGGTGTGCAAAGGAATTAAAATTTAAACTGATCAGCATAGCAGTGGGCCTGTTAGGTGTCTAACTTGGAACATTTCAGCACACACATAAATTAAAATCAGGTGCAAGCTGAAATGTTTTGTGCCTATCAAGGAGACCAACCAAAAACCTGTTGACATCGAGTAGATTCTGACTCGTAGTGACCCTGTAGGACAGAGTAGAAGTGTCCTGTGGGGTTTCCAAGGCTGTAGTCTTTACGTTAGCAGATTGCCACATCTTTCTCCCACAGAGCAGCTGGTGGCTTCGAACCGAAGACCTTTCAGTTAGCAGCCAAACACTTAGCCACTTCCCACCAGGGCTCACTCTTAAGGAGTTCAAAGGAGACAGGAAGTTGGCATGAGGGCCCCGGAGTGAGTCTGTCCAAGCCCAAATTCCAGTGAATCTGGGAAGGAAAGAAAAGATTTAACTTAGCGAGTCGTGAACTACAGCCCACACTCAAGGCAGTCCATTTTTGGAGTCCCTTTTGAAGTAAGAATGTCACGTAATTTGTGGATATATTTTAAAATCACCACAGAAAGAAAGCAGGATTAGGTAAAATTAGAAATATTGGTCATGGTAGTGGAATAAGATTAAGGCAGAAATCAAGTCACAGGGATCTTGACATAAATACCAGAATCAGGCACTAAAACACTCGCCTTTTGAGTGCCTTCCATCCTGAGGGGCTCATCTTCCGCACTGTATCAGACAATGTTCCACTGTTATTCATAAGGTTTCCACTGGCTAATTTTTTCAGAAGTAGACTGCCAGGTCCTTCTTCTTAATCTGTCTTAGTCTGGAAGCTCAGCTGAAACCGGTCCACCATGGGTGACCCTGCGGATATTTGAAATACCAGTGGCAAAGCTTCCAGCATCACAGCAGCACGCAAACCACCACAGAATGACAAAGTGACAGACGTGGGGAAAACGTGCAAGACAGGAGAAACTGAGTCATTAGACAGCTGAGGCAGTTTATCAACGACACTGAACAGAAGAGAAGTTTTTATATATAAAAAGGTAAATCTCCTGGGGGAAAAAGTTGTACCAGCGAGGGCACCTTTCTAATTTCAGATATTCTATTTTTCATTTTTAGAATTTCCCTTCTGTTCTTTTATAACGTTTCTCTTTTTGAGATTTCCTTTCTTTTCATGTATTGTGAGAATATTTTCCTGAATTACTCTAGGCCAGGGTATACACCAAATGATAGACTTTGTGCTAGCTATAATTGTTGCTTTAGCATAGTTTGAATAGTTGCTTTCAAATCCTTGTCTGCTAATTCAAACCACTGGGTCATCTCAGGGCTGATGTCCCCTGATGGTTTTCCTTTCAGTCTTCAGACTGAGTCACATTTTTCTTGTTCTGTGTATGCTGAGTAATTTTGAATTCATCCTGGGCATTGTGAATGTTATGTTGTAGAGAATCTGGATTCTTTTTATTCTTCCAAAGAGTGTTGACATTTTTGTTTTACCAGGCAATGAACTTGGTTGAAATCAGACTGTAATTTGTCTCTCGAGCAGCAGCTCAACTCTCAGTTCGGTTCTTTTACCTTCGTCTGGGTTGCAGTGATTAAGGATCAGTCAGAGACTGGGGCAGAATTTATACACTGAATTCGGGCTTCCTCCTCTCAGGCTTTCTCATTTCTGTACTTTGCCCTCTTTAATTTCGAGTGTCTGTGGTTGCTCTATGGAGCCCTGGTGGCATAGTTGTTAAGAGCTCAGCTGCTCACCAAAAGATCAGCAGTTTGAATCCACCAGCCGCTCCTTGGAAACCTTATGGGACAATTCTACTCTGTCCCCTAGGGTTGCTATGAGTTGGAATCGACTCCATGGCAATGGATTTGGTTTTAATGGGTTTGGGTGGTTGCTCTGAACTCTGTCCTTTGGTTCTTTGTTGTTGTTAGGTGCCATTGAGTTGGTTCCAACTCACATACCTTATTTATCTAGTGCCGCTGTAACAGACACACCACAAGTGGGTGGCTTTAGCAAACAAAAATTTATTTTCTTACAGCGTATGAGGCTAGAAATCTGAATTCAGGGTGCCGGCTTTAGGGGAAGGCTTTCTCTCTCTGTGGGCTCTGGAGGAAGGTCTTTGTCTCTTTGAGCCTCTGATCCTAAGTGGTCTTCCTGTGACTTGGTATTACTCTTCCCTCATCTCTGCTCACATCCCTTATCTAATTTCTTTTACATCTGAAAAGAGATGGACTCAAGACACAGGCTACACTAACCCTGTCTCATTATCATGACAAAGAAAACCCATCCCAAATGGATTATAACCACAGGCATAGACCTTAGGATTTACAACACATATTTTGGCAGGACATAATTCAATCCATAACACAGACCTTAAGTATAACAGAACAAAATGTTGCCAAGTCCTGCGCCATCCTCAGAAACCTTGCTACGCTGAAGTCCTTTGTTGCAGCCACGGTGCCGATCAATCTCATTGAGGAGCTTCCGCTTTTCCTACTCACCCTGTACTTTACCAAGCATGATGTCCTTCTCCAGGGATTGGCTGGTTCTTTAGGCCAGAGAGTCTGCAGGTTTTCTATTTGAGTTAGGCACCCCATGAGTTATTGGCTTTGGCCTCTTCTCATCCTGGTGACTAAGATTTAAAGAAGTTAAATAACTTGCCCAAGAAGGTACAACTTGTAAAGAGGAAATTCCTTCTTCCAGTGTGGACTCCCTACAGATTCTCCGGGCTTCTGTTCACTCTCCAGGGCCTTCAGTTTCTCTTTTTCTCTCTCCTTCTTCTCTCTTTTACTCCCTTCCTTCCTTCTTTCCTTCCAGTATTACGTCCAGAGCTTATTTTTGTTATCTGCAGGAGGGTTGGGTCTAGCAGGAGCACACTTGGCCATACTTGACGTGGAAACCTATGACTGTGGTCCTTTTCAAGGGATGGGAGGCAGTGTAATGAGTAATTATAGCTTTGGACTCAGACTGCCTGGTTTCAAATCTTAGCCTTATCATTTTTACAAGTTGTGTCTTCTTGGGCAAGTTACGTAACCTCTTTAAATATCAGTCACCAGGCCCGTAAAATAAGACAAAAATACTACCTATCTCAGGATGATTTTGAGTACTAAATGCATACAAATTCACTTTGGAGTGTCTGAGGAGTCCCTGGGTGGCACAAAGGGTTAAGATCTTGACTACTAGCTGAAAGGTTGGTTTGAACCCATCCATAGGGACCTTGAAAGACAGGCCTGGCAATCTGCTCTTGAGAAGTTACAGCCTCGAAAACCCTGTGGAGCAGTTCTACTGTGCACGTGCGGGGACACCGTGAGTTGGAATCTACTCCTCAACAACTAACAACAACAAACAAAGGTTAGCTATTTTTATCCTCGTTATTATCAACAGTATTAATAATGATAAAAGGGGCAGCTCAGAATATTCTGAGAAATTCCACTTCGGAAGAGCTTGTCTTAAGCTGAAGAGGACTAAATCCATTGAATTAAAAACACGTAGAGAGTGTCCACCAAATGCAAACTGTGGATTGAGTTTACAAAGACAAGTAAAACATGGTTCCTATTTTTCTTTATGATAGTACTTTAGATGAAGGTTTGCAGAGCAGATTAGTTTCTCATTAAACAATTGATACCTATATTGTTTTGTGACATTGGTTGCCACCCCCACAATATGTCAACACTCTCCCCTCCTCGACCTTGGGTTCCCCATTACCAGCTTTCCTGTCCCCTCTTGCCTTCTTATTCTTGCTCCTGGGCTGGTGTACTCATTTAGTCTCATTTTATTTTATGGACCTGTCTAATCTCTGGCTGAAGGGTGAACCTCAGGAGTGACTTCAGTACTGAGGTAAAGAGTATCCAGGGACCATACTCTGCGGCTTTCTCCAGTCTCTGTCAGACCAGTAAGTTTGTCTTTTTGTGTGTGTGTGAGTTAGAATTTTGTTCTACATTTTTCTCCAGCTTTGTCTAGGACCCTTTACTGTGATCTCTGTCAGAGCAGTCAATGGTGGTAGCCGGGCACCATCTAGTTGTGCTGGACTCAGTCTGGTGGAGGCTGTAGTACCTGTGGTCCATTAGTCTTTTGCACTAATCTTTCCTTTGTGTCTTTGGTTTTTTCATTCTGCCTTGCTCCAGATGGGGTGGGAGCAGTGGAGTATCTTAGATGGCCACTCACAAGCTTTTAAGACCCTAGATACTACTCACCAAAGTAGGATTTCTTTATAAACTATGTTATGCCAGTTGAGCTAGATGTTCCCTGAGACCATAGTCCCCAGCCCTCAGCCCAGTAATTAGGTCCCTCAGAGAATTGGGATGTGTCTGTGGAGCTTCCATGACCTTGCCTTGGTACACGATTCCTATTCTTGATGAGAAAATATATGTGTGTATGTATTCAGTGGGTATTCAAGTCGACAAATAATAATAAAACAATGTGAATGGTAAAAAATAAATGTGGGTATTACATGTATAAATCACAGGGATGGGAGGGATCAATCACAAAGAGGATACAGTTGTGGCTGGGGAAGAAACATAATCTACTTTTCCTTTTTTGTCCTGACATAGGGTTCATCAATTTCAGTCCATTACCAGGGATTCTTGTTTAAGTTTATAGTCCATAATTAAATAGAGCAGCCACAGCAAGATGTTTGTCTTTCTTCCTTTCCCTAGATCATTGAAGTCTGCTTCTTAAAGGCCAACAGTGCAGTGACATGTCTGTTCCTCATTTACCATAGAATCTCCATAATCTGAGAGAGATTTAAGTTTCAGACAACCAAGTTTATGGGTGAGCATTCTGGGCTTAAACTCTGTGGTAAAGAGAGGCATGTAATATTATCCCACCCAGCCAACTATTGGACCTACAGTATGGACATAACCTCAGAGAAGAAGGAGGGATATTTGTCATTTTGTCTTTTTTTTTTTAGATACATGAAACAGGATTCAAAATGGGAAACAAGGTATTGTTTTCCTTGGCAAGTCGAATCCACAGGGGCAATGATTGATTTGATGGATATTTATTTAACATTTTCTATGTGCTAGTGGAGAAGAAATTGAAGTTGTCAACGATTTCATTCTACTTGGATCAAAAATCAACATCCATGGAAGCAATAGTCAAGAAATTAAATGCTGTATTGCATTGGATAGATCTACTGGGAAAGGCCTCTGTAATGTAGTAAGAAGCGAAGATGTTATTTTAATGACTAAGGTGTGTTTCTCCCAAGCCATGGTCTTTTCAATCATTTCATATGCATGCAAAAGTTGAATAGTAAAAAAGGAAGACAGAAGAAGAATTGATGTTTCGAACTGTGGTGTTGGCAAAGAATATTAAATAGACTGTGGAATGCCAAAAGAATGAAAAAATCAGTCTTAAAGAAATACAATCACAATGTTTCTTAGAAGCTAGAGTGGCTAAACTTCAGCTTGCTTACTTCGAACACATCATCAGGAAAGACCAGTGGCTAGAAAAGGACATCACGGTTGGTAAAGTAGAGAGTCAAGGAAAAAGAGGGAAACCCTCAATGAGATGGACTGACACAATAGTCAAAACAATGGACTCAAACATAGCAATGATCATGAAGATGGAAACGATCGTGAGGACCGAGCAATGCTTCCTTCTGTTATACAGAAAGTTGCCATGTGTTGGCACTAACGCGATGGCAACTAGCAACAAATGTGCCAGCACTTTAATAGGTGTTGGATATGCGTAGGTCCATCCTCTACCCGTATGGAGTTTAAAGTCTAACGGGAATGCTCGATGCAAAGTATTGTATTACCACAAACACTGATACTGATAAGGGCTGAAAAGAGAGGTGCTAGGAAAGTTTGTAATGGTCTAGTGATACAGTCTGGGAGAAGGGTGGTGGTCCTCCAAGGAAGTGATATTTCCATTGAGATCGAAATGTTGAGTAGAACTAGGCAAAGACAGACTAGGGAGAGCACCCCAATATCAGAAGCAGGACGTGCAAAGTCTTCCCGGCTGGACGGAGTATGGTACATTCAGGAAACTGAAAGAAGACAAGAAATTGAGGAGGTGAGAGGTGAGAGACGAAACTAAGCCGGTAGCCAGAGGTCAAACCATGTTGGCCCTTATAGGCTGTGGTCAAGAGTTTGGTCCTTCCATGCTTTCAGGAGACATAGAGGTCAATTGGCATAACAAAGTTGATTAAGAAAATGTTCTGCATCCTAGTTTGGTGAGTGGCGTCTGGGGTCTTAAAAGGTAGCAAGCGGCCATCTAAGATACATCAATTGTTCCCAACTCACCTGGAGTAAAGGAGAATGAAGAACACCAAAGTCACGAGGAAAATATTAGCCCAAGAGACAAAAGGGCCACATAAACCAGAGACTCCATCAGCCTGAGACAAGAAGAACTGGATGGTGCCCGGCTACCACCAGTGACCACCCTGACAGGGAACACAACAGACAGTCCCTGATGGAGCAGGGAAAGGGTCGGGTGCAGAACTCAAATTCTAGCAAAAAGACCCGACTTAATGGTCTGACCAAGACTGGAGGAAGCCCAGAAAGCACGGCCCCCGGCTTCTATGTCAACTGAAAACTAAAACGATTCCCGAGGCCAACTCTTCAGGCAAAGATGGGGCTGGACTGTGGGACATAAAATGGTACTTGTGAAGAGAGTGCTTCTTAGCTCAGATTCATGAGACTAAATGGGCAGCTTCTGTCCAGAGGTGAGATGCGAAGGCAGAGAGGGTCAGGAGCTGGTTGAATGGAAGCTGGAAATCGGGGGTGGAAAGGCAGAGTATGCTGTCACAGTATAGAGAGAGCAATTAGGGTCACATAACAATGTATGTATAAATTTTTGTATGAGAGACTAACTTGAATTATAAACTTTCACTTAAACTACAACAATAAAAAGAAAAAGAGTTTAGTCCTTTTCCCAAGAAAAAAGGAAATAATTGAAGGACTCAAGCTAGGGGGTGAAGATGGGGCTAGAGGTGGTATGGGAAGTACAGAAGGGTTGAAGGAACAACACGATAAGATTTGTATTTTGCCTTTAATCTGGAGGATAGAGTGAAGAAGACAAACAAGGTGGAGGGAGATTAGTTAAGAGATTACTATAACAGTCCAGTTCAGAGTTGAATTTATTTTGGTTTAGAATTGCTTGTGATTCGGGAAAAACAGAGAGACGTGGACAAATTAGGAGGTAAATTCATAGGATTTGATGGATTTAAGGGAAAACGAAGCACCAAAGATGATATTTAGGGTTCTATTTGGCAGAGCTAGGTGGGTGATGCTATTTACCATGTTAGGCAGTCACAGGGAGAGGTTTGTATTTGTGTGGTAGTATTGTGAGTTTAGAAGGACTGGCAGTGCTCCTGCTGCTTTTACATAAAGCAGGATGGCAGGGTAAAGAATGGTAGGCATTGTAATCACAAATGCTTTGAGTGGATTGGGTGAGAATGTAGGATTTGCATTAGCTTTTCCTGCTGCTTTTGCCAAGTGTCTTAGTTATCTAGTGCTGCTATAACAGAAACACCACAAATGGGTGCCTTTAACAAACAGAAATTTATTTTCTTACAGTGTACGCGGCTGGAAGTCTGAACTCAGGGTTCCAGCTCCAGGGGAAGACTTTCTTTCTCTGTTGGCTCTGGAGGAAGGTCCTTGTCTCTTTTCGGCTTCTGTACATTGTCTCTTCACTTTGTTGACTAAGTCCTTTGATGAACAAAAGTTTTTAATTTTGGTGAGGTCCCATTTATCTATTTTGCCCTTTGCTGTTCACGCTTTCGGTGTCATAGTCAAGAATCGGTTGTAAAAATTAGGACAGGAAGCATTACCCATGTATCTTCTTCTAACAGTTTTATGGTTTTAGTTCTTTGACCCACTTTGAGTTAGTTTTCATACATGGTGTGAGGTATGGGTCAAGATTCATTGTGCGTGTGTGTGTGTGTGTGTGTGTGTGTGTGTGTGTGTGTGTGTTGAAATCCAGATGTCCCAACATCATTTATTAAAAGAGACTATTCTTTCCCCATTAGAAGAATTTAATACCCTTGTTGAAAATCAATTGACCATAGATGTACTCTCAATTCGATTCCATTGTTCTATATGTCTATCATTATACCAGTCCTCCTACTTTGTTCTTCTTTTTCAAGATTGCTTTGGCTATTCAAGCCCTAACAGCCTTGCCATTCCATATAAATCTGAGGACTGGCTTTTTCTTTTCTCCAAAGAAGGCTGTTGGGATTTCGATAGGTATTGTGTTAAATCTATGGATTTCTTTAGATAGTATGAACATATTAACAATGTTAAGTTTTCTGACCCATAAGCATGGAATTTCTGTCCATCTATTTAGTTCTTCTTTAATTTCGTTTAGTAATCTTCTATAATTGTCAGTGTACAAGACTTTCACTTCCTTGGTCAATTTTTTTTCTAGGAAAACCACAATGAGATATCACCCCATACCCACTAAGATTGCTATGATTAAAAAAACAGAAAACAAGCGTTGGCAAGAATGTGGAGAAATTGGAACCCTCGTTCATTACTGGTAGGATTATAAAATGATACAACTACTGTGGAAAACAGTTTGATGGTTCCTCAAAAAATTAAACATAGAATTGCCATATGATCACTCCTAGGTATACACCCAAAAGAACTGAAAGCAGGAACACAAACAGACACTTGTACACCGATGTTCATTGCAGGACTATTTAAAATAGTCAAAAGATGGAAACAGCCTAAATGTTCATCAACAGATGAATGGATGAAAACTGTGGTATATGCATACAATGGAATATCACTCAGCCATAAAGAGGATGAAGTCCTGACACATGCTCAGAAATGGGTGAACTTTGAAAACATTATGCTGAGCGAAATAAGTCAGTCACAAAGGGACAAATACTGTCTGATTCTACTTACGTGAAATAGCTAGGATAGGCAAGTGTATAAAGGCCAGAGTTTATTAGTGGTTCCCAGGGGCAGGAGGGAGGGGCAAAGGTGGAGTCATTGCTTAGGAGGCAATAAGCTTTTGATAAGAATGATGGAAAAATTTGGAAACAAGTAAGGGAATGGTTGAATGACATGATAAACATAATTAATGTCACTGAACTGTACATGTGAAGAATGTTGAAATGGCAAATGTTTTGTTACATATATACTTACCACACACACAAAAAATTCTCTCTAAAATAGAGTAAAGTTCTTGAAGAGGCCTTGGAAGTTCCACACGATCTACCCCCGGCCTGCCTCCTCAGTCTCGTCTTCCATCACTCTGTCTCCCACTCACCCGTTCCAGCTACACTGACCTTACAGATCTCCCAATATACCAAGGTCCTTCCTCCTCCTCACTTTACACGTGCTCTTCTCTCTCCTGGAAACTCTGCTCCCTCCCACCACTAGCTTCCCCATCTATTCAGCTTTCAGGCCCAACTTTAAAGCTACTTCCTCAGGATGGCTTCAATGACCACTCCAACTTTTCCTTTGAAGTGCTATTCCCAATTGCAATTGAGTAACTACTTTTGAAATTATTTGCATTATTTATATTTCTTCTGCAAAACAGTAAATCCTACAGTATCTGCCTTGTTAACTACTTAACAGTGCCACTGTGTTACACAACATTCTATATGAATGGTGCCTCCTTCAGTTGTCAACTTAATGGCCCTGCCACTGAATTGTGGCCCTTGTATAGTGCCTGGATCACAGGGAATGCTCATTAAATATTTGTGGAATGCGGAATCAGTTAATGAAAGAATCAGAAGATAATGGAAGTCATATAGTTGGCTGTGCTCCACCAGGGAGAAAAGAACAGAGTGTTTTCTTGAAGTGTTTCAAAATGTAAGGGTCATATAGATAGAAAAAGCTAGCAAAGGAAACTGAGGCATTGTCAGAGCGGTGGAGGAAAATTAGAATACTGTAGTATCACAGACACTAATGGGAGAAAGAACTTAGAGGAAAAGAGAGTCATCAAGAATGTCACGTGTGCAGAGTTTTCAACCAAGATAAAACAGAGAAATCTTTAAATTTAGTGCCATCAAGTCATTGCTAAATTTGACCTGAACAATTTTGTGGAGCGTTTGGTGCAGAATCAAGATTGGAGTGGGCTGAAGATGAGTAAGATATGAGGAAATGAGACAGTGAGTATCTCTTCCAAGGAAGTTAATTGAAGGGGAGGAGAGAGACTGAGCAGTATCTATAGGTTGATGTGGGGTTGGAAAGAGATTTTTGGCTCACATCCAGATGGAGATATTGGCCTTAGATGGAAGGTAGGATGCTTTTTCTTTTGTAAGTGGGATGTGGGAGTAAGAGGAAAATTGATGCAAGTATAGAAGTAAAAGGATTTATCTGTTTATTTTTACAGGGAATTAGGAGAGTTTATGCTGAGAGAGAAGGGGAGTGTGGAAGGATTAGGGTCTGATGAGAAGTGAGAATATTTGAAATACTTGTTGTGAAGCCAAGAGAAGCATAATAGCATTGCTGGTATTACAGGGGCCATTGAGGTTAGGAACTACAGGTCAGGGTCAATCTGCATTCTTATTACATTTGCCTTTAGAAAGTTTATCACTTAGAGTGCAGACACAAAGAAAAAGGATAGTTGGATCCATCTAGGGTTGAGATTTTTCCATGAGCATGCAATTAGAGATCTGTGGAGCAAGAGAGTTTAGATTATTAGAATCAGAGTAGTTGAAATTTTACCTAAGAAGGATAAGAGGGAAGTGATGAAATAAAGGAGCTGATGGATAAGGAGAGAGTAGAGGTTTCCATTGACTGGAGGTACCTAGAAAGTTGGAGAACCCATGTGGTAAGAGTCGTAAGTGAGTGAGCTGGAAAGATGGGAGAATGTGGACAGAGAGTAAGATGTATGAATTAGTGATATCAGAGATATAGAGTGCTTCCCGGTGATGATGTGGTTCAAGGTGTGTCTGTAGAGTGGTAGTTAAGCTTGGAAGTGATGAAGAAGTCAAGAGCATGAGAAGTCAGGGAGCTAAATATTTTCCACATGGACAGAAAAGTCACCTCGGATGATAGCAGGACATGGCACGAAAGGAATATGGTGAGCTGGGTGCTGATGTCTTCAGTGAGCCTGGAGTTTGGTATATGACAGTGGCAGGAAAGGTGGAGGTAGAACATGCATGGAGATAGAGCACATAGCCAAAGAGCATGAGGCTCAAAGGAGTAATGCAAGAGGAGTAATGGTGTGGCGGCAGTTTTGGGAGAAAGGAGGATACCAATCTCATCATCCTATTGTAAGGTAAGTGGGGTATGGGAAGATGAGCAATTTTCACTTGAGAGAGCTACAGGGAAACTAGTGTCATTAAAGAGAGTAGCCAGGTTTCAGTAAAGCCAGAGTTTGGCAAAGCCAGATGGTGTGGAACTGAGTTTAAAGGTCCAAAAGGCTAAGTCATTTCAGAGGCTTGAGAGAGAGGGGAAGAAGGGTTGTTTGATCAAGCAGGACGATATAAAGAGCATTAGAGTGATGAGAGTGTGCAAGAGTGTAGATACCCAGAAAGTCTTGATTTTGGACAGGGATCAAGGAAAACAGGAATGTGAGTCATGGTGGTCATTATTTAGATATTCCATGAAACAGTGTTTCTTAGAACACTTGCATCAAAATTGCCTCGGGGCTTATTAAAAAGTCAGATTCCTGGGCTTTGCTCCTCACCTACTAAATTAGGATCTGACAGGAGAGGGTGAGATGATGAGAAATGGGGGGGGGGGGAACGGTGTGGAGTGGAAGGGAGGATGCTTGGGAATCTGTGGTAAACTAGGGCTGTCGAGGATGGTGGACACAGAATTCATGTGAGGCTTGAGTAGGAAGCCTATAGCTATGTTGGGGATTAATTTTTATCACGATGTAGTGCCGTTTGGACTACCACTGGGCGTGTAGCAAGCAGGTGAGCTCAAATCTCATGGTCCAACGCACAAAACTTGGGTGGCAATCGTGGTGGTGGTTCCTTCCTTGTGTAACAGCAAGTTAACATGGGTTTTAGTTTTTCTGCTTCCTCAGAATTTTGGATGAAGCTCAAATCTGAGAAAACAGTAGAGATGCCCTCTCGCATTCTAGGCACATCATAGCAGGACTCATTTTAAGATGATCAAACTTAGCCTCTGAGTATCCACCTCTATATATCCATCTAGTCTATGTAAGAGAATGAAGGGTTCTTAGACAAATGTTGAAGTGATTTCACAAGAGTGGGAAGTTCTTGGCTTTTTTCCATCTTTCCCCTACTGGGAAAGGAGTAGGTGCTCCCCTTCTCCAACCCAAGAGAGATAGGGGCTGGTTACAAGAAGAGAAGATTGGCACCTGTGGTCATGTGTGGAAACCTATCCCTTACAATGCCCCTGGATATTTGTAAGTCCAAAGCTGGGGAGAAAAGACAGGGCTCCTAGTGGGTGGTGGGTAGGAAATAATCCAGCTGTACCTGGGGGTGCTGAGCTGAATAAACCAGAGTTTGCTGGGCTGGGACAATGGTTGGGGACTCACTTGCTATATGTGAGGGTTCATTCAGGACACTAAATTTTGTCATGAAGATTGCATGTGAGGATAAATATAGTCTTAGACCAGAGTCAATCATATTTCTCTCTAAATGGACACTAGATTGTTAGAAGAATGAATAGTACATAGGAATATACAGGTAGTCCCTGGGTTATGGATGTCTGACTTAGGTACAACCCATAGTTATGAACCAACTCCTTAAAGCCTATTATATTGAAAATTTGAGGTACATACAATGGTTTATAATAACAAACGTGTGCTTCTTTGTGACACACATCAAGATATTATTATATTACTGTATTACTACACGTGTCTCTCAGTTTGTCGTACTGTGGTGACTTGTGTGTTGATGTGATAATGGAAGCTATGCCATCAGTATTTCAAATACCAGCAGGGCCATCCATGGTAGACAGGTTTCAGCTGAACTTCCAGACTAAGACAGACCAGGATGAAGGAGCTGGAGGTCTACTTCTGAAACAATTGGCCAGTGAAAACCTTATGAATTTAAGCAGAACCTTGTCTCATATAGTGCCAGAAGATGAACCCTTCAGGCTGGAAGGCACCCAAAATACGACTGGGGAAGAGCTGTCCCCTCAAAGTTGAATCAACCTTAATGACGTGGATGGAGTAAAGCTTTCAGGACCTTCATTTGCTGACGTGGCATGACTCAAAATGAGAAGAAAGAGCCGCAAACATCCATTGACAACTGGAATGTGGAATGTATGAGGTATGAATCTAGGAAAATTGGAGGTGGTCAGAGATGAAGTGGAATGCATAAAGATTGATATCCTAGGCATTAGTGACCTGAAATGGACTGGTGTTGGCCATTTTGAATCAGACAATCGTATGGTCTGCTATGCTGGGAATGACATATTGAAGAGGAATGGTGTCACATTCATTGTCAAAAAGAACATTTCAAGCTCTATCCTGTCTTAGGCTGGGTTCTCTAGAGAAGCAAAACCAGTAAAGTGTATAAATACAGAGAGAGATTTATATCAAGGAAATGACTCATGCTGTTGAAGAGGCTGGAACAGCCCAAGTCCTTGAGTCAGGCTACAGGCTTCTGCTGATTCACATAGCCTCGGGGGCTGGCATACGCAAGATCGGCAGGTCAGAGAGCAGGGCTCTTGCTCACAGGCTGGGAAGATCAATGAATCCCAAAATCGACAGATAAGACCACAGGTAAGCTGCTATCTCAAGTCCCAAGGTCAGACAAACAAGAGCCAGCTTCAGGATCCAGAGCAAGGAAAAGCCCACAAGCCTTGCCAGAATGTCCACTTATATTTGATGCAGGCCACACGCCCAAGGAAACTCCCTTTCAACTGATCGGCTACTCACAGCAGATCCCATCGTGGAGGTGATCACATTATATCAAATCTCATCATGCAAGCTATCACAACATCATACGACTGCCAAACCACATCATAACTGCCAAACCACTGAGAATCATGGCCCGGCCAAGATGACACACAACCTTAACCATCATATATCCTGAAGTACAATGCTGTCAGTGATAGGATAATATCCATATGTACAAGGAGGCTCAGTTAATACGACTGTTATTTAAATTTACCAACCAACCACTAATGCCAATGATGAGGAAATTAAAGATTTTTACCAACTTCTGAAGTGTGAAATTGATCAAACATGCAATCAAGACGCATTGATAATTACTAGTGATTGGAATGCGAAAGTTAGAAACAAAGATGGAGGATAGGTAGCTGGAAAAAATGTCCTTGGTGGTAGAAATGACGCCAGAGATCGCATGGTGGAATTTTGCAAGATCAATGACTTATTCATTGCAAATACCTTTTGTCAACAACATAAACAGTGACTATATACATGGACCTCACCAGATGGAATACTCGGAATCAAACTCTACTGTATCTGTGGAAACAGATGATGGAGAAGCTCAGTATCATCAGTCAGAACAAGGCCGGGGCCGACTGAGGAACAGACCAAAAATTGCTCATATGCAAGCTGAAGTTGAAGAAAATTAGAACAAGTCCACAAGAGGCAAAATATGACCTTGAGTATATCCCACCTGAATTTAGAGACCATCTCAGAAATAGATTTGACTCACTGAACACTAATGATCAAAGACCAGAGGAGTTGCAGAATGACATCAAGGACATCATGCACGAAAAAAGCAAGAGGTCATTAAAAAGACAGGAAAGAAAGACAACACCAAAATGGATGTCAGAAGAGACATTGAAACTTGCTCTTCAAAGTAGAGTAGCTAAAGTGAAAGGAAGAAATGATGAAGTAAAAGAGTTGAACTGAAGATTTCAAAGGACAGCTGGAGGAGACAAAGCATTATAATGAAATGCAAAAAGACCTGGAGTTAGAAAATTAAAAGGGAAGAACATGCTTAGCATTTCTCAAGCTGAAAGAACTGAAGAAAAAATTCAAGCCTCTGGTTGTAATACTGAAGAATTCTACGGGAAAAATATTAAACGATGCTAGAAGCATTAAAAGAAGATGGAAGGAATACAGAGTCACTGTACCAAAAAGAATTGGTCGACGTTCAAACATTTCAGAAGGTAGCATATGGTCAAGAACCAATGGCACTGAAGGAAGAAGTCTAAGCTGCACTGAAGGCATTGGTGAAAAACAAGGTTCCAGGAATTGAGGGACTATCAACTGAGATGTTTCAAAAAACAGATGAAGCACTGGAGGTGCTCCCTCATCTATGTCAAGAACTTTGGAAGACAGCTACCTCGTCAACCGACTGGAAGCAATCCTACGCATGTCCATTCTGAACAAAGGTGATTCAACAGAATGTGGAAATTATAGAACAATATCATTAATATCACACAAAAGTGAAATTTTGCTGA
The DNA here is from genome assembly GCF_000243295.1 of Trichechus manatus latirostris. Taxonomy (NCBI): domain Eukaryota; kingdom Metazoa; phylum Chordata; class Mammalia; order Sirenia; family Trichechidae; genus Trichechus; species Trichechus manatus. Next base: position 1,198,899 of record NW_004444156.1, read on the forward strand.
AGATCATTCAAAAGCTGTTTCAGCAATACATTGATAGGGAACTGACAGAAGTTCAAGCCAGATTCAGAAGAGGATGTGAGTGGAATGAGGGATATTATCACTGATGTCAGATGGATCCTGGCTGAAAGCAGAGAATACCAGAAAGATGTTTACCTGTGTTTACCGACTATGCAAAGGCATTCGACTGTGTGGATTATAACAAATTATGGATAACATTGTGAAGAATGGGAATTCCAGAACACTTAATTGTGTTCATGAGGAGTCTGTATATAGACCAAGAGGCAGTTGTTCAAACAGAACAATGGGATACTGAGTGATTTAAAGTCAGGCAAAGTGTTAGGGTTGTATCCTTTCACCATATTTATTCAATCTGTATGTTTAGCAAATAATCCGAGAAGCTGGACTATATGAAGAAGAACTCGGCATCAGGATTGGAGGAAGACTCTTTATGTAGAGGACGCAACCTTGCTTGCTGAAAGTGAAGAGGACTTGAAGTGCTTACTGATGAAGATCAAAGATCACAGTCTTCAGTATGGATTACACTTCAACACAAATAAAACGAAAATCCTCACAACTGGACCAATAGGCAGCATCATCATAAACAGAGAAAATAATGAAGTTGTCAAGGATTTCATTTTACTTAGTTCCACAATCAACGCCCATGAAAGCAACAGTCAAGAAATCAAATGATGTATTGCATTGGGCAAATCTGCTGCAAAAGACCTCTTTAAAGTGTTGAAAAGCAAAGATGTCACTTTGAGAACTAAGGTGCGCCTGACCAAAGCCATGGTATTTTCAATTGCCTCATAGGCATGTGAAAGCTGGACAATGAATAAGGAAGACCCAAGTAGAATTGGTATGTTTGAATTATGGTGTTGGCAAAGAATATTGACTATACCATGGACTGCCAGAAGAACAAACAAATCTGTCTTGGAAGAAATACAGCCAGAATGCTCCTTAGAAGCAAGGATGGAGAGACCTCGTCTCACTCACTTTGGACATGTTATCAGGAGGATCCAGTCCCTTGAGAAGGGCATAGTGCTTGGTAGAGGGTCAACGAAAAAGAGGAAGACCCTCAGTGAGATGGATTGATGCAGTAGCTGCAACAATGGGCTCAAATATAACAAAGATTGAGAGGATGGTGCAGGACTGGAGAGTATTTTATTTTGTTGTACATGGGGTCACTATGAGTCACAACCAACTCAACAGCACCTAACAACTTTATTATGTTAAAGATGTTTTAGTGTATCTGGAAGTGTTCTTTAATGTCTTTATGCCTAGAAAGGTACACTGTATACTGTATACTAAGACAAACATTTGACTAACTGATATTAGATATTAGGTTCTGATTTATGTACAAATTCGACTTAAATACAGTTAGGAAAGGAATTTGTTCATAATCTGGGAACTGCCTGTAGATCACTTTATCTCACACAGCTGTAATCTTTTAACTGAGAAAATGTAAGAGACATAATTAAAATAAAATTAGAACCAAGGGGCTGTAGAACTAAGTAGTAGCTCTCAGGCAATCTTCTGTGAAGTAAATCAGGACACTTATGCTAACAGATCTCCTAAGAACTAGTCTGGGGGTGTGTAACAGAGAGTTGTTTGCCATACTACAATATGGTCTCCCCTCTTCATGGGCATATGCCCCACAGTTTCAGACTATATTTCCCAGCCTCCTTTGTGGCTAGACATGGCCAGGTGATGACAACCGAACTACAGCCTGTGGGCCAGTTCTGGCCCTCTGCCTCTTTTTGCATGGCTCACAACTTAAGAATAGTTTGTATGTTAAATGTTTGAAAAAAATTAAAAAATATTTCATGACACATGAAAATTATAGGAAATTCAAATTTCAGTGTCCATAAATAAAGTTTTGTTGGAACACAAACGTGCTTATCCTTTTACTCATTGACTATGGCTGCGTTTGTGATACGGTGGCAGAGATGAGTAGTTGCAGTGGAGACCATTTGGCCAGCAGACTTCTTCCACAGTCAAACATCTGGAGGTAAAAGTTGCTCAGTGTCTTTAGCAGCTGAATAAAAGCGTCCTGCCTTGTGGCCAACATCAGATTAGAAGATGGTCTCTAAATTCAGGTGGGATACACTCAAGGTCATATTTTGGCTCTTGTGGACTTGTTCTAATTTTCTTCAGCTTCTCACCCATCTCTCAAAATGCACACGTTTTCCATCGCCATTCACCCAAAACTAGTCTCACCAGTGTAGCCCCTGTAACCGTTGGTGTCAACTTCAACTCACAGTGACCCTATACGACAGAGTAGAACTGCCTATGGGGCTTCCAAGGAGCGGCTGGTGGATTTGAACTGCCAACCCTTTGGTTAGCAGCCGAGCTCTTAACTAAGGCGCCACGGGGGCTTCAGTCTAGCCCACAATGCCTACAAATTAGGACATTCTGTAAAATTTCCCTGAACGACCTGGTGTTCTGACGCGTAACTTCCTCACAGACTGTGGAAAAGGCTTTGGGATAAGTCTGTCAAGTGAAGAACAAGTCTTTACGTGAAGGCCGTTTAAGTTTTAAGTGAAAGTAGTAGAGAATGACAATCAGTGTGTGACCTTGTTTGCTTTCAGCCTGGGAGCATGACCAGGATCCTAAGAGGAAGATGAGAGGAAAAGAGGCTTCTGTTTCTAATTCACCCGGGAACTCCTGTCCGTTAGAAATAACCACCACCTTCTCTGCTTTTCTTAGCAGCTTGTACCTACCTCTGCTATGTACTTCCTACGACATTAAATCGTTAAGCCCTCAACATACAAACACATACTCGTCAAGAACGGTGGTTTTGTCTCAGTTATTTGAAATTCATTGCAGTTGCTAGCATGTAGTAAGCATTTAACAAATGCCCAGAGAAGTACCGACTCCGGAGAATCTGGCCTCCTTAATTCCAACCTCAGGCAGTCCTAAGCCAAGTCTTTAAAAAGGCAGCACTCAGCTGTGAACCCTGCTCATTCTACTTACTTCCTCAGAACTCCTGCTGCTGCTGCACTTGACATCCAAAGTCGGTCTGGTTTCTGGCAATCAGCTTTATCTGCAGTTTGTAGCTTCTGATTGACAGGTAAGCTCTCCCCAACTTTACCTGGACTTCCTTTCCCCACCGTCTTGCCGTGTTTTCTGTCCTGCACTTCCTAATCACACCCCATCATGCGCCCCTGCATTCGATTAGTCTGCCTTGATGGGCAACTTCTCTGCCTCTGTTTCCAGCCTCGGTCATCAGGCAGGCTCTGATCACCATCCCCAGCCATGATCTCATCTACCAACTCCAGGGCAGGCCAACTAGGAAACTGAGCAAACTTTCTAAGGGTTGAGAGCCAGAGTCGGAGATTTTATTACCTTCAGTCTCTTTAGTTTTGGTTCCTTGAATTGTGTAACCACTGATTAGAAATGAGTTCTGCATCTTTAAAAATCCCTGTGTACAGTAACTATTATAGAAATTAGGGATCTGTGCATGAATGTGGTAGCAAACGCTGTCCTTTAGTGATTTTCGTGGCTGAGAATGTTCCATACTCCTTCCCTCAAACAGGTTCCTACTTCCAAAAGGAAGAAGTTTAAGCTTGTTTTGAGAATCTTAGAACCACACTAGTTAGAAGGGGGTGGGGGGGAAGGCCAAAATCTCCAGTACATCAACATTTCTAATTATACCTCATGATCAACCTTGGTCTACGCCTTTGTTTTTTTTAAGGAGCCCTGTTGGCACAATGGTTCAGCACTAGGCTGCTAACTGAAAGATTGGCAGTTCACACCCACCCAGTGGCTCCACAAGAGAAAAAGCTGGCAATCTTCTCCTCTAAAGATTATAGCCAAAAAATCCTATGGGGCAGTTCTACTCTGTCACATGGGGCCACTTTATGAGTCCCAATCGACTGGATAACACCTAACAACGTACCAACAATAGGGCTTTTATAGATGTGTTTGAGAGAGTCTTGAGCTAATTTCTAGGGACCTTCAAGGACAACCCTTTTTAGAACAAGCTCAAAAAGATCCTTAATTGTGTACATGAATTAACTAAGAATATCACTTGCCTTAAAGTTGCCAAAAACATTTGGAGGCTGAGTCCTTAAGGTTTGCCAAAAGCACTGTCACCCCTCATGATAACAGCTAACATTTACTAAGCGTTTCTTACAACGTGCAGGCTGCTGTGCTAATCAGCTTAATAGAGATCGTATTTAATCTGGCAGTACTCCCGTGAGGAAACTGATGCCGATACAGGTTAAGTAACTTGTTCAAATATCCAGATAGGAACACAAGAGTCCCTCTGGCCAATCTGCTTACATCTAGAAAAGAACCATTTGGCAGTGTGTCAATACTCATCCAGGGAGGACTCAGTAAATGTTTACTGAATGAGGGAATCCAGCTCTGAATTTGTTTTAAATAAGAGGGTCCTTTATACCCATGTAAGAGGAAAAAAGAGATCGTCTCAAAATCTCTCATCACCTGCTCAGGTGGGGAGACCCCGTGCATTCCATGTCACCGACTCGGGAAAGAGAACAAGACCCCAGAAAAAGTGGAGGTGAGGAGGAGGGTCATTCTGTGACAAAAGAGGGCAAGGTGCTAGAACCAAGGAGATGCATCTCCTTGGGTATACACTTTCAACCTAAGTCTTCCATAATGAAAGCTCAGAAAAATCCAGGTGAGGGTAGCTGTCAACATTTGCGGAGACTCTCACAGTGATTCTTCAAAAATGTGTCAGCACTCTACGCTCACCCGAAACTGCTCATTTCGTGGAGAAAGTCAGGTCTGAATTCATCTGGGTCACCTTGGTGCCCTCCAGGGTAGGGCCTACAGTTTCATGGGTGAAAGGACAGTACTTAGCCCAGCAGGGACTGAGCAGTCGCCCTCGTGACCAGAGGGGGCGTAGGAGCGCAGCACGCCGCGCCGGGCTCAGCGCAGATTAAGGGGCCTGCTGCAATGGCCCAAAGCCGCCACCAGATGGCGGCCAAGGATCAGGATCACGAGGGACTTCCGGCCCCTCCACGGCCCCTGACGAAACCGTTGGATAATCCCAGGCCGGCACCTGGGCCAAACAGGACGCTTTCTTTCGGCGACTCCCAGGCGCGAGGTCCGGAGCCCGACTCGCTGTGAATTGCTCCCGGGGGTGGCGTGGCTGCCGGCCGTCACCGCGCACGCCCGCCCGCAGGCCTTGACGGGACTCCTGGGCTTCTCAGATCTCAGCAGCTGAAGGGGAATCGCGGCGCTGGGGTGTCGGAGCCATGAACTATGCGCGGTACCTCACCGCCATGAGCGCAGCCCGCGAGCCTTCCGCCATCCGGGTCCTGTGTGAGTAGCTGGGACTGCGCCCCTCCTCCGTGCGGGCTGACCTGCGGGCCCCCAAGGAGCTCCGGGAGCCCTCTCCAAGGGTGGTGCCTGCAGCCCTCTCATGGGTACATTCATTCACCTGAGAGCTCAGGGTGCCCTCTGCATGGATGGTGCCTGCAGCCCCTCCTGGTTGTATTCATTCACCTGAGAGCTCAGGGTGCCCT
>NW_004444156.1:1204705-1207326 GCF_000243295.1 Trichechus manatus latirostris
CCCTCTGCATGGATGGTGCCTGCAGCCCCCTCCCGGGTGCATTCATTCATGTGAGCGCTCATTGTGCCCTCTGCATGGATGGTGCCTGCAGCCCCTCCCGGGTGCATTCATTCACCTGAGAGCTTAGGGTGCCCTCTGCATGGATGGTGCCTGCAGCCCCTCTTGGTTGCATTAATTCATGTGAGAACACATGGTTCACCGGGTCTGAGTGCAGAAGTGAGTCAGGCACAGCCTCGTTGTCAGAGAACTCCAGCTGCAGCGGGAGATGAGTCGGGTGGTTTTCTGCTGGAAGCGCAGAGGGAGCCATGATGGAGAGAGGTGCACAGGCTGTTGTGGGACGTGACTTGAGAGGGGAGGGGGCGGGCCTTTGAGAAAGGCTCTTATTGGGAAGATGAGTCGAGGTTGGGCCTGGTGCCCATAAGGACGCCCAGTAGGGAGGGCATGGTGGATGGGGAGGTAAAGGGGTGAGGGACGAAGCTGGACAGGCAATGGGATGGGGGTCACATGGAGGAAGCCCTCCCGTTATTATGACCCTGTGCGTGTCTTCCCAATCTCTCAGCCTTTCTGTTTATCATCACTATGCCTTAGTACCTCTACCAGTAAAGACGACCCAGAAAGTTATTCTAAATGTTTGTTTTAGACCAGCATTCTATCATTATACATTGTTACACTTAATATGTCCAGTGACCATAATGCACAGTGAGCTTTTTCTGTTGATGACTCTCTTCAATGAAGGTGTTTCTTCTTCTCTTCCATGTTTATCGTAGCTGAAATAGTGAACAGGGCACCAAAATCGCTCATCTCCTTGGCTCCTGGATTTCCAAATCCGAACACTTTCCCTTTTAAGACGGCCAGTATCACCATAAAAAATGGAAAGACCATCCAATTTGGAGAAGAGATGATGAAGAGAGCGCTTCAGTATTCTCCAAGTGCTGGGTAGTTATCAAGAGATGTTCTACTTTTGTTGGATTATTTTCTTGAGCAGTGTACTAAGGCCCACTGATAGAGTGACTTGAGTCTTTTAATGGTGTTCAGCATTTAGAGAGGTTTGCAAAGAGCTCCCCAAAAATAAAAGAGCAACAGGGACATTTGATGCTGTTTGTCACACGCCTCAGTGGCTGCTTTTCTAGAAGGCAGTGCTGTTAAAAAATGAGAGGACTCCCCGTAAAACCAAATGAGACTAACGAGGTACAAGAGTCCTGTGACAAGGGCCAAAAGGCAGAAGGGAACAAGGAAGCTGGTGATAGGGAAGCCAAGGTTGAGTAAGGATAGTGTTGATGTGTTGTGAGATTGTTAACCATTGTCATAGGGCAACATGTGTAGTAACTGTTAAATGAGAAACTATTTTGTTCTGCAAGCCTTCATCTTAAGTAAGAATAACAGCACAATTGGAAGAGCGTAGTCAATGTCACTGGACTGTGCATGTAGAAATTTTTGAAACGGTCTATCTTTGGCTGTGTGTATTTTCACCAAAAAACAAAGGTTGAGAAGTTAGAGGGTTAATATGTTGTGGGGTTGTAAACCAATGTCATAAAACAACATGTGTACTACTGTTTCATGAGAAACTAATTGTTCTGTAAGCCTTCACCTGAAGTACAATAAAAGATAAATAAATAAATAAAAAATAAAAAATAAATGAGAAGACGGTTGGCGAGGAGACAGGTCGGGAGAAGGGAGGAGAAGGATGACGCAGGAAGTGGCGGCAGCAATTTTAAGTCCAGAGACAATTTTCCAATAATTATTTACCCTTTCTAAACAGACAGCTATGTGAATACGTTGTGCTCATGGGTTAAAATGTCTTTCTTCTAGTGAGAAAGGATATTTTATGGAGTGTCTATAAATTATACTTTATTAAAGCCTTTGTTCTGCAGTGGAAAAATATAGTGAAAGACTATGTATATGTATATATAGTAGTTTTATGTAAAATATGCATAAGGCTTTTCTCTGAGTGATACAAAGAACATTTTGAGCCTGAACTTCTTAGCTAGGCTATGAAAATTTTTCGGTGGAGAGCAAAGAATTGATTATCCGATTAATGAATGGTGTAGTGAAAAAGAAACAGTGCAGGCTTTGGAATAAGAAAGCTCTAGATTCAAATCCCAGCTCATTCGGTCACTGGCTGAATGACTTCAGTAAATTTCTTTTATTTTTTTAAATTTTTTTTATTGTACTTTAGATCAAGGTTTACAGAACATATAGTTTCTCATTAAACAGTCAGTACACATATTGTTTTATGACATTGGCTAACAACCCCCCGACATGTCAACCCTCTCCCTTGTCGACCTTGAGGACCTTTTTTTTTTGGAGAAAATATACATAGCCAAAGTTACACCATTTTGAAAGTTTCTACATGTACAATTCAGTGACATCAATTACATTCTTCCAGTTGTGCTGCTATTCGCACTATCCTTTTCCAAATTATTCTATCACCATTATCTTCAACTCACTGCCCCCTAGGCTTCCCATCAAACCTTTGGAGTTGCTGTTGACAATTTGATCTCACATAGATAATTCTTTTTTTGTACCTTAGGCATAGGTTTGCAGAACAAATAGTTTCTCATTAAACAGTTAGTACACATATTGCCCTATGACAGTGGTTAACAACCCTATGACATGTCAAC
>NW_004444156.1:1211188-1212751 GCF_000243295.1 Trichechus manatus latirostris
CTGTGCGTCTGAGCAGAGTAAGGGACTAGCTCCCAAGCCACATGGTACTGCCCAGCTAAATGGGGCTCCCAGGCCAAGAAAAGAAAAAGAAAACAAACAAAACAAATCAAAAGAGAACGAATCAGAGCAAACAAACAGAAAAGCCCTGGGGTCCCACCAGCTTGGCGCACGGACCAGGAAGCAGTTTCAGAGTCGAGCGGTATTTCGCAGCCTTTCAGGAAGAAGCAAAGATGGCGCACGGAGCCAGGTATTTGGGAGAAAAGAGTGGGAGGTGGGGAGAGGTAAGGAGGAAATCTAAAGAAGCAGAAAAAAGCAACACCAACAGCCAACAAATGGCACTCAGGGAGCTGGCCAGTGCAGGCGGGTGGAATCCAAGATGGCGGATCCGTGCTGCGGTAGCTGATAGGGGACTTCTGTATGTACCTCTCCTCGCACTCTGTTCTCGGTCAGTTTCTTATTCCATTCAGTGCTTGGCTGAGTTCTTTATCTCTTCATTTTATGCTTAGGGTTTCAGGATTGACGTGTGACTCTGTTTGACTTAGTTTTTCTGATCTTTGCTGTGGAGGGACGGCATGGTGCTTCTGACTAAAGCGCCATGTTGCCCAGAAGGCTTCAGTGAATTTCTTAATCTCTCTGAGTCTGTTGCCTCATCTTCTAAACAGGGGTATTATTACTGGCAAAAAGTGTTTGAAGGTTACATTGAATGTATACTGAGCCTGGTATTAAGCAACCATTTATTTCCTGTCTACTACTGCTATGATTTTAAATTAAAAGATACACTTTATGTTTTAGAATTCCAGAACTGTTGACCTGGCTAAGGCAGTTACAGGTACAATTGCACAATCCTCCCACTACCCATTATCCACCCAGTCAAGGACAAATGGAAATATGTGTCACCTCTGGCAGCCAAGAAGGTCTTTCTAAGGTAAGACTGAAAGGAAAAAGTACCCTACAGGTAGGATCAAATATGATCGTGAATGTAGGCATCTCTCACCCACAGGAGGGTCGTATTCTGTGGATTACCAGTAGTCTTTCTTGTCTCCACCTAGATTATGAACAGGGAGCTTAAAGACAAGACGTGTGATGGAAGGAGTGTGTGCGTGTGTGTGTGTGTTGACTGTACTTGGGAGCCAGGTAGAAATACTTTAGGTTAATCTGTCAGTATTTCCCTCTAGTTTTCCTCATTGTGAGCACAAGGACTTTCAAAAATTGTTGTCATTCTGTGCCATTGAGTCAGTTCCGTCTCACAGGGACCCTATACAACAGAGTAGAAGTGCCCCGTAGGGTTTTCTATGCTGTAATCTTTACACGAGCATATCACCAGGCCTTTCTCCTGTGGAGCCACTAGGTAGGTTTGAACCATCAACCTTTAGGTTTGCAACCAAGCGCTTAACCATTGCACCACCAGGACTTCTTTTTTATCTACCTGTAATTTCATTCACCGGCCTGATCTTTCTTAACATACGTCATACGGTCAGTGACTTGGAACTATGAGTCGTTAAAACACGTTTCCTACTGAGGGAATACCCATCTCCTACCAAAATCTTGGTGAAAACCCAAAAA